>NC_046618.1:5390030-5712033 GCF_900324465.2 Anabas testudineus
TTAATTCTCTGAATTTAAAACCTTAAAAAAAGTCTTGCACTTATACCCCATGAAACTGAAACAGCTCTTCCTACAGCACTATACTTATGTCTCCTGGGCTCAGATATTTTCTTGCTTTGTACCTCACTCAAGGACAAAATACTGTTTGGTCAGTGAAACTCCTTTCTATGTACTTTTCAGATAATATTTTTACAGCATTTTAAACTCAGATGGCACTGCATTCTTATCAGGAAAATATTTTGAAATGTTTTCACAGGCATTAACTTGCAGCTTGTATTCTCAGGGGTAACAAAGCAAAGCATTCATTTAAGATGGATCTGTAATGAAAGTCTTTAAAATGTTTTTAAATTAATGTCTTGTCTTACAACTGGCTGTACTCCAGTTGTATTCATAATGTATACAATAATAATAATAAGAAGAAGAAGAAGAAGAAGAAGGAGAAGAAGAAGAAGAAGAAGAAGAAGAAGAAGAAAGAAAAATAATAATAAAGAATCTGCTGTGGCGTCTTCTAATGGGATAAAAAAAGATGTCAAATGACATACCTAAAAAAACATATTTGTTCATGTGAATTTGTGTTAGAATGCCTTTGTGTTGCTGTTGTAGTTAAGTTGCATAAATGCCAGGTCTTTCCTGGGTTTTGCTACCTTCAGAAAATAGGCTCAAATAAAGACTCGAGATGTTTGCAAGGAACTGGCTTTACTGTACATAAATGAGTGACAGTGTTATGTAAAACTCCTACACTTTTACTGTGGATCATATAGTTTAAACTGTTGTTCACGGTCCACAACTTGCTGAAAGAATTGGAATCAATAAAAGATATCATGAAGCTGATATCGACCAGACAGTGCTGGGCTTATGTAATACAAACAGTATGTGATGTCTCTTCCTGCAGATCTTCTGTCCTGTGGCCAAAGCTCAATTTGTCATCAATAAACATGTCCAGGTATGCGTATTTGGCAAGCCGCTCCACAGCTTGGCCCTGGACAACATTGGCATCTGATCACGCATCCTGACACTAAGCTGCAAAAATGAATTCTCGCACAACTGAACAAAGTGCACCAGCAGGTTCAAGGCTGCTCATGTATCCTATGGGAGTATATTTGTGTAGATAGGCTGCTGTCTATTATCTACAAGGTTTCGTGGTGAAATACCAATCTAATTTCACTGTAAGCACACGTTAGTGTCATATACAGTTTATTGTAATGGCACGTGTACAACATACTGTTTGTGCAAGTAATAAATAAACAAGTCTGAGAGGAATAGATATGTAATACTACAGTCTTAGTAGATAGTGTCATTGTAGGATTTTCAGTTTTGATCAGACAACACTTTGCTCTGTGTCTGAATCAGGTCTGGTTATTGTCTTTAGTTCCTCTATCACACATGTACGTAATCAAGCACATTTTTAATTTTGGAAATAGTCTGTTTGGTTGCAGTGAGAGATGGTGCCTGGGTAGAGCATGCAAGTGACACAAGATTATTGACTGAAACAACCATGTATGAAGACACCTTTGTGGTCATGAAAAATATGGAAATCTGTTTGAGTAGGGTCAAATTATTGGTATCAAGCAAAGAAAATATCTAAGGAGATTGTTCCAGAGTGAGACAGGTGAAGTAAGGCACCCATCATGCCTAGTGCCCATCGCACATGCCTGTCGGGGCAGTGCTATGATCTGGGTTCAACAACGTTATGTGTCCAAAGAATGAGGTCAGCTGACTACCTGAATATACTGAATGACCAGGTTATATGATCAATTGATTGATGACAATGCTGGGATTCATCAAGCTCAAATTGTGAAAGAGTGGTTCAGGGAGCATGACACATCATTTGGGATGTGCTGGAGAAGACTTTGCACAGTGGTCCAACTCTCCCATCATCAGTACAAGATGTTGATGAAAAATGAATAGAGCTCTGGATGGGAATAAATGTTGTGACATTTCAGAAGTTTAGCAAATGATGCCATGGCTAATGCGTGCAGTAATTAAAGTTTTTTTTGGACAGGCAGTGTATATATACAGTATATACAGTAACCCCAGTTTACTTTGTATGTTCTCACATATAGCTCCCCTGGGTGTTTCTAAAAACTTAAATCCTATATATAAAGCTTTTATCAGCCCTTCGATAGACTGGCAACCTGTCCAGGCTGTACCCTGTCTCTCGCCCATTGGCAGCTGGGAACAACTCCAGTACCCCCATAACCCTTAACAGGATAAGCGGTTAAGATGATGAATGTTTGCAATGAAGCCTAACAAGCAATTGCCTGTTTCTCTTTTCTGTAAAAGAAAGGGAATTGACACTGATGAATTATTCAAACGTATCAATGTAGTCTATAATTTATTTCCCTAGATACAAAAGAGACGGAATTCTTGAAGATGGGAAACTCTTGACGTGTCTTCAAGCACAGAGTGCTGCGCCAAGCTACTTCTGCCAGTTCTGAACTGGTGGTGATAGCAGCCCATGATATGTTGAATAAATGATGGTGCTCTGCACTGCAGCTCTAGTCTCCAGTCACCTAAAATACCTTGTATTGCTAAATATCTGTGAGCACTTGTCAGGATGAGCCTTTGTAAAAGGGATAATCATCAGACAGAATTACACGCGGCTTCGCCTTGACACCTTATGCATCACTGGTAAAGTAAAAGCCTTGTATATCCAGATGGTAAAACAAATACAAACCAATGGTGACACAGTGATAAATGGCTTCCACACGGAAAAGTAGTCAATCGAATGTAAAGTAAAATAGAGCAATAGTAGCAAAATGTTTTCCATCACTTATGAGGGACAGAGAAAGAGAACGCATGTTAGCATAGCTCAAGAAAGACATAGCTGGAGACCAGCATCAAGACATCTCAACTGCGGGTCAGTCAATATCTACTTTGTATTATCTCAGGGAAACAGCCTAAGGTGATGTTGTGCAGCCTCACAAGTCTTGTAAAACATTTCTTTGCAGTGAATGGCGTGGGATTGCATGGATGGGGTTGCTGATTGCGTCTTTCTCTCACCTGTAAGTGGTACTGTTAACCCTCGGGTGTGCTGAGTGGGCACCTGTCAACCATGGCTGAATCTGCACTCTGGAGCTTATGGTCTTTATCTCAGCCTTCCCCTGTAATATTTAGCAGCTTGGAGCTATTAGTTTACAACCCCTCATCCAGCTAAACCCATAAAACACACCAATCAAAAGCCCAGCACATCACTGAGGCTTAGTAAAATCCAATGGCTTTCCCAGACTATTGATCTTGCCCTCCAGAGCTAAGGCCTTTCTATAGCTCAGAGGTGTTACAAGAGAGATAGATACACATTAATGCTAGTAAAAACTGACATTGATTTTAATAGATCTGTTTACCTCTTTAAGAGGTGTAAAATACCTGGGAATTATTAGCCTGACAAGGGTCACAACAAGCTCTCTGTGGGCCTAGCAGTCTTCTTTTGGCCACTTTGAGACCCTCTTATGTTCAAAAGAAATTCATGTTTTGGCTCTGGCAAATTATGTCTGTCTATAACTTAATGCATTCTGGGTAATATAGAGCACTGCATACCAAGTGATGAATGGACAGCCAACAAACATGCTCCGGATGTTTCCATGTGATAACAGGAAATTAGAATTGTAAGAAGCATGTTGGGTTCTTATTCACAGCGGGCTCCATGTCCATTTGCATGAAATTAATATGTGGATAGGGAAAGAAAATGGCTGAGCACTCAAGTTAAACAAGCAAGCCCAGCAGGGGTGATTGTTTCGTTGCTATCAAGTAAGGCTGCTTTTCATTATGCATTCTCTGCAAACACTTCCAGCGTCTGTTTGGTTGGATATAGAGCATTTGACTCCTAGAGATAGGAGGAAAGAAATGACACATGCAACATGTCTTAATTGTTTGCCACATTTAAAACTTTTCTGGACAAGAGAATTTGATTTAGAGTTGTAAATGGCAAAACATGAGAATCTTATAATTACAGAAAGTGTTTCAGCCCAATTATTGTCATTTCATATTATTTCTAATCTAATTTTAATTTGTGCTTCATTGTTGTAAAGCAGAATCCCAAACATTAGCTCTTTAATTTCACCACAGGTGTGGAGAGAGTTCTGATTTTATAATCTTTTTTTTTTTTGTATTTACATGCTTTAATGGTTAAGAGACACATTTGTAGCTTTAGAAATACTTTCTTTGAGCTTCTAAACCAGGTACGCAGTTGCTCTGTAACACAAGTGATGTGTGAAATAAAAGCAGAATGTTGTTATCTTTCTTCCTCTTTATGATAATGACACATTAGTGTTATGGAGACCACTCTGAGCTCTGCATTGCCATGTCTGTGTGAAAATGTAAATGCACCTTGCTTTTACAGTTTGACAAACATCATGGTGGGTACAGCAGTGCCCACGTGTTCCCAGCACATTCCTGTAAGGGCAATGTCACTGAAAGAAAAAGCCAAGAGATAGGCAAAGACAATCTCTTCTTTGCAGACTGTGATACACAGGGGATCGATCAAGGGCAACACTCTCTGCATCAGGCTTGGTGGCACTTTCATCCACAGATCAATATTTATCTGTTTATGATGCTATGAAAAGAGCATTTCATCTTAGTGGTTGCTGTGGCCAAGGACACTGTTGACCTATCTAAACAGTTATTCACTAATACAAAATAAATTACCTGCTGTCCCGGTATATGCATGATATATGCCATAAACACTGGATTACTTTAGTTTCAGGCCACTTTATGCACTGAGCTCAACAATATAATGGGTTTTTAACATCATTCCTGTGTGTTTAACTAAAATCTTTAATATCAGACTGACAATCTGAGCTACTCTTTGCATTTTCAGGGCAATAAATTAGTTGATGTGCGCAGGCCACAGACTTTTGAATTTCACATTACATTACCAGCTCTTGCTGTTGGCACTTTCACAATAAAGTGGCCAGGGTGCTCGTTCAGAAATGAAGCCATCACATTCCAATGCCGCCAGATTAATGGGAAGAGTGCATGTCTGAAAGGGATTATAGTCATGTTCAGAAATCTGAGTAATGGAGTGTAAGAGAGGCAAGTGAGGATGGACGCTGTGGTGAGAAGGGAAAGCGAACATGAAGTGAATCTGTCGAATATCTGTCCATTTCTACTCACTCCACATTTAACCTCTGTGGCATCGTTAACACCTGAAGTATCAGCGGCACACATGGGTCAACAGCCCATATTTGATCTCAACAACTCTCACCACTTACCACCAGCAATGGCGGTGGTCTGTTTCAGCACTCATTAAGCTATATTTTTGATCATAGGGGAGCTGGAGGCAATATTGATTTAGCTCTTTTTAGCCATTTTGTTTAAATGAAACAACTCTGCATGTTTCGGTTTATGTTGGACTGGAGATGATGAAATGAAGACTAAGAAGTTATTTGCAGTAAGTTGAGTCTTTTTAAATCCGTATGTGTGAACTGTCTGTCAGTGTGGACATATTCTTGGCACATCCAATTGGGAATTGTGGCCCATAATGCACCAGAGACTTAATGCATGTCAGCAATGTTTTTGCTTGACTTGCTGCTACTACTGCCCAGACGTGTATAAGCAACAAGAAAACTAATGTCTGCACTTTTTTGGTAGAAGGGCAGTATAGGTGTGCATAAACAATATATCTCTAAGCATTAAAAGATAGATAGATGCAGCTTCTCTACATGCCATGAGTACAAGATGAAGTTGAACTATATTTATTTACCAGTGTGACTAGTTCTGTTTATACAGTGTAAACTATTCAGGGAATACTATTCAACCATCATATTCCCTGGGTGTCATTTAGCTCATACAGTCACTTAATGAACATTGACCACAGCAGGTAGGACATAACACGTTTCATGAGAATGTAAAGTTAATTCTGCTTAAAAGAGACAGTGGCAACATCAAGGCTGCCAGTGATAAAGAGGACCCGGGTGAAATTCAATTGGATGAGATGAGATGAGACAGTTGATATAAGAGAGCTGTTGTACTGATGAAATGGATTCATTGTGACAGCTGAAGATAATAAGCTTTGCTCAATCAGCTTGAGAGGGCATCCAACTGCTGCTTCAAATGCTACCTTGGTGACGTTCGGGGGTCTATTGGGGACAGACAGTACAGGCAGAGCGCTGTTGTCCAGCTGCGGTATATAGGGAGAGCTGCTGGAGAGTACCGAGTAGTTTTCCCTCAGGAAACAGCTCATGCTGCTCAGCTCACCCATCGGGACATTTAAATACTGTTATTGTGTAACTTCTGTTTTCTTTACACACTTATTTGCATTAACAATACAGAGTCAAATGTATACAGAGAATCAGCATCAAGCTGATTCTCCTCAGCTCATACAGCCTTTTAGTGTCTTTCAATTAATTATTGAGGTTTTATGGCTCGCAAGTAGTGTTCTGGTTCATTCTCTCCACTCTCATCTGCCCTGTTGCCAGAAGATACAGACTGCTGTTATCAGCTAAAAAAAAGTCCCCTGTATACTTTTCTAACACAGACCAACAGTGAGACATGCATTTGTTTTAGCTGACTGCCAACTGCTAGGCTGAGCACATGTGTGACATATGTAGGTAATTTATGTTCATTCGTTACCTGTACATAAGTTTTTTTTTTACAAACAATGCTGAAGAGCTTTGAACACTAACTACATTTTTTATGAAGCTTTAGAACAGATGTATGTTGCGGTCTAGGATTTTTGTCGTACAGTTCATGAAAATAGAACTGGAAAATGATTTACATGATTTTTCTGTCTGTTTGTTTAACACATCAGTCGGCCGTAGCACAGTGGCATCGTCCTGCTGTAGCTGTGCGTGTAGATGAAAAAAGGATTGGGCTGCTACTAAAAGATAAAAAAGTTTTTGCTTGCTACATTATATTCAGCTTTCAGTCATGGTGTGATGCTCCTGTAGAATGATATATAATTTGCTTTTGTACTATTAAAAAGTATAATTTTAACGTTGCAATTTTGTAGAAAACCTACAAAATTGTTCATTTAAAAGCAGATCAAATCAGTCCCAAGTGTGTTATAGCATTTAGCAGCGCTAAACACAGTCGTGAAAAATTAAAATAATAATAATAAAACAATTTAAACATCAGGATCATTTCACTTGTGACCCACTCCACTCCAACTCTGTTTTATATACAACACGTTGAGCTGAAAAACAAAGTGTATTTATAGTCCTGTGGCAATTAATGTCAGCATTGAGGACACTCATTTTGTTGCATGGTGTAAAACTCAGTCTGGGGTACACAGTGTGGGTGCACAGGATTAGCAGCAAATACAATACCTGTCAAAATGTCCTTGCACCACAGTGTTCTGACAATTTCCCATTAGAGACGACAGCACAGAGCAGATCTGTCATAAAATGCTTCTCCAAAAACAGAAACCCATGTCCTTGTGTGGGAGGTGAAGCATCACCCCAAGCAAATACAGTATAGAGCACCTTAAATTAGCTTGGGAGGAGATAACACATTTGGTTACCTTTTTATTCTAATCCGAGGAGAGCCACCCTTCAATAAAAGAAACGCTTCGATGATAGGTGGTGAGCCAACTGACCACAGGCACAACAAGGACTCAACCACCACCAATGTGCTTATTTAAATTTATCTGTGTATAGTTTTACATAAAACGGCAGTTGGCCCCAAATATTTTTGTGCTTGAGGGATTTATATTACAGTCAAGCTGGATGCACTGCGTCACCAGCGTCAGGGCCACAAAAATAGCACAGAACCTTTTAAATTGAACTGGTTTAAGCAGGAAGTGCAAAAAGGACTAATATTGGTGACTCTTGACACCTCTCATTTGCACTACAATATGTCTCCTTATTATTTCTGACAGACCTGTTACATCTCACGAAACACACACACACACACACACACACACACACACTCACACAGAGATCTAATAATTCTAGTGGTCATTTTGCAATTTTGACATCATTAGATGAAAGTTGTGCATTATATCTATTTGTAGTCTTTGCATCAATCTGTAGTTGTTTTACCTCCGTCTTGAGCTGTTTTTTTGTTGCTGTTTTCTATCTTTATATTGTTGTTTTGTATCTTTCTGTCATTGTTTTGTATGTCGCTCTCATGCGTCTATAACTATGGTTGTTGCAGTCCTTTTCTTTTCGCCTCCTATGCTACATGAATGCAGTGCTTCACAGCAAATGTAATCAAGCCTTAATTGTAGAGAAACATTGTAAGATAATCTAATAGTACCTAAACTATTCATGCTGAGATAAATGCTACAAAATGGCACATTAAGTGGCACTTCTTTTGGGTTTGAAAGCTTACATTATTTACCACTACTGCTGTTCAAGTATTCTGTTTACTCAAGGTGTAACAGCAAACAATTACACTCTAAACATCCCGCACTCTTAAGCAGATTCAGATTCATCCTTAATGCTCGAAGATCATTTGAGGTTTCACAGAAGCTTTTAGCACACGCACAATTTAATAACAGGACAGAGGCTGTATGTGTATGAAATATAAGCCTAGTGTTGCTTTATTATTGAAGAGTAAGCTTATTACAAATATGTTTTTGATGTGTTTGTGTCCTGGTGTGATAAACTACACTAAGTACTGTCAACACTCAGTGGTGGTGCAGCATTTAGAGAGTAGCGACTCAGGGAAATTGAATTAGGAGAACCCTATAAATATCTTCTAACTGTGTTGATAGCACTATATGATTTTAGCCAAATGGTAAATGAACTCCGATAATGTCTGTAGCAAAGTGATGACCTTATTATCTCAGGTTTATTAAATCATTTATACTCACCTTTTCTATTAAGGCTTGATTTGGCCACTCAAGCTCTGTGCAGTAAAAAACAGGCTATGAACATAATTGAAAAAAATCAAGAAGGGTTCGTGCTGCGACACAGGCACATTGCACTATCCTTGTTTTGTAAGTTAAGTCAAAGCCAAGCTGACCTGATTCTTCACCCGGGTGCATTTATGAATTTCAAAGGGCATGTGTTAATTATTTAATTTCCTTCTAAACCAAATTTAGAGAAATTATTGATTTATTAAAACAGAAGTCAGGTCACTCACTTCCTTAACTATAACGCGGGTGCAGTCCTCCACATCAAGTCGTCATCCTGAGGTCCATGAACCACACATGCTCTACACATCAGTTTTGGCCAGCACTCATTTTTTTTGCAGCAGTGTGTTGGGGTGAAAACATCAAGGGCAGGGATGCTGACAGGATTAGCAAAGTGTTGAAAAAGACATGTCTCAGTTGGAGAACTTAGCCAGGAGGATGTGAACTAAACTGAACTCCATCCCAGACAACATAAGATGCACATTTTTCACACCAAGCACAGTTTTAAATTCACAGCTTTGCTTCTTTATACTTATCTGATTCATCTTTTAATTAATTGTGTTCTTTCTACATTTTAGCGACATCCAACATCCAATTCATCCGACCCAGCCACTAAAGGCATATAACTGGGTTGATGTGTAATCATTCTTACCTATTTGATTGAGAGGCAAGAACGAATTACACTTCAGCTGGGGTATGCATCAAATGGTCAAAGTAAGACTTTGGCTCATGGCGCCATGATTGAAAAATGGCTGATGATATGACTAGTTTGAGTGGTGCACTAGTGTAGACTGTGACTTTTGTTCTATTAAACTACACTGTATGTATGTATCATAAAATATACCACTATCATGCTATATGCTGTGGATTGTGGTAATCTGCTTTTGTGGCCAGCACAGTGGATTATGAGCCCACCCAATGCAAGAATTCAGGTTTACTGAGTTGAACTAATTTAATTTATCACACATCAATACAAAACTCCACATTTACACCTGCAAAGCTCATTTTAAGCTAAAGAAAACACATTTATTCTGATTTTCAGATGAACTATGAATACCATATACCAGAGCCCTCTAAACTGTAGACACTAAAGCTTGCAAACCTGCAGCATGTGTTGACAGCTGAAATGAAAGGAACTAATTTCTGCTTGTTATTATGCCTGAATATAAACACGCTAGATCACCAGCACTTATTTCATTGTCTGGGAAATGTCTGAAAACAAGACAACTGGCATCAGTGGAGAGGAAGGTGCAACAAAAACATTTACTCTAAGAGAAGGCAGGGAATAATTACCTGTGCTTGGCTTGAAATGGAACAGTTGAACAGTGCACAGATTAGAGTACATCCTCCAGTGCCCATTAATCAAACACATTGGAATTAACTTTCAATTGACTTTCTTAGCCTTCCGCATAAAATAGATGCCACGGCTGAAAAATTGAGTAAGCAAGCAATCTGCAGTTTAAACATGGTTTGTCACGCTGCTCGAAAAAAAAAAAAAAAAAAAGCAACAAAAGAAGAGCTTCAATTTACATTTGGGTTTCTCTGTTATAGGAGCAAACAGAAGTCTCAGTGTGCAGTGGGTAAAAATGGACAGCATATTAAATGATTCAGCACCTGAGAACGTTAATTAGGATTTATGATCACTGTGAAGATCATATTTATCCCTTCACCATACTGTGTATCTCAGAGAAAAACTTTCTCTTATAAGTGAGAGTCAACCAAGTAAGACTTTATACATTTTTTACTACTTTTATTTAAACAGGGCTCTCAGTGATTATTTTAAATGACTATTCTGTTCTAATCACTGTGAACCAAGGAACACATATAAAAAATATTCAATGTTCAAATTTTAGGAAATAAACTTACTTAACAGAGAAAACTGATATACCACATCTGTCCAGTTCCCTGTACATTAGACAGAAAGCACAGAGGAGGGAACATGTTCGCCATCATGGTGGGGAAAATGAATTGCCAAGCATCTCAAGGTATGAAGGAGCTGAAGCTCTATGAAGGTCAGGGTCTGAATGGTCCAACGTTCTTCTACCAATCAGCACCTTCCCTTCTTCATTGGGTGTGCCAGGAAACCACAGATGTCAGAAAGTCACTGCTTCAGGACAGGAAATAGCCTTGCAGCTGAACACAACCATGCTGTTCAGTGGCAGCTGGCAAGTCCAATTGCCACTAAACAACACCCTTAGGATAACCATGACCTGAGTGATCGAGAAGCTCCGCAGACTCCAGCACCTAAACACTAATGTGTGCACATTTTCATATTGTATGACAGGAACTGTTCTTGGAGATTGCTACTGTAGATGGTCAGCTACCCCTCAAAGGGCCCTCAAAGGCCTGCTCTATGAACATAGCACAAATTTGACTTCAGCTGGAATGAATTTAGCTATGTCCTTTATTTGACATGCTTTTTACACCTCAGTTTTTGTGCAAACTGAACAAACAAGTGAAATAACACTGTCTATGATCTATAAGCAGATTTCGGTTGACTACCTTCATTCAGAGGCTGTTTCACTGTCATTACCCAATGCTAAGCTGACCAGATATGAACCAGACAGGCTTGGCGGTGGATTGGATTTTCTCATCTAACTCTGAAAGCAAACAAGCTTTTTTCTTTTTTTCCTTTACATGCAATATGATTATCTGCATGACATCACACACAAAGCTTTGTAAAAGTATCATCTCTGTATACCCAAAAATTACACATAATAACTTATTACTCATACTATGTGTAGGCAAGACATCGTTTTACTAATAGGTGTATGCTGATAATATCTAAGTCTATTTTCATTTCTGCTATGCCTCATGAAGTGCTTAATTTCCAATGATGGATCACAACTTTGCTTCTGTTCTTTAATGGCTACCCTCATGGATCAGTGTGTGACTACAATCTCATTATCATCATATGCCTTAGAAACACCCATGACAGGTTAAATAAGCTTTAGTGAGTGTGATGCTTAAAAAGTAAAACACATGGATTCAGAGCTGCAGTATTATTATATACAGCTGCAACTGCCAGACCATAATTTCATCCTACCTCTCTTTCAAACATTACACTCTGACTGGCCCCTCTGGGGGGAGTTGTTAAAAGATGCTTCTCCACACAGACAACCCCCCAATCTCTCTTTCTCTCTATCTACTTCTCTCTTTCTGCCCTCTAATCAGCCATCAGGGAGTGTGTGTGTGTGTTTGTGTGTGTGTGTGTGTGTGTGTGTGTGTGTGTGTGTGTGTGTGTGTGTGTGTGTGTGTGTGTGTGTGTGTGTGTGTGTGTGAGGGATTTTGAATGGAGAGCAGTGCAAAGAGGAGTGATGACCCACAGTCCTCTACACCCGCTTTGACCTTAGCTGTTGCAATCCCCTGTGGCTTCCCCTCCCACCACACACACCTCATCCGCCGCACGGCCTTACATTCATTCACCCTCCCCTCTCCCCTCTCTCTACACACCCACCCACATGCCCTCTTCACTGGCAGAACCATATAATTATTTTCTCTGGGAGATACACTGCTTGCGTATGCCTCTATCTTTAATTACAATCGAGCAAAAGGGGGCTTTAACAGGAGGGATCAGACGTGCTGCTTTGATGTTGTCTGCTCATGGCCCTCCACTTTCCTCTTTTTTTTTTTTTCCTGGCAAATGGTAAGATGCTTACAAGACACAAGTGAACCACACAGCCATCACATTCTCTCTGCCAGTGATGGGATGTAAAGCACGGCAGCTTTGTCCAAGAGCAGAATGCGAAAGCTTGGATGCGGCTGGTTTTCGGGTGGTGACATTAGCTCAACAATGGTCAGCGTGTTGTTCTGCTGTGAAAGTAAATTTCAGTCTGGCCATCTGCACGCTTTGATCCCCGCTGCCAACAACGACTTTGTTCTTTTTGGAGGAAAAAATAGGCAGCAGGGATTAGTATGTGTGTGTGAGGAGAGTGTGGGCATCAGCTTGTACTATATGTTTGAGGAGTGTCTTCACTTAGTGCACACACACTCACATACTGCACAATATGTTCAGAGTCGTGTTATGCCCAGATGTTAGCCTATTCCAGCAATCAAATATAAAATCATATTCAGCATCTTTAAATACGAGCACTTTAATGCAAATTGCTCACAAATATGATGTTGTTCCCTTAGACTGTATTCTTTTTAGCATATGAAACAGTAATTACACAACTTTCAATAAAAAAAAACAGACTCATGAAAATCTATCTGAAGGCTGGGTTTGCTAACACATCTTCATTTCAAGTGAGTGTGCGCCGGAGCATTTATGCAGACACCGGTTCGTGTGCGCATGTTTTGTGTTGACTGATTAGCGACTGAAGTCTGTGATTGCTGCCACGAGCCCGTGATTAGAGTGCTGACTGAGAAGTTGGCTGCCGATTGTTTTTGGCCTCAAACGGACTGGAAACTGGACTGAAACAGCAGCTCGGGGTCTGGCACCTCCCAGCGAGAGAGATTGATGTGCTTCGTGCTGTAAACCCCGAACTTATTCCGGCAAACACTTTGTTGTGTAAATAAAACATCAAAAATGAAAGCTGGAGCAAAGTTTGCTGACATGCACAGCTATTACCTGAGTCATTTTGTGAAAATGGCTCTGTAATATCCTCCTGGTACGGAGACCATGCCACAGTTTAGTCAACCTGGGAAAATGACTCTTCACGGTAGGATTTTCTTTACTGCTGGTGTTGAATAAATTAATAAATGTTTCTACATCTTTATTGTGTCACAAACATGATTTTTATTGCACAAACCCAAGATTTTTTGTTGACAGCTGCAAATAAATTCACTTTAAAAAGCTTAGGTTGGCATGTTGATTAGCTTTATTGTTGCAAAAGAGTTGATACCACTGTCATGATAAAGTTATATAAATTCTAATGTTGCTGTAGTTTGGGAGCTTTGCCCTTCACACCTATGAGGAAAGTCACCAGTCTTTGATAATATCACTAAATACGACCCTTTATGTTATTGTTATCATGAGTTACATTCTCAGTCCACTTTCTAACAGCACTGCTTGAAAACAACCACTTCTAAGTCAAATAAAGCAACACTATTTTTGTGTTTACATATATTTGCTGTAATTATTCAAAAGACTTCAAACACATTTTATAATTTCAGGGTGATTAACTTTTATCTTTAGTCTCCGAAGCAGCAGTGTTGCACAGTAATACCTGGAGATACAACCAAACAGGAGCTGAGCAGATCATTTGTTTCTAATTACAACTGATTCTTCTTTAAAGGATTTAGCGTTGACAGTATAGAAACACTCATAGCACACGCTGTGTCTCTTTCACTGTGTGTGTGTGTGTGTGTGTGTGTGTGTGCGCGCGCCTCTGTCTGAGCTCACATTCATGCTTTTGGGTGAATTTTAATAACATTTCTGTATTCTTTTGTAAATCCATCTATAACTGTTTTTCTTGGGATGAAATAGCCCCATCCATTGTCTCACCCAGAAATTGAAAACATAAACTGGAGGAATGCTCACTAGCCATGGAATATCAATCAGTCTGCAAACAAGTCGGAGGTGTCAGCACAGTAATGGCTTTTGTTTGAGAAGGAGTCCATAGCTGGTGCACATAGGGATTTAAAACAATAATCTTTCCGGCATAATGACTAGGTAATATGGATAGTCCATTTATCTTTGATTAGATTTTTTGATGCAGGGATTCATTCCCTCGGCTCCCTGTTTCATTATTCTTTCTAATTACCTGCACCGATTCGCCCATCAAGCATCGGTACACTGGCAAGATGTAATTGCTTCTGCCATAAATCAAGAAACATTTGGGGGTGTCTAGAGAGCTCCTGCTCCATTAATACAAACACACTGAGAATCCCTGCTTATGTTCACATTGATAAATCCAATCATTCATTTTGACGTTTTGATATTTGATGCGCTCTGTCTCTAGCTCAGTGTTTTGCTACTTCTTACACATATAATTCCTGTCACAGTTTTGTTTGACAACTTGTGTACAGAAGCGACGCTTGCCTCTTTCTTCATCTCATTAGCAGGGTCAACATTCGCCCTGTCCCCACTTGAGGAAAAGCACTTAGCATTTGTGATTGGGATGCCACTGAGTGATAAAATATGGTTGCAGCCACTGAGCGTGTGCCAAGGTCAAGGAGCACACTGTGTTTTAATAAGGCTCTGGCCCTGATAAACATTCAGCTGCTGGCCCCCAGTGTTGCCGCCCGCCAACTGTATATTGTACAAAAAACGAGTAAAATCTCGCCCACAGCTGAAAAAAACATATTCCAGTCTGCAGGGTTATTTTTCTAATTGAGTCAAGGCATTAGGCAAACCAGCAGCTCCCACAGCAGAGCAGTGGGGAGAAGTGGCTGGAGGTGGAATGTGAATGAGCTAAGTTAGGGCAGACAGAACTGGGGCTTAGCTGTTAGCCTCGGGGTCAAAGTGATAATGTATGAACTTAGCTCTGACAGGCAAGCAGACAGCACTGCATTAGTGACCAACGAGCGTCTTAAAGTGGCGCATTATTCTGAAAGAGACAGAGCAGGTCTGCGTGTCAGCTGATCAGGGACAAACATGCATAATATGCTCAACTACATCATTACACCTGTTCCTGCCGCACCAGAATGGTCTGTTGTATTTTATTTAACAATGGTCACACTGACCTTGTTGTACTTTGTGGCAAATTACATTGTTTATGTTTATGCCACATTATGCATATTAGACACTGTGGATTCAAACACAGTTAGCAGGTTTTTTTTCTCTCTGGAAGAAACTGGTTTGTACATTTTTTTTTTAAGTTGCGGCATCCAAAGGTTGGACACATTTTAATAATTTACTTTGAAAATTGTGCTGTGTAAATTGTGGATGCCTTCATTCCTGCTTTGCGCCTGCTAATTGTAATGTGAAATTCTAGGTTGGCATTGTACTGAATAGGAAGTACTTGACCTTCTAAAGCTCGCACAAGGTCATTGAATTCTATCAACACACCTAGAAGTGCCCACTGTTTTCTACTAGAATGGCGACGAAATGTAAAATAAACACGCTACTCCCAAAGATGACAAAGTCAATGACAGGTTATTTTTTGTCAATGACAGGTTATTTTTTGTCAATGACAGGTTATTTTCGTTATATTTTGTCATGCATTGCAGTCTTTGTCTTTGCTAAATAGCATCTTCTGTGAACATGTTCACTCAACCTGGGCTCTTGTGAGCCAACAGTGAAGAGCAGCTTCAGCTGACAGAAATGCCCAGTGTACTGAAATCGCTGGAGTGTAGCAAACTAAATGGTCCCAAACAACCACTTAGTACATTGTGTTTTACATTAGTTTTTATCCATTTTGGCACAAGACCTCTCAACAGGCTCTTTTCTACCTTTATTTACTGCATTGTCTCTGAGTGGTACATGCTGTACACTTTTTTAAAATTGCACTAATCTATATTTCCATCTTAACAGCAGATAGCATCTGTCTATATAGAATAAAAAATGCATCTTATCGTGATAAAACATCAGACAATTATTATTTGACTCTGCATTTTCCCATTTTTACAGTGTTTTGGACATACACACCTTAAAGCTGCAATATGCCACATTACGATTGCACTAAGTTAAAGGTTGGAATCAATCCAATCTGCTCAGCACTCCCTCTGAGCTAACAGCAGAAATCTTTATCTTCTCTGAATTGGTTTATTTTATTTACAACATCTGGAGAAAATGATCACATAAAAGGCGTACTTTATTAAATAATATACAATATATATTAGTTCAGCAGCCACTGTCTCCTTCTTGTCTACCAGCAGGGACCTGTATCATGTCCTGCACCTTTGCTAACTGTACAAACTAGCAGCTCTACATTAGAAGGCAATTTTATTTTACATGCTAGAGAACAAATATGTTGGTTAGCTATACTAGGCCTCACTGCTTCCATGCTAAATGTACCAGTTCCTATTATTTAATGCAATGTACTAAAGACACTGTGTGGTCCTGCTGATTCACCTGCCAGTCAAATACGTATATGCATATGGAGTACATGCTTTCATATGTCCTTATAATGAAGAGACTTATTCAAGGGGCATCTCTTAAAGGACATCTGTTGTCAATACATTGACATATGTGGTTAATATAGAGCAGACACTACAGCATAGTTACCATTGGAGCTGCTACAGTACGTTTCCTGTAGCTGTACACTGGATATTTCCAGCTGTCGTACAGCAACAGCATGAGATGCTCACAGTTCTACCCTGTCTGCATCCTCCCACTGAATCAAGTGGCATATGTAGAAACACTTAGTGGGATGACTAAGGCAAGGTGCAGCTGGCAGTGACCCAGGTTAATATGGTTAAAACACTCCGGTGCCAGTGTCTGCAGTCACAGGGGTACGTGGGGTGCTGAATGCAGAAAACAGAACAAAGGTCTTCATAGAGTCTTGTAGAGGTACGCAGGGGGCAGTAATACTGTAGCTGCTGCATAAGCAGGTGTGCATGGTGGCTGTAATAGTGATTTCCCCACAGTCTGACTGTTTCTGCAGACCTTGAATCAAATCAGCACCTTTGTAATGGGACTTGTGCAGCAGGAATCCTAATTAAAAACGACATACAAAGCCAATTATTTGAAATGCACGTGTCGCACAGAGCTGAGAAGCACACAAACGGCAGGGTTGGAGAGGAAACGTGTTGAATATCATCAGAAGTGATGATAGGAAAAGCAGTGCCTCATCACAACCCAGAAAATAGTATATGTATATGCGTCATTAAAAACTTTGTAATATTAAAAATCACATTTAACCATATTTTGGATTATAGTGACCTTACAGAAAATATGGACCAACAAACCACTCTATGCTCTTAAGCATGTTAAGTGTGTGTCTTAGAAATGGTGAGGTCATGCTCTTTGAGCAGTACACGACACGTCTCTAACTCTAAAACTGGTATCCGAGAGGATTAAAAATAAAAGCTCTCGAATCTGCTCTCAGAGAACCAGGACTGATTTCATCTAGAAGGACCAAACCATCGAGTCATTGAAAGCAGTATCAGAATACTCTCAGTTGTGTACCAGATGTCCACTGACCAGGAACTGTGCAGTCTATAAAGGATTTTACACTTACAGCTGCCATCTGGTTACAGGGAAACAGTAAACACACTGAGGAGCATATATCTGAAATCCTCCCGTGGGTGTCAAGTGGGATCAAAGTGCTCTGGATGGCCAGTGCCACCTCCCCGTCTGCTTAATCAAGTAAAAGTACACGGTGAGACTGAATCTCTTTGTACGTGATTTACTTGAGTCATAATTCATTTGGACTTGGAGATGAGGGGCAGGAGGGAGGGTGACGTGCATCGAGTTGTGAGGAGGAAGTGATTTGAAGCGGCTGTTGATGGTTCTAATCATTGCTGCAGGCCATGTGCAGTATAGATCCTGAAGAGCTCCCTGTACAGCTGTTGTGTTTCTGTACTGTGCTTTGCAGAGATTAGACGGCAGTGTGGGATGCAAGGTGAGCTGGATGGTTTGTTTTGTTGTTGTTGAATTTGGATAAAATGAAAATATAAATGAAGGTTACCTCTCCCCCCAAAGGGTTTGATTAAACATAGGTTATTTATTCTGTGCAGGGTGAGTTTTCTTCTGGCTCTAATATGATGGAGTTAAACCTCTGGCCGAGCATGTGATTTGTGAAAAGATGATTATGGCCTTATGGTTGACCATGCATGTGTGCAGGAGCAGTTGCATAACGTGCAAAATAATAATAATAAAAAAAAACCTATACAGAGTGTTTGTGAAGCATTAAAGACGTGCCCCCTGGCAGTGGCATCAGAGGTGAAATGGAAAATGTTAACCTGCGCATTACGGATCAAATAACAAAAAAAAAAAAATCTGTTAACACATCTTCGCACACATTTTCACAGTTCACTAGCTGATACGGGAGGAAGGCTGCTCTACCAAGTGGAAGTATTTTCTGCTTTCATAGCCGTGCTGTTTACTTTATCCTTGTGAGCCCAACACGGCTCCTGAATATTCATGATTGTGCCTCTGAACGTCAGGACGCAGCGGCGGCTCTTCCTCCCTGACAGAGAGCGGGGAGGCTGAGAGGAGAAGACAGCATGCCAGAGCCCGGCTGCGCCTCACCCCCCAACACCGAGCATCGGCACCGTTTGACAACATCTCAGGGCGAATCTGCTCTCGGCTCAACCTGCTCTGCGCCTCCAGCGAGGGGAACAAAGATGGACTGACGGAACACAAGCGCAGCGCGAAGGAGACGGAGGAAGAGGCAGAGGAAGAGAGGGAGAGAGAGACAGGGAGAGAGAAAGAGGGAGAGAAACGCCGCCTCTTCTCTTTGAAGCATGCACATATTTTCTGGACATAAGCTGCTCGGGTTCATGTTTGCAGAGCGGGACGGGTCCAGTGGCCACAGCGTCTGCGAATAAGCAGCCACAGCCGGAGGATGCTTCGATGCGAGCGCTCTTTGCAGTGTACCTCCTGGAAGATGGACGAAACACATCGGGGCTAAGGAAACTGGCGACTTATCACGTTGCAGAGGAGAGATGTTTTGCCACCGCCGTAGGCTGTGCGGGAGGATGAATGCCCTCTCTGGCGTCGTTTCTCGCTCGTAATATGTAGCTCGAACGACGGCGGGAGCGTGTGCAGCTGTGTCTCGGCTAACCAAGCGTCGTCCACACGCTGGACCAGAAAACCTTTCCCACCTTGAACTTCCCCCCGTGACGGCTGTGATGCCCCGCTACGCAGCGAGCGCAGCCTCCTGAGCTGTCCGTGGTGCTGAACGGATCAGCCAGCTCCTCGGGGCTCCACGACTTGACCTTCTCTCTCTCTCTCTCTCTCTCTCTCTCTCTCTCTCTCCGCCGAGCAGAAAAATCTCCCTCCTGCTACACACAGCAAGGTGGCAAAGCAGGCCACCGCGCACGGACAGCTGCTGGGCTCGACCGAGTCGGCCAGACAATATTCTCTTTCATGGCTGTGGCACGCAAAATCAAAACTTTGCTGACCGTCAACATCTTGGTGTTTGTGGGGATTATCCTGTTCTCGGTGTACTGCAGGATCCAGGACCGATCCGAGGAGCTCATCCAGATAGGGCGTCTGTCTGACCAGAGGCTGCGAGCCAGGAATGGCAAAGTTTCCAACTTGGTGGACAGACAGTCTATTCTCCAGAGGCTGGAGAGGCTGGAGGATGTGGTCTACAACCAATTAAACGGTAGGACGCGGCTTCATCAGCTAAACACTGACTTGCTGGTCACAAAGTCAGCACCAGCATGAAGCAAAATCACCAAATCAAAGAAAGACAGTGTCCTTGTACAATGTAGGCTGCTGTATTACGGGATGCACAATCTTAAAGGTGCATGCTGTAAAGTCACTGAGGTGCCTAAGACCTGAAACGTGAGTCATGCACATGTACCTGTCACCTTTTCATCCAGTGTCTTCGGTAGAGGTGAGAAAAATCTGCCTGTTTTCCACATGAAACGGTGTCAAAGGTGTGTGAGAGCGAGGGTCTGCCGTCTGCTCAGCTCTAATCCTGCTTGTTAACAAGCTAATGAAGCAGAGTGATGTATTACAGTGCAATCCGTGCTATGTGCCTGTGTCTTCTGTGTTGATAGACTTTACTGGGCTGTTACTTTAACAGCCTATCAGACTGTGATACTCCTAACCCATAATTGACTTGTCGTAAACTTCACATAAAGTTAAGCCTTAAATACTGATGTCTGTAGTTCTGTATGGAGTAGCACTTGGAGAAAGTCTGTATCTCAGCAGCAGCAGCAGCAGCAGCAGCAGCAGCTCATGTCATTTCACTGGAGGCAGCGCTGGTGAAAGATATCAGATTTAACAAGCTGTCTGAGTTTTGAAGGAGATTCGAACGTAATAGCTCTATCACTGAATGACAGACTTGTATTTCATCACACGGCTATTAGACTGTGGGGACGATTTTGTCTCCTCAGCAGAGCAGCAATTCCTAAAAAGTCAGGTTACTCTGTCTTGCTTATGACCAGATTATCCTCTGAGTAATCCACACGATTACAGCTGATGTTGAAGATACTGTTTGGTGTGTGTGCTCGCCAGTGTTTCACACAGAGGTTGGAAAGGACGGATCTGGAGACAGAACATTTAATACCTAACAGTATATTCACTGTTTACACACATATCGATTCATCACACAAAAAGTTATTGGTTATACAGAAGGCTTAAAGTATCTTACGTTTCTCAGTTAAGCATTTGCTAAATATGATATTCTGGCATTTCTGCCCTTTATCCTCATCTCTGAAAGCGAAAACAATTTGCTCTGAAGTCAACCGGTGAGACACTGGCTCTGTTGTTCCATTATACAGTATATCATGGTGAAATGCTACCGCTTAGCAAGGTGTTACTGATTGATTTCTAATCTATCAGTAAAGTCAACCTCTCTTTACCAGTTTGCTGTTCTCTCCCGGGGGCACTCTGACTTTATCATTTATCTAAATTACGGCTACAGTAACTCTAGATGATCGGGGGGCCACGAGAAATAGAGGATGTGCAGGACGAGGTAATTTCTGATTGTGTTGTTGTATTTCATCCGTGTCACCAGAAGAGGTCACAGATATTTTAACAGCCCTTTAGCTGTAATTCAACCTCCAGGAACCCTCGGTTAAAGTACACACAGAGCGCATACAGCAGAATGATTCATTTTCCTTTCACCACTTACGCCGCAGTTTTCTGATGGTTTGTGTTAGAGAGAGTCTGAAAAGTGACTTTGACTTCAGTCCCTTTGACTGTTTCTCAACAGTCCATGGTTAAGGACATTTCACAGCTTTGTGGCCCTGAAACACTGCCACTGTGGATTTTTTTTTTCTGCATGATCTTGTTATTATGGCTGAGCTTGGGCTGCTCTTTGAGGGTCACTTTGTCACTTTGAGTTATGCTTGGCATCTGGCATCCAGCCAGCAGGCATTGCATCTCAAAAGGTACAATGCATCCTCTCAGTCACTTAGCTTTATATATAGAAACAATGCAGCTGAGCATGTCGACGGTGCACAGGATTACTGCTGCAGGTCAGAGACTCATTGTGTCTGTAAAATACTATCAAGTTAGGGGAAAAAAACGTATTTGTGAGATTACACGATGAGAGTTTCCTATCTGAAAATGTACAGTGTTTGCATATTTGCCTCCTAACAATTTTAAATGGTTCAATGCATGACGAGAATTTCCATAATTTCATGTGAAGTATAATTCATGTATGACTTTTTTTTACTCGTGTCTTCTCCCTCCTAAGGATTGATGCACACAGAGTTAGATCTTATTCTGTCAGTTGTTCTTTGTTAGTCAACACTGTGTCATTTTCATAAATTATTCTCAGTACAGATTCCCCTTTGCAGCACAGATGAATCCAAGTAGCTGGGACACAATTTTCAGGTCTTTCACAAGTGGAGAGAGTAATAGTCGATTATGGGCTGAAAAGTGGAACAAGCCACAGCTCGGCAGTGGAAGTGCAACGCTGGCCCTAATACTAACTAATATAATATAATATATATACACTAACTACAGGCACAAATCTCGTTCTGCACAATCCAGCTCAGGAACAGAAAATGGAATTAATTGCAGCTAATATAATTTTTTTTTTGGACGTAGGCAATGTGTAACCAGTGAGTTACACACAGGTTGGCTGTCACACTCTGTGCATGATTTGTCTTGTGCTCTTTAATGGCATACTTAATCATATCCTCACATCCCAGGTCACCGCTCCTTTTTCGTGCAGTCGTGAACAGACCACAAATTTTATTCTATGACCACTTGGAATAACTATGGTGAAAGGAGGACTTAGTGCACCAATAACTATTACCATGTTCAGCGGCGATATGAAGTAATTGCCCATTCCCTCTGCTATTTTTTGGCTACCAATAGCATGCCATGCATGCCGCAGCAAGGTCCAATTAGATTTGAAGGACATAAACAAGTCAGAGAATTCCTATTTTATGGTAGCTTGATGCATGGTCACCAGACTCCGAACAAGAAAACAATGGTCAAGCTTTATCTGCAGTCTGTCTGTGGAGAAACAAGCAACATGAGGGTTATCAGCAGCACTGCTCTGCTGCAGATGCCACCGTCTTTGGGTAATCAGATGATGGAGTTTTAAGCTTGTTAACAAGCTTACGAAGCAGCATTTTGACCTTAAGAACTGAATTAGAACCAGCAAATAACCTCCTTGCTGGTATTTACCTGGCGAAGCCCTGTGAATCTTACAGGCCTCAATGAACAGTGTACACAAATAAGATTAGCTGCCAGTATTTAGTCATAGACATGTAAAATTAGCTATTTAGACTTTGACTGATAAGGATTTTGAATGCCAGAGTTTATGTATATGGACATTTTGAACTAAGCCACGAGTATCTAACATAATCTAGCTGCCTTCTACTAGTGTTACAGTTGAAGTAATACTTTAAGAAATGCCCTAATAAAAAGGTTCTTAAAAAGACAAGTATTGTTTTCAGTGCAGGTCAATGCTCTACGGTAGGAGACCTGACCAGTGCTTCACGTGGCGAGGATGAGCTCGACTGCTGTCCCACAACTCACTGTTACACCGAGGCTTTTGTCATCAGCCAGGCATGCCACTCCTGGCCCTCTCCCAGTGCGTAGGTGCTGATGGGATGGCAGCCTCACAGGCCCAGCTGCAGCACCAGATATGCTTCTTATCTATAATGCCCAATTATGGCTAAGAAACCAACGCTGTTTATATGCTAAGCCCGCTGGAGCAAAGACTTGATGAGAAATGAGAAATGTCACACTCTCTCTCTCTTCCATGCTGACACACACTTGATGCTCAGACTGTATTGTAACGATACACATCACAGTGTGCCTATATGTTGTGGCGGCGGCTGCAGGGACACCACATCACAGCGCTGCGAACCCTGCTGAAATTAAATCCAATAATGATATGTAGATGAGGTGCTGGTCGACAAACCACGTCTCAGAAACAGATACAAATCAATTCAGCTTCAGCCTTCAGGAATCATGATAATGAATTCAGCAGCTCACCTGACAATCAGCAGTCAGCCACAGACAATAATGGCAATTTCAGATGGAGCGAGTATTCCTCTTATTTACTCCGTGGGCCTAGAGTCATGCAGTGATTACATTACCAACATTTATGATGACATCAGATGAGAGAGAGGCATACAGGCCAGACTGCCAGGCTGGATAATTGACATAAATTGATTTTCATTGCTCTTATGCGTTTTGATTATTAATCTGTTTTTTTTTTTTTTTTTTTGAAGTCTGATAAAATAGAACTGAAGTGTTTACAACCAGTACAAAGGATGTTACCAGATACATTCTTCAGAATCGGGACAATCAGCAATGAATGGATTAACCGAATGGTAACTCGTGCTGCATTATTGAGTCAATAGCTTAACATTGTTTGGTTAAATACATATTTTGAAGTATGGAAGGTTGTACAGAAAATATGGGTTCTTTAATTGGCTCATTTTAATGTAGCTAGCTGATTACAGCTTTGTCAGGTTACTATGTAAAACCTCAAAAAAGGTTAATATCGAATAGATATCACTTCTAAAACTTATAAAGAAACTTATAAGAATATAAAATACATAAATAAACCTGGATACTGACCATCATCTCGAGTCACGTTGTGACTTTGAGTGGAGTGGGTTTGACAAAATAATGGCCATTTGGCCGGGATAAGGATAAAAGTCCTTCACAGTTTGTGCCCAAGATGCTTTGGTCTACTTGCTCTGTCATACAAGCTCCTTTAGACTTGCATGTCATTGTTTAGGGTCATTTAAGGGTCTACTGCTAGCAGTTTTCAAATTAGAGTTGTTATCCTGGTGACCGCAGTGTCAGTGTCCGGAGCCAGGTGTTGCTGTGAAGCAGAGGTTGCCTCTCAACAAAACTATGCAGAAGTAAAAACAACAACAACGTCCTGCTGTTGTGAGTGGCAGTGAATTAACGCAGCTCTTATCCCTGCTCTTAATATTTCATAGATTAGTTTTGGCCTTTGTATGCTTTAAACCTCTTTGGAATGAGTTTGTTTTTTTCTTGCCAACAAGCTCTCTGACTCCCCCACCGACCCCTCAACATCAATATTTAGAACTTTGGACACGCATAACGCCGATCCTTCCCTTTAAATCATTCATTACAAATGGGGTCATCTTTGAATTTGAGACTCTATCTTAGAAAGGCCAAATCAAGCACATGCTGAAGGTTGATGTATAATTTATAGCTGTTAGGGGTCTAATGTATCATGTCAGAGCGACTTGGACCAATGGATTTGGAGGAGCGAGCAGACACAGATGTATACTCAGAGACAATGAGATTCAAATTGGCTCCTGACGTGAGGATTCCCATCCAGCTGACTCTTTGGATAGGAATGAAGCCTGAGTGGAAGAAGCAGATGTTGGTCTGTAATTGCCTCGTAGTGGGATGATGAAAGAGCCGCAGTGCCGTTTGGAGTGTGAACTCGCATCGGAAATAGTGGAAGAAGAATACAGTACTCCACAGGAATTATATGGACATTATAAAGTCTACTACAGGTACCACAGGTTCGATATTTGTTTCATTTAATAAACCAACATTTATTAGATTTGTGCCTTTGTCTTGGTCACAGCACAGCAGAGAGTTGCGTGGGCCGATGTCTTCATTTTTGCCCAGAATAGTGTGTAACAGCCAACTTGCAGGATGCTTTCATACAAAGTCTCCCACAGGATCATGTGTGCATGCATTTTTAACTCATGCAGTCGTCGTGGGAATAGTGAATAGCTCTTAATCTTCACAGTGTTAGTACAGTGTTTTACTCAGACGTTCACGGTCCAATTCCTCCTTTCAAGACATGTATTAAAAGCTTCTACTTTTGTCTGTAAGCAATCCATTTTTAGATTAAAAAAATATGTTGCTGTGGAAGGAACCAGTGGGTTGTGCTATTGATAAAAGTAATGCATATTCAAACTGTTGTATGGCTTTCTTGTTCCTTCCAAACGTGTTTTGCAAGAGGAAAAGACAAAATGGGGGAAACAGAACAAATAAATCAAAGCCTGGCAGAGCACTTTAAGTACCTCAAATTACCCACCAGCCATTATCATAATAAACAGGTGTTTATCAGCAGCTACATAATCACAGAACCCTGCAGAAGATCTCGAACACGTTACAGTTAAGGCCTCTAAACAGCACTGGTTTGCTGCAGCAGTGTTTTAATATGAGAAATGAAACATCCATCATGAGACTGTTTATCTCCAACTATATTAAACCGCTACAGACAGAAAACAGTGCGTCAGAGTTTCAGGTCTTATTCTGGGACCATCCAAAACCTCTCGCCCCTTAATGGAATTTTCTTCGGTCAGACAGAGGAAGTGGAAGAATGGTGGAGCAACACAACACAACACAACACAACACAACACAGTGACCAGAAAACAAAGCTGGCAGACACTGTTCTGCTTCCAAGACTCACACAGAGACGACGAGGCCCTCCAGACTTGAGTCTCCGGCTCTAGAGGCTATCTGTGTTATTCAGTGACATGGGCCACTATGCCAGATGGCTAGTCCGTGACGTGAACCCCACCCATATTTGTCAAAATGCCACCACGCTGGCTGGTGCAGGGCATGCTAAATCCCTCTTGCGGGAGAAGCCCGTTTGCAACCATTCAGCTCCAATTACAAATCTTCAGTAGCACCCGAGGATTTGAGGCCATCCAAATAGGGTGATTACTCCACACTTCCTGGAGGGGTGAAGCTGAGAGCTGAGCTCTTCATTGGTATGCACTGTTTACTTACTGTCTGTGTGTCCATCTGTTGATATGGAGAACAGACGCAGCTTGATTTTTCTGTGGAGGCCACACTGAAACTTGGCTCGCATAACAATTATCTGACATTATCCTGCAGTTTCATGGAATTTTAAGTAGTCAAAAAATAGTCAAGGCTGGCAGAGACAGATATGAATAAAGCTGACAACATGCTGCTGTTGAAACAAAGGAAACTCTGTAAACTTCAGAGACTGCACCAAAGTGATTGAGGGTGTGGGGGAGGGGAGGGGAGGGTCAGAGACGAGAGGGCTGTGGATTTTTTTGCTGAATGGAGATTTTTTTTTATCTCTATCTATATTTTATTAGTAGCTTTGTTTAGTAATCATGAAATAATTAGGTAAAAAAAATTAACTTTGTGTGTCGTGGATCAAAAACATTTGTTTACAAGGAACAACAATCATGTCTGTGTCTGATCTTTATTTACTAGTAGCTAGTGGGACTGTGATGATGAACATATGTCGTGTAGGGTTGGGGACACGTTCACTCATTTCTCCATCTCCATTCTTTTATTAAATCCAGACGCAGTCACAGCCACCGCAATCCCTTTCAGACTTTATAAATCACATGGCAAATGTCCTCACTGTGTATTGTTGCTTTCTCTTCTCACCGTATTGTGTGCATACTGTATTTAGGAAGGTGCAAAATCCAAGCACTTTTGCTCGACCCAGTCCTCAGTCTGCACTCTTAGCAGATCAGTTTGCACCTTTTTTTTTTACATGTAAACCTTTAGTAAATCAGACCCTGTGTCTGTAACACCATGTTTTTATTTTTACTGCTCATTACTGTGCATTAACAGAAACGACATGTTAAATGTTCTGTATCATATAGAGTTAGACTCTAAGATAATGCTTATCCTGCACCACCCAAATTGGTCTTCACAGCTCGAGTCAGTGGCCCATTCATTTATTTATCACCACTCGTACTAACTGTTCATTTAGTGTCTTAGTTAAAAAATAGAATGCGACCGGAAGGCTCACTAAACTAAATACAGCGTTCAGCCTCATTTTGGCAAAGTGCTATTTCTAGTCTTATTGTGCAAACTGAGCTATTTTCAAAGTTATTATTTCATTAACAAGTAAAGCTTGAAACGGTTGATAAGACAAGTGGAGAAAGATGTTTTTTTTTTTTAAGTTAAGGGAAGAGTTTAAGCTAAACGTTATATGCTCTATGGAGGGTCTTGCTTGTTTTTAAGGCCAAACATGAACACCCTATCCCTTCCCTCCCAAGGTTTGTACAGTCCATTAGAGGTCTGAACCAGTAAATAGACTCTTTTTTTTTTTTTTTTGACACTGCTCACCATTTTTCTCATTTCCTTTTTGAAAATGTCACTGTCACAGCACCAAAGTGACGGCCTGTTCAATCACAGTCATGAGTCATTTTAATGACACCAGAGGGGTATTTTCACTCTGCCGCATGAAATCCGGTGCTGGATTTTACTTGTATTAGACCAAAGAAGCCTAACATGATGGAGCCAACCTAGGATTAGCTTCTATTCACCACCGAGCACACACATTGACTATTTGGCTTTTCTGTGGATTCTTTGTGAGTAAAAAGACCCGCATGGAACAAGCACAGTGTGAATAACCACTTCGTGGTCACGTTGGTGCTCCACACCACTTCTATAATACTTCTATAATAGAGCTGTTGGACTAAAGGTCTCTGTAAACATCAGTGAGTCTTAAATCCACTAAACCGTATTACTACATGACAGTAATGCACTGTACACATTTTTGACAGCCTTATGTTTAAACTTTTCTCCTTATACTAAGAGTAACCCTTTTGAGATATACATAAGATTGACTTTATTTGATAAAGCATCATATTTGATACATCTATGTATTGTGTATATTTGTGCCTCAGAAAAAAAAGATATCACTGAATTTATCTTTTACAAACATGGAACATTTACACTTTAATGCCGCTTATGTGAACAAGTATCTGTTATTCAAATATTGCCTGCAGAAAAGCAGAGCAGCGTGGGGTCTTTCCAACATTGTAAATGACATTTTGACAGCACCACGACAATATGTCAGCCAAACACTGTCACCAGAAGAAAATCGGAGGGTTAACAAGTTCACCTCACTCGTCGAGATAACAGAACTGGCAGCAATTGGTATTCAAGGCGATACCATACTTTCTAAGTGCCACTTTTAGCTGAAAACCGTGATTGAACATTTCTTCATTCTGAAGAAAAAATACTTTCAAATATATTCTAGCAAATGATTTGAAACATTTATTACAGTATGACAAACAGTAGGCACCTGAGGCTGGGGAGCTGACCATCACCCTGAACACTTCCACTGTTCTTCTTGCACAAAGATCATAATCTAACTACTGCACATTATTATTGACTAGCTAATATTGCCTTGGCATGGCCTAATATTAGCTTTCAATAGATTCTTAAAAACTCGACATACTTAACATACAAGACTAACTCATTTGAATGCAAATTAAAGCTCGCCTAGCAGCTATTATCTACATGAGTATGAGATAATACATGAATGGCAAAAATCATCACAATCTTTTTTTTTTTAATGATTTTTTACAATTTCTGAAACAAAATCCCAAATCACAATTTTGTGTCCATTATGCAAAGTGCAGTGAATGAGGGAATGATTTTGGACAAATCCCAGAATGTGTTTTTGTAATGTTTATAGTTTAAATAACCCAAACCAAATGCATTCAGAGGTCAGGTATATTCATAATCGGTCGTGATACTCTCCTTTATGTGACCTACAGCTGTGCACAAGTCCTCTCTGGTCTCAAATGTTTGCCCTTGTACCACGGTGTCTCCTAGCTTCTGCTCTGCTCCACTCATCTCTGTGATGTCCATGTCCATGTGGGTGTTGTGCAGCTTTTTCATTGACAGACAGTGTAATGATGCCCTATGGATGAGGCCCGCTGGGTTTGTGGGTTGCTGTACACCGGTCTCTTCACACTGCCAGTGAATGCCAATCAGCTGGCCCTCTGCGTGGCCTCTCTTCTCACCTGTCACCGACTGTTTTCTGTGAGGGTGCCTGCCTCTACACGGCCATGTGCACCTGTGTGATTGTCTTTCTGGTGTGTCATTTTCTTGGCAGGTTTGGCGAAGCCCATGGGGCTGGTGGAGGGACCTGGAGGCCTTGGCCAGGGGGGAGCTGCTGCCACTCTGGGAGGGGACAGTCGCGATGCCGAGGGGAAGTACGAGGAGTATGGCTACAATGCTCAACTCAGTGACCGTATCTCCCTGGACAGAAGCATTCCTGACTACAGACCTAAAAAGTATGTCCACCTCATGTTTCCTTGCATTTTCCGTCATGTACATTATCCCTTCAACTAAAACTCTACACCTGTGTAGTGTTGGAAAGACTGGGAGCATTTCCAGTTTAATCCCTGCAGCAGTTGATGGGCTGTATTTAAGTGAAGACACACAATGTACCAGGAAACTGGCAATCTCAGTTCCCCTATCACACATTTAACACACAACAGGAGATTGGCTGTGTCAGACACATTCTCAGTTACTAGAAATAGTTGTGTTGATGTTTTAAATAGGCGACTGGAGTATGGCGCAGAAATGACAATACATGGAAGCAGCGCCAATCACATGGTTAGAAACTATGCTATGCAGTGCCCACTCACTCACGGTGCGTGAATACACACTTACCTGCTGTATTCGCACCGGGGCTCAGTTCAACATTACCTGGATTTGTACTAGGGACTGACATTTTAATAACATTTGTGTTCTCACAGACAGTCCAGAGAAGTTCACATATGAAAACAGCTGTAGTAACCAAAATAGCTTTCTTCTTTAATCTAGATTGAATCTTCTTATCATTATTCTGATCCTCATACGCAAAACCACAGTACTGTACCTGCTGTATTATAGCTGATTATAGCTGATGCGATGTCACATGGATCAAAAACTGCCTCACATTGGTTTTCATATTGAGCACAAAAATGCAAATGTCGCCCTTGTAAATTGAATGGCTGCAGGGGGTGGGGGGGCAGTGATCTCTAGCATTTCTACAGAGCAGTACACTATAGCAATGCAAATACAGCACATTTATTTTGTGCTAAAAACACAATTTAAATTTAAAGTACACCTCTGCCATGTTTGGCATTTATTTCACAATGGTCGGCACGGTTGCCTTTAGCAATATTATCAGCATTTTCACTGGATGATGACTGACTGAGGAAAATTTGTTTGTGACCATCTTGGTGTTGTTTTTTATGATGAAATGTTAATAGTACAATGTTGCCATAGTCAGCCTGTTCATTTCACAATGTGGTTTTAAAGTTTCTAATTTAAAAAAATATTACAATAAGTAGGTTTCATTAAGAAGTGATATTTGCAAAATGCAAAAGACAGCCATTTTGTGAAGCGAGTAAGTTTCTTTTTAATAAAATGATTCCAAAATACAAAAAGAGCAAAAGGAGAGAACAAAAAGAGGTTCCAAATTGGGATAAAGTCCAAATAACTGAGACTGAGCAAAAACTTAAAAATACCACAAATGAGACTGAGCAGAGAGAAATATAACAGTAGAATGAGCCGGATACAGTTCAAATGGCAAGAATCTCAAAGAACTGAGCCGGTTACAAGACAGACTGACTGAAAAGGGATGAGTACGCAAGACAGGTAACAAAGCAGACAGGTTGGCTGAGGAATCACTGTAGAGGCTAGAGCAGCAGCAACATACAGTAAGGCAAGCTTGATCAGGACTCAAAGTCTGACCTTGCTGAGGAGTCACATGATGGTTTAAATGCACAGAGTTAAGGCGGTGAGAGGCAGGAAGTATTTCCAAATAAAAGCAAGAAAAATGTGCAAGATTGCGACAATAACAGCTTTGGTCAGTCTAAGAGAAATTACGACTGCAACAGGAAAAAACAAAAGACATGGAGGAAGAAGTAATGACTGACCATGACAGTTACTGTCACACCCACTACGAATAGGGGACTGGATGGAAGAACCAGGCATCAAACTGCTAACCCCATTTGGTTTTTGGATTTTGGAGTTCTCTCAGAAAGTAAGGTGTTAAACTGGCACACCTTACAAGCTCAGGATCACAAGGAGACAAGTAGACATTATTTTTTGGGAGCTCAATTTCAGATCTATGAGAAATTGATCAAACTCTAGTGTCTTGGAGACACAATCTAGACAAAGATAAAACACTTCTTTAGAATTTTACTTTCCTCTGGGTTTTTACCTTTGCTGTAGAGACTGTTATTAATTTTTCAAGGGCAGTTGCGTTACGGCTTTATTCACTGACAACCTTTCTACAGTTAAAGTAAATTAACTAATAAAGAACCCAAAAGCACCTTCTTTTGTTCCCTTCTTCTGCCTCTGTCAGTCACATTACTCTCTACATGTTGTAGCAGTCCCTCTAGAATCTCGTTCACTAGCTATCGTGACTTCTGTTTGATATTTTCTTTATCTTCCTCTTCAGTCTTATTGCCTCATTCAACTTAATCCTCCTCCTTTATTCTGTTAATAAGCTTTGGTCAGTTTGGCCACAGGGCATCTTGGGGCTTCAGGCATGGGGAGTTACAGAAATGAAAATTACTTTAAACATGCCTAATCCTTACATGAAAGGCCATGGACAAGACCATGGTTATAGTTGAGAACTATGTCATAGTTGCATTATTTTTTTATGAGAGAGACCCAGTGGACACCCAGCTGTAGCCTTAATGGTCCTTTTAAACTAAATTTTATATTTAGAAAGTGAACTACAGCTGTGATATAGCATGCAGTGACTGCAGCGTGAGATGGATTGGGGAGGAGGGGTAATCAGGGCTGCCAGTGGCATTCATATCACACTGAACAATGGCGACAGGCAGAGACATTGAGAGGAAATCTGATGGCTAAGAGAGGTTTCTAAGGGCTTTAGCAGGGATAAAAATTCATTTCATCCATGCTGCTTTGTTCCCAGCTCTTTTTCACGCCCAGAAAAATTAGACAAGAGTGGAACGGGGAGGAGGAGGGAGAGTAAAAAGGAACTTGCTAATTAATAAATCAGCTGAGAGTGCCTCTGGAATGGAAGGGTTTTAGGAAATTCCTTTTTTATCGACTAATTCAGCAACTATGGGACATAAGACAAAGGGAAGTGAGTGTTGGGGGTTTGACGAAGTGTTTTTTTCTGGTATTAAATAGCACTGACTTTGTTACGTGCATTTGTGTGTATGGATTGGTTTTGACTAGTTTGTGCAGTCTTATCTTCACAGAATGTGTCATACAGTTGGATTTGCACTTCTTCTTGATCTGTCTCTCTCAATTTCTGATTGAATATGATATACTGATATTTTTTTGCAAACAAACACGTTTCTGAGCTCAAACAAAATATGTCACATGAAACAAGGTGAAGCGTCAATCAATGACAGCTACCCAACAGGTACAGTGTCAAGAAAAAGCATGTGAACCTTTTAGAATCTCTTGGTTTTCTGCATTAATTTCTTATAAAAATCTGATGTGATGTGTCATCTAAGTCGAAAGTATTAACAAATATAATGTTCCTAAAGTAATAACACAAAATCTGATCTTTCATGTCTTTATTGAGAACAACCATAAAAATCACATGGTGCTAGTGGAAAACATCACCCGAATAATAAAGTATGGTGAAGAAAACATCATGAGCGTGCTTTGCTGCATCAGGGCCTGGTCAGCTTGCTTGTGATTCAGAGGAAGATACATTGAGATTGTCTGTTCGTCAGCTGAAACTGTGTAGAAGCTGCGTGATGCAAAAGGACAATAACCCAAAATACCGGAACAAGTCCACAACAGAATGGCTTCAGAAAAACAAATCCACCGTCCAGACCTTTACTCAATAGAGATGCTATGGAACTGGAAGAGAGGCAAACACATGAGACGTCCAAAGAATATGACAGAGCTAAAGCAGTTCTGCTAGGAAGTTTAAATTCTTCCAGAATAATGTGCAGGTCTGATCCACAGCTACAGGAACCACCTGGTTGAGGTTATTGCTGCCAAGGTGGGGCGATCAACTATTTCTTAATTTTAAAGGTTCACATACTTTTTCCAATAGTACTATGAGGCTTTTATAGTTGTTCCTAATAAAGACATGGAAGATCAGATTTTTTTGTGTTATTGTTTTAGGTTAATACTGGTTGGTTGGTTAATACTTTTGACTTAGATGAAGATCCGATAACGTTTTATGCGAAATTAATGCAGATAACCTTGAAATTTAATATATTATATACTATATGAGAGCAACCATCTAGTATGAAGTCAAGGGCAAAATATCTCTAAGAAATAACTAATTATGAATAGCATTTGTTAAAACTGCACCTGAATTTAATTTATTAAATATTGTCAACAAGGAGAAAAATGACAAAGAAACACTTTCTTTATTAGAGGAGTATACATCAGCCAGGTCTTTCCTCCTTGTGCCACCAAAACAGCTCTGGATTGTCGAGGAATGGACTCTACAAGACCTCTGAAGGGGTCCTCTGGTATCTGTCACCAAGACTTCAGCAGCCTATCCTTTAAGTCTTGCAAGCTGTGAGGGGGAGTCTCTATGGATCAGATTTGTTTTTCCAACACATCCCACAGATGCTCAGTTGAATTAAAATCTGGGGAATTAAGAAGCCAAAGCAACAGCTTGAACTCTTTATCAGGTTCTTCAAACCATTGCTGAACAATTTTTGCAGTGGCAGGGTGCATTATCCTGCTGAAATAGGCCACTGCCATCACAGAATACTATTGCCATGAAGGGGTGTTTTTGGTCTGCAAACAATTTTTTAGGTAAAGTAAGTGATACATGTCAAACTAACATGCACATACATTCCAGGACCCAAGGTTTCCAAGATGAACACTGACCAGAGCATCGCACCTTCTGTAGTAGTGATTCAGTAGACCAGGCATCTAAATCGGTCTTTCTACATATATAAAAAAAAGCCATCATTAGCCATCAGCTGCCCCAGGGTCTCTCTGCAGGTTTCTGTCAAGGATCTTTCTCTGTTGCACCTAATAGGGTAGCATACCCTACTATACCCTACTACTGCAAAATCTGGTCTTTTATTTCTCTGATTGCCACACCACTCTTGACTGCTTTGCTTCTGAAATGATTTTTTTTTTTCACTTTCCATTCTCAATTTATTTCTACTACAGTACAGCGCTGCTTTTAGATATAATGCTGACAACTACTGACAGTTGTTATCCTTGTTTCAGCTGATTTCTGACAACAGCACTTAAAGCTCTGTGAGTCTTTTTGCTCTTTCCAGTTTTTGAATTAAACCTACTCTGGAAGGAACAGTTTAGAAACGCCAAGGCATTATAAAATTTTTACAATTGAAAGTTAGAAAGTGAATACCAAAACACAAATAAAAACATGTTCCTTACTCATCTGTAACAAGCAGATAAGCAGGTAAACTATCTAAAATCTAAAGGATTACCCTTTACAGTACAAAACACCATTTGCTACTTAATCAGTGTTAAACTTGAAAGCTTTGCAGCAATCTGTTTTTTTCCTCATTCCCAGGTGTTAAAAAAACTGCATGTCCAGTAAATGTTACGATTTAAAAGATGCTTACGTATTATTGATTTAGGATTTTGACTCTGTAAGTATGTCCTGTGGATTAAAGGTGACTGCAGCACTGTAGAAGTGAGGCAAAATGCAGGAACCTTTCTAATGGGCTTTTAATTGAACAGGAGTCATTGGGCAGAGAGGACTTTGATGACTGCAGGGAATCAAAGTCCATTGCCATGACTGAATGATCCGCACATTCTCTAGTCTCTCTCTTTTTAAACCTCCCTGTCTGCAGTAAAACCAATTCATTATAATTACAGCTGCAATTGTCTACTGCACAGAAACCTGTAATCCCCATTCACTGCCCGCTAGCCTGTACTTTTCTCTTTTGCCCTTCACTACTGCGAGTGACATTCTTAACTGAGATATACCAAGGGACTTAGGTAGGCTCTATATTATGGTGACTCTGAGCCTGCCATTCTCTGTCCTTGGGAGGCTTACGTACAATAACAGCTCACTGGGCTGTGAAGAGAAAAACAATAAAGGTAGACAAGCTGGTAAAATTACCGATGCCCACAAACTAAACTAAACAAAAATAATTTAAAACATAATTTTTGTTCTTCAGACCTGTTTCCATTCTACGATTCCCCTCCCGCAAGATGGTTCCTATTCAATTACTCCTAATCTCACCTCTATCTCTTTTGTCACTTTGCCAAAGATTTGATTTATATTTTGTTAAAATAGCTGCTAAACCTACAACTATATTGAAGCAGATGCTTTGCCTCCCAGAGTACCCTTCGTGTAGTATTTGTCTGCCTGTAGGAGGGTGATAACCAGAAAAGGAGGCTGCAGAAATAGGCTTACCTCATCTCCTAAGCATCTGATAACTGCAGAATGGGATCAAGAGGTCTCATTGGTGCAGGATCTCCTGCTGCAAATTGTTGCTCTTTCCAGTGCTAGAGTTTATCTCCTGTATGGGGGGGATGGTGGAATGACAAGGCAAACGATTATCTTTCTGAGAGGACTGTTTGCGGATTGGAAAGTTGCTTTGGTCTTGCTGGCAGTGCACAGGTTATTGGAGGTTAATTTGAAATTTCACAGCGAGTAAGAGCAACCAGCAGGAAAAAAGTCAGGGGGGGAGACCGGGGCTGCAGGCTGGTAGAGGAGGAGAAAAGGGGAGGTGTGATAGGAATAGATCTTAATCTGGCGCTCTGTTCCTGTCAAAGCTTGTTCCGGGTCAAATTTTGAGCGCTGGCCATTGAGCTCAGTCCTATTACAAACAGATGAGTCGATCGCTCATCCTGTTACGGCTTTACAAGGCTTCCCCGCTATTGCAGACAGGTATAAATTTAAGGTTGAACGATGCCCTAAATTGGATCCAGCAACTAGGGCAATGGAACTACAATATCACTTTACGATGTCGACACTGAAATCCAGCCTAACACCACATCTCAACTAGAAGTGATGAGGCTTCCTTGCCCCCTCTGACATTTTCAAGATTTTACTGTGGTAATATTCATCCAACACAGTCTCTCCACCATCTGTATAACTGAACAGAAGTGAAATATACATTACTTTGTTTGCGCAGTTGCCATGTTGTGGCTGTGTCTCTGCAAAGGTGCGCCGCAATGCAAAAAATCCCCTCTCAAACTCATTGCCAGATTTGCCATTGTATTTATAGACCTGGCATGGCTGATTGAGAGAGGCAATAGAGAAAGCTGTGAGAGGGAACAAAGGAGTTGCTGAGGGAGAGTATAAATGCATGGGGAAGGACTGAAATCATACAGTGGAGAGGTTATCAATCAAAACACTTGTGCATTTACTCCTAAGAATAGAGAGTGAGAGCACAGCTTAAAGAACAGATAGACGTGCAGCATTCTCCATCATAAACACCTTCTGTGGTTTAGTTTTCCTTTTATTACCCCTGCTGTCAAATGCATATTGGCTGTGGTAATGGAAGTGACTGATAACAGTGCATGAAACTCACGGAAAGAATCCACACCTCCAACTCTAAGTGAATGCTAATGTCGCTCTGTATCTGCTCGCTATGCGAGTAACTATACTCTCACTCAGCCTAGTTACCATACTGTAAGAGTGTAGAGTGTCCATGTTATCTGTACTGTTCACAGGTGTCTCAAATCAGTTATTGCAAATTCAAATCAATAAATGTTGTAGATACTGTAGGTAGTAGCAATAATTAATGAATTCTTTGAAATTTTTAAAATCTTGTTATCGGTCAATTACTGTGGAAGCACAAACATCTCATTTTTTTATTTTTAAACTAGCATGATACTTTAGTAATTAAGTCGAAAACATCAACAAACAGGCAGGGATTTTTACATCCATCTTACTCACACTATGATCTACTGTATGTAATCTATGAAGCTATTACTAGGAAATACAGCACTATTTGAATTACAATTATTATTATTAATCAATGTTATTGATATCTTAATAAACTGAGTTAAATATTGTCTCCATAGAAAGCTGGCCTGCCTAGTTTTCAACTTAGTAGTTTGTCTCAAATTAAGGCAATACTAAAGACCTAGTCTTTACTTTTCAGTCATGTTCGAATTGAAGACTCCATTAAAAGTACACATTATATTTGTGTTTAAAGTTCTGATTTTGGAGGACGAGAGTACGTTAACATTGTGCAACATGTGCATTAGTGAATTAAGTTTAAATTGTGTTAAAAATAATTAAAAGCAACCAGCCAAAATTGTATAGAATTACTGTGGCGGTGATTTAGTATTTAGTTAGGATGTATGAGATAAATGTGCAGACTAAAATAAAATCTAAAGTGGAGAGTACAAATAGCCATTTTAGAAAATCCCCTTACTTGCATTTTTATTGCTACTGTACATCTAAAGCATTTACTATATCATTTCACAAGATAATGATGCCAGATGCCATCTGTTGTGCCGTCCTACATAATTGGTAGTTCCTCTCTTGCCAGTTCTCATTGTTGAAAGGTGAGAACCTGCTAACACATGCCCACCACACACACACACACGCTCTCTCAAACAAACCAGTGGTTGTGGAGTACAAGGAACGGTCCAGTGGGTGGAGAGAGGAGGATGCAACTTTAGAACCACGCTGGGATCCATCTGCTGTGTGGCCGCCTCCCTGCGGCGTGACCCAGTGGATGCTGCTGACTCAAGCTGACAACCTAGTTCACTGGGATATGCGAACGTTGAGCACGAGTAGAGTTCAGATGGCTCACAGCAAGGATGAAAGAGCAGCTAACATGTTGAACAAAACATGTTCAAGGTAGTGCTGCCACACCAAAATTTGAATGTGGATGCTTTAAGCTAAGCTTTATATCTAAAAATAACTCCATAGTGAGGAAAAAAGAAAACACAAAGGTCACTTTTAGTTGCACTTTTAGTGCTGCAGCATGCATATTAAATTTCATTTTGTTTGGGTGATGATTGTACACAGCACCGCTCTTTCATTTCTACATTTAGAAGCGTCTTACTGATCTCTTATTAGTTGAGAATAAGGCTTCTTTGTTCTGTAGCATCCCTAATTTTTGATTCATGATGATGAGACAGGGCACAAGGCGGATTTTCAAGACTGAATTTCAGCCTCTATCACATCTAATTATCTGTAATAACAGGTGAGGCTGATATATTCTGACAAATCAATATATTGTCTCACGAGTAGCTCGAGTGTGAATGGTATTTCACCTGGCACATGCAATATGTCACTTCAGTGTCTTTCACGTTGCTCTGCCTCAGTGTTTAGCGGAGTAACCTGATTCGCCGAAAGCTAAATAGAATTCATAGATTAGTTTACACTATGGCTGATTTGTGTCAATTTCATAGTCCAGCACAGAGCAGTGTTGCAAGTGCTTCATCATGGGCAGAATCTCGTGTAAATAATTCAGCCCCAACAATTATAATGGGCATCTCATTAACCCCACATAATGACTTAGCACTGCTGAGTAGTGTATTTAAAAACATGGTGAAACGAAGGCACAATTGACTAAAATGTGTTGTCAGTTTTGCGTATAATTGGAGCAGCGTGGAAAAATTCTCAAGATGGTGGCTGTGTGTGGTGTGTGTGTGTCTGTGTGTGTTAACAGTTGCCATAGGAATCAGAAAAGTGACTCCGTCCAGTCAACACTGTTATTTCTGACTTCGAAGCCACAGTGTGCCTCTGAGAAAATACTGTATTTTACTGGAAATGACAGGGAAGTTTGACAGACTGGAAAACAAAGCTCATCGGCAGTGGAGGAGTTACAGGATTGCGACTGAGTGTGTGAGCCAGGCAAACCAAGTGAATGTTTTGTACTGTATGCTCAGTTGCTTGGCATCGTGTACAGTTCATTATATTCATTGGGTCGGTGCAAGCGGCAACATGTAGCATGATTCCAATCACAGTTACAAAAGAGGTGAAGTCTATAAAAGCAAGAGAAAGAGGCAGAGAGGCCGAGACAGATGGTGAGAGAGCTCACAGGTTATAAAGGAAGAACGATGGCTGAGAAGACATCGAGCACATTTATAGCACACTTGCATCCCAGTGTTATTCTGCTTTTGATCATATTTGGTCTCATGTTTACACAGATCACCTTGTTATTCTAATGCCTGTATACATGATTTTAGCATTAAGTACATTTCTGATAGTAGAAGCATATGTTTGACTCCTCAACATCCAGCAACACTCGACCGATTAAGGTCCCAGAGCGAACCAGAATGAACCCATTTTAGCTTTTGGCTCTCAGGAGCATTTAACACCCTGTCTGCATTTGGCACCCTCATCTGAACATCTGCAAATTGAATAGAGGATGTACAGTAACTAAGAACAAGTATGACAATGTTTTTATAGTTTATCCTTTGCATTACTGAAGGAAAACTTTCACTCTCATTTTGGCTTCTACACTTGTGGGTTTGGTTTTGGCCACACTAGTTTAGCTCAAGGCTCGACAGCGACAGTGATGGTGTTTCCCCTGGTAGAATTATTATCACTTTGGTGAACAATTCGAAATGTGTCCAGTACTAAGTAGTAAGCACCTGCCAACAGGAGCATTGTGTATCAGCATTCTGACTTTAGCTATTTGCCCAAAGCATTAAGTACAGTATCACATTAGTACTGCAAACTGATTTTTATATAATTCTTACTGTGACACAGCTTCACAAACTAGACATAGTTAAAGAAGAATTCAGGCTTGTATGAAAGTGCTCCACCTATGTAATATATGTATTTTCCCTAAGACCTGATAAGAACTTATAAGATTGTTTAAACCTTTTAAAGAAAACATGATCTTTGAAACCAGAGATTGGAGTTACCTTCCTGCATTCTACGTGCAAATAAAGTTTATTAAAAACCTTTGTTTTAATTAAATATAGAACAAGTCAATGGTGAACTTTGACATAATGACAACACACCAGACTATATTCTAGTTTAGTGTAGTAGGTGCTGTCAAAGGGTCATGAACATGTCGAACCTGAATAACAACACATTGTTCTCCTGACACTGGATAAAAGTACTTTTTACTCAATATAGGATTCAGTATTGGAACTCCAGTGCAGCAGTAGTCACAGTACAGTATAGAGTTTCCAGATCTGGGAGCTGCAGCTTTACCATCAAATGGAACTTTTTCTTCAAATGAAATCTTAGAAGAGTGCTATTTTTGCCTTGCTGGTTTCATGCACAGAGGAAAAAGGGATTCAGCATCCATCCCTTTGTTTTTGAAGGAAATATATAAGGTCATATATATACATATATATATGGGAATCCACTGGGAATGTGACACTGAACATTTGACTAAATACAAGGATATTATGAGGTAGATTTCTCGGAATATCAATCTAACAGACTTCTACATGTGAACATTTACATTTTTCAAGCAGCTGTAATTATGTCTGCATCCTATTTACTGCAGGTGTGTTAGGTCCAGAGCCCTGCTTCTGCAGATGCTTAGTGACATACATAACAGGGATGGGGCCATCTTCAGTGTTAAGTTATACTCATGATTTTCCTGCTGTGATAAGTCAAAATGTCTGCTGGTTTTTGCTGATGCTGAGTAAATTTAGATGACCACACAGAGGTCCTTGAAGTAGCTCTAGGAGTCCTTGACAAGGTATCAGTGAACCATAAGGGAGTTCCTAGAGGCAATAAAGAGATTGAAATATTAAGAAGTTCATAATAAAGAGATTTCAGGAATCTTTCAGAAAGCTCCAGGGTGCCTCCGTGAACACCCTATGTGTATTTTACTTGTTTTACACGTTGACTGTATTAAAATTTGTGTCACCATCTGTATGGTGTATGTTGGGCTTTAAGAGCAGCTGGTTAGCTTACCTTAGCATAAAGACTGGAAACAGCAACAAGCTCATAGGTAATAATATTCACAGGTAGGCGGATTATAAGCAGATGTTCCTAACTTTGGACAGAGCCGAGCTGCCTGTTTCCTCCCCCTAGCTGTTTTCAGTTTTTATGCTAAACTGATCTAAGAGTCTGGATGTAGATTTACATCATAATTAAGTGTAAAGTTTTCTCATGAAAGTGCATGTGCATCTGCTCACCAAAAGAAAACCTTACATAAGGAGCTACCCTAGGCCCCATGTGTGTTTTCCCACTGAATGGTTTGCTGCCTACAAAGTCCAGATTGGTTTATCGCTGGCTAAAAATATTTAAATTATCTTTGCAGGTGCAAGCACTTGACATACCCAGAGGACCTTCCCCAGATCTCTGTGGTCTTCATCTTTGTGAACGAGGCTCTGTCGGTGATCCTGAGGTCTGTCCACAGTGTAGTCAACCACACACCAGCACATCTGCTTAAAGAGATCATCCTGGTGGACGACAACAGTGACAGCGGTAAGAACTTTTTAGAGATTTATTAAAAGAACAAGGATTACCACTTCAGAAATGTCCTTTTTTCCATCATGTTTAATTGCTTCTTGAGTGTATTCTCTCAGACTGTAAATCAGAAAACCTGTACAACCTGCAATTTATCATTGTCTAAGGCTGCAGGTTTGCTTATTCAGTTGAGACAGTCACACTATTTATCATGCTGCGCCTTGTGTAAACCAAGGCACCATATATAAATGACACAACAGTGAGTTCGTTTTTGGGCTTCTTCCAGAGTAGCCGCTCTTCTTATGCTATAGTTTCTGTGCATGTTTTGATATGTGCATTTGTGCGGCTCTGTGTGTGACACAGCTTTCTGTGGGTGGATGTTTTTGATAGAGAACCCCTGAGGGTGCACGCTTGAACACCAGGAATTAAAATAGCTTAAAAAGGGGGAAAAGAGAAAGGATGGGATTTGTCCTGTCCTTCTCTAAACGGCTGCGTACTACTGTCTCCATGACGATGTGGGCAAATGCTTCAGTTGCTTCCACACCATGACGCCCACAGCAGCTGACGATGCTCAGCTCTGCATCCCAAAAGCTTTCCTGTTTGCAGAGGGAGGGACGATGAGCTAGATTCCAGACGACACTTGGCCCTCCTTCACTTGGCACAGAGCAACAGGCCTGCCTCCCTCAGGCTGGCAGAGGAAAAGGGTGCATAAATAACATACTGAAAGAAGGCCGAGCAGGAGTCACCACTGGCACATCTCCGCTCCCCGCTGAGGCTCTAACTACCTGCCATTAAACAAGGAGTTGTTAAAACCAGTGAAAAGATAAAAATGGAAGGCAGCCCCTCCTTATGCCATTGTCAGTCTGCCCAACATATTTTGACTCTTACCATGATTGTCTAGAAATAGATTTTTGAAGGACAGCCCATTTCCACTGTAGAGTCTACTACATTTCTGACAGTAGTGTAGTTTTATTATATAGTATTTTATTGGTATATTATTTTATTAGTACCTATTCTCTGGCTCATAAAATGTTATTGTTGTGAGGGTGTAAAAGACTATAGAAAGAAACAGCATTTGTACTGTGAAATGTGTTGCTCATAGTAAAGCCAAACTGAAATACCATCTGACCTTGCACTTTTCCTCAGCAAGAAATGTTTAGTGTGTTTAATCTCATTCTGTAAATGTACTGTTTTGTTTCACTCTCTTCAGTAGTTTGTCAGTGTTGTTTCCATCTACTTTGAATGTTATCACCACCCCCTGCAGTTTGTTATCCCACACAGACCTACTATTCAGATACATACTTTTGCTCCTTTCACTACAGGCCATGTGATTTTAATGATGAAATGCACTTTCTGACTTACTAGTCAGTACAATTTGCTCCTACTGCAGAATAATGTGATAACATTCAAAATGGCACCTGGGGATTTAACTGACAAAGTTACCAACTAGGTGTTAAGTACAGTAGTGTACTCCACAGGGAAAGAGACAGACATTTCCCTCAGATTTTGGCAGAGACTAAAACAGAGCTAAAAAGAGAATCAATAGTGCAATAATAATGAAATATTGTATTGATCCTTTATTGATAGTGGGCTTATGTTCGCCAGATTGACACACAACCAAATGCATGCTAACAAATCTGACTGTGTGTGCCTCTTCATTTACCACAATCAATTTTATGAGGCGGTCAGAGCTTATGAGTCATGAATCCCACTCCGATGTCACTCTGGTACCGCCCAGACTACGAGTCTGAAACATGCACTAGCCAGACCCAGAATGCTCTATTCAGTTTAAAATCAGCTGCTGTGAGTTGTTGGTCTTTGTTTCTTTGAGATGTCGGACTTCAGTTTAAGCTACTTGTAGATTTTTTTCCATATTCTTGAGCGTACAATGATGAGCGGAGCGGCCTAGTGCGGCTTGAAGTGGGGGAGTGGAGTGGGTGAACAGGTCCGTGAGCCAAGACGTGTAAATTCTCACTGCTCCACTCCAGTCACGTCCTCTGGAGATGAAAATAAGCCAGCTCCAAGCAATCCAAAAAACAAAGCAAAAGAAAAAGGAAAACAATCATTAATGCAGGTTTAAACATTTGCAAAAGTAAAACGTACAATTGAATTAATAAACCTTTACACGTAATTGCACTGATTTTCTCAAGTTTTTGAGAAGAAGAACTAGCTTCATTAACAAATAGCATGCCTGTCTGATATCCTGATATTTAAATCACAAAGTTGGCATCCTGTTCCCACTAATTAAACCCTGGAGATTCACCCTATTTGCCACAAGACACTTCAGGCATGGAAACTAATCAGAACTGTTAGAATAAAGTTGTCTCCACCTGGAAAAACTGACTGTTTGAAATTGATGTACACGCTGTGACTTAAATAAACAAACAAAAACAGAAAGTTGACCTCATGTTACAGATCCTGCCTCTGTCATTTCTTCAGTAACCTTTGCCATAAAACATCACAAAATGACACTTAATATTAAGGTGCTGTATGCACTCCACTGACGAACCCAGCCTTACGCATATTTAATAAAAGGTCAGTTGCAGATCACACTCTGTAAACCAATGAATCCACAAGCATCTTTTACTGTATGTTTATCAGTGATGATAATTTGTGGTGATGCGTGAGCTGTCTCTTGGGAGCTGTTCTGCTTTGACATTAGACAATTAACATGCAGACTAGACTGCTTGACCTTTCTTGGATGGCTCTCTCTGTCCTCTTTCATTTAAACAAGGCCCAGTGAGATGAGTGGAGGTACAGCCACATGCACTCCTTGCATAATGAATCATGCAAAGAAAGCATGTTTGCTTTGTCACAACACACAACACATTTCCTTTGCTGGGACAGCCGGTGACATTTATTGGTGGCTGAGAGGTTTATTCACAGCGGTGGTTCCAGCAGTCTGAACTAAATTCACATTCCCATTGATGAGCTTTAGCTGTGTGACAACTTCAACTCGTTGTTGTTCACCATGTTAGCAGCAGAGAGGAAAGGCTTAATGAGCCCTACAGGATTCAATTCCAGAAAATACCACCACCAAATTGATAACTTAATGGTTCATATAATGAAAACAGGATATAAACTAAGGACCAGCTGAGTACAGCTTGCAATAGCAATTTCAAGTTAACCATTGCATACATTACATCTGATTAAAACCTCTGAACGAAAGGTTTGCGTATTAACATCATTTAGAAAATTTGTCTGACATATAAAAAAGTTTCATTCCAAAATCATTAGAAAAACTGTTTCTGTTTACATCACAATAATCTTCCTAATGATGAGGGACTCACTTTCATGAGCAAGAGTTTGTTTCACTCTAGTTGAGGCCATCACATATCGCCCAATAAAACTTCACATACATCACTCAGAAAGCATAGTACAGCACATTTGTGCATCTGTGTTTACATCTAGAGAACACGTCATATCGTCAGCTTTACAATGAATCTATTCAAAGCAATGAAGAGGGTCATGAAAAAACAGAGAGCTGAGAGCTGAGGAAAACTACTTAATTTAGGTCAGAGAATGTGCTCATTATTGTTTTCATAATTCATCTGTCAGTGATTCACAGAAAATCAAGTCCATGTTGCCAGAGCAGAATTTCAAATGAAGTGGATGTAACAATGTTAAGAGTTGGTAAAGGGCGGAAGAGTCGGAAGATATGAACCAATTTACCATTGTGCTGTGTCCAATTAATGTGTGAGAGGTGAATAACCTCTATATTACTGACATGCTGCTGCACAGGTTATTTCTGCACACGTCTGCTGCCAAACATTTCCCACTTAAAGTGAAGAGCATACGTGTGTTGTCCCTCAGCACATTCGGATCCTTATCCCAACAAACTGGTGGACCAGAATGAGGAGTATCATTTTACCTTGGCTTCAGTTTTTTTTTTAATATTTAATGAACATCACATTACATTTAGTGAGCTGGTTTACTCATTAAATAACTTCACTAGTCTGCTAGTGATCGATCAGACCGATTGATTTCAGACCTGTTTCCGTATCGCTGTCTGAGACAAGTCCATAAATCCAGCCCTCGAAGAATGTGGCCTGTGGTCTGTGTAGCACAAGTAGATTGTCTTTTCTCTGACTGTGATCATATTACTCTACCAAACCTTTGTAAAGACCCAACAAAACACAAATAATGTCATTTGAGACACATTTTAGCCTTAACACAGTGGCTTTCATAACCTTTCATACATTCATTATGATTCATAGAAGATTCTACAATCTACTATAAATTCATTTAAAATTCATAGTTTGATGGAAGGTTATTTATCCTCTGCTAGAGTATGTTCCACTGCCAGTCCTTTAAAATATATTCCCTGCTCCATAACTCTCCTCTCATGGATACAGTCCAGTGTTTTATTTGCTAGGATCAAAGGGAGGCCCATAACTTTTCTCCTTCCTAGCAAAGCCCAGTAATTATTACACTCTAATAGCTTTTATCATATTGGAGCTGCAGGGTAGACTGATGATGAAGGAGTCCCATTGCACAGGTTCGAAACCTTCAATAGTGCAAACAAAACCAAACTGCAAAGGTTTTTGCTCCTTCAAAGGGGAACAATGCAGTCTCTAACAGTGATTGATCCAGATGGGAATGAACTTAAATATTCAATAACTACATGACATTAGTACAAAATGCCACTGCTCCGAGATGCTCCATAACAAAGACATGGAAAAGGAAGGATCTCATTTGAGATAAAATGATAACTGTCATTTAGGAATCAACTTTGAGACTTTGTATAAAAATAATCCTACATCGTCTTAGATTGTAAAATATTCTACAATTTTGACTTCTCATTCTTGATATCAAGTGTAGGTAGCATTTTACTGTTACCCTGTAGCTTCAATCTAAAAGGGTCTCTAGATTAATCCGAAGGACATCGGATAATTAATGAGAGAGTAAGGGCAGATTCATGCTTCCTGCAGAAGGCAACGTGAGACCCCATGCATGCCTTAATTACATCATCGTACCCTGCGTGACGGGCCTATTCAAGCTGGCTTGTGCCAGTCATCTTTTGAAACTCTTGGGGAAAATGTTTTTTGATGGAACTGCTAACAGCAACTATGTAACAGCTGGCAGCGAGAAAAAAATACATTACAAGAAGATGCAGGCAAGATCCACACAGCAATGCTGCAGCCAGCAGATTCAGATCTCCTATCCACTTGCAGTTACTGTGCTATTTACTGAGCCACTGTGCATTTGTTCATGTTAAACATAAAACAACCACTGAAACAGGACATGTAGTAACACACCCACAGACAGAGAAAGCAGAAACCAAGTTCCAACGACTCAGTGGTTTGTTTAATTTGGTGTCAAATGCTAACACCCATTTACTTCAAGGGTCACTGCTTCCAAATTCACCCACTCTGCAGCAGCCACTGCAACGTGTTAAGCTTCAGCTAGAAAAAGATTCTTGACAATCCTTCCCCTCACTGTGTCTCCTCAGTCACACACACAGATGGGGGATTAGACTGCCATTTTTTTTTTATGTTCGCTGGCAGATTTATGTTCAAAGTCACAAGCTAGGTGTGGATGCTGTTCAAAATCCGGTGTGCCACAAGCGTCCTTATTAATCTCTCCCTCAGAAAGTGGAGCGCTCAGCAGTAACCTGGAGGAGAAGCTCAAACAGCCATCTATCCTCCAACAGAACATAGACAGCAATTTGTGCAATTGCCTGTTTACCTGGCAAACTTTGTTTCGAGTGATGGGAGCCAGCTTCATCTGTGATAGGAGACAAGGAGAGATGTTCTAATCCAGCTGGAACAAAGACATCGCTAGTGAAAAGCAGTAAACAGTGACACTCCAGCAAACTGTAAAGTAACCCTGTACGCTGTCTCCATTGAAACAAATGCAGCCTTTATTTGATTTATACTTTGATTTAATGGAGTTTGATAGGTAATAACACTTTTCTTTTCTTTTCTTTCATACACAATGGCAATTCAATGTGCTTCACAGCAGCACATATACAAATTGATCAGTATTGTGAATTAATATCAAAATAACAGCACCTGATGTCAAAGATGCACTCAGTGGGCCTTACAATCTGCAGGACAGCACCTTCAGTCAGTAGACCCTCAAACTGGGAATTGGAAATAAGGAAATTAAAACCCTCAGATTGTTGTGATTTTTCTCACTGGAGCAGATCTTGTGCACAGTTCCCAATATTGTTGGGGAGTAACACATTACTCAGTAGGCTCCTACAGTAATCGGTGCAGTACAGTGCAGTAATTACAGTAAAGTTCAGCACAATATTGTACAGGACACTATTTTTTTAATAGATGCATGCAGTCAGTGGTTGTATTGGTGAGTAAATAACTCCAAACCAAATGCTGTGTGTGTTGAGTTAGTAAAGTAATGTAACTACTACTTTTACCTCTTCTTTACTACTTTTTCATTGAGTAACTGATTACATTTTTCATGTATTTTGCAGCTGGAAGTGTAAAAATTATCAAAGAACATACAAATGAGCACTTTTTATTAATCCGCTCCCGACACACAGGCTGCAAGGCCAAAAGCATTCAACAGTAGCACTGGGTTATCTCTGAGACCCATTATCATTCACTACAGCTGCCTGGTTAATGTTCTCACACTGTCATTTGGAAGTCATTTAAAGGAGGATTCTCTCTAATCTGCCCTCTTTTAGTGGAGCTGAAATTCAACTTGGACCAGTACGTGAACAAGCGCTATCCAGGCCTGGTAAAGATCGTGAGGAACAGCAAGAGGGAGGGCCTGATCCGGGCCAGAATACACGGCTGGAACGCAGCCACGGCTCCTGTTGTCGGCTTCTTTGATGCCCACGTGGAGTTCAACACCGGCTGGTAAGAAAAGGTCATGTTTAACATGCCGAGGTCTGAGCTGGTACTCTGTCCTTTCTCACCTTTGCCTTTCTGGTTTGCTTTTTATGTTTTCAGTACAGAGGGATGTCATGTAGAATTACTTTCCTTTAGTCTGCCCTGAGCATTATCAGACTCTGTCTGACTAATTTCTACTGAGATTTTTACTGAGAGAGCACTTTTTTAATGTATGACTAGCACTATTGGTAAGAATTGATTGTTAATAGCTCTTTTCTCTTGTATCATCATTGCAAAGACATGCCAATTTAAATAACTCCACCTGTTCATCGAATACACACTTATGACAAAAGAGAGAGAGAGAGCCAAAGACTGTGAAAGGAGATGCTGAGTGTAATTAGAAAGGGAGCACAAATGGTTAGCATTTTGACATCATTTTACTCGCGGGCTGTTGGCTTATTTTGCTGTATGAAATTACTTCTGGGGGTCTCAGTCCAATGTGTGCCTGATGGTTAAGTTTACCAGCAAACAAGTCGCTCAAATAGTTGTAATTGGCACCTAATTTGAGCCTGTCATGTTGTCAGTGTTTGAAGACGACGTGTAGCTTTTGTTCCCTGGGAAGCTGCCTGGGAGGGAGGAGGTGCACGGAGACATGAAGGAAGAAGATGAGTGATGGGAGAAGAGAGCAGAGGGACACATTTCAGTCAGAAATTGTTTATGGTGTCGCTCAATGCAGTTGAGCTTGTGTGTTTTTTTGGCTAACTTCATATTAGTGTTGTCAACATATATACATATATATTGTATGCATACAGCAATTTACATCACCTGATTGACACACAACCTGTTTTTATGGTCATAATTCAACCAAATACCAACACACAAAGCTACATTAGAATTCATACTTCACCATTTCCAGTGTCTCTTGAGGATCCATGTCCAAAACTTCATGACATTTCCACCAAAGTGAAAACAAATGTAATCGAATTGACTAAACACAGCACAGTAGCTATCCTCCTGTTCAATATTGAGACATTTATAGCTTAGACAATCTTCACCAGACTCAGGTCTGTGCAGTTCAGGCCTGACCAGTGTTTCACAGGTGTTATTTTTACATCCTCATCCAATATTGAAAACTGACACCTTGCTTAATTTGACAGTAGACAGAAATGAACTGAGCGGATGTTAGGATCCACCTCAAAAGTCTGTGCAAAATGGTCTAGAGAGCTTTCTACATTTTTTTATTTTATTTTTCACAGCAACCATGTTCATATATTTTACAAACCAATCCAATATGGCACTATTTTCAAATTACTGTTTATAAATTTATCTTAGACAGTTCAGCCCATTTTAGTTCATTCATCAGGACATACCCAGTTTAAATCCACAACCTCCACTAAAAAAATATGTTTAGAGCAGTCCTGCACTTATTTTCTCAGTTTGTCTGCCAGGACCAGTTAAACATCTCTTTCTTGACAGCAGAGTTCATATACAAACTATAATTTATTATTTTATTAATTTAGGTACATCACATATATCACATTACCTTGTTGGAGGATTAACTTATAGATTTACCTATAAATAACAAAAGACACAGAAAGTGACACAGTCTGAGCAACTACTTCTTACACATGCACAGTAGAAGTACTGCAAACACCACAACGGGGTCCTGTTTCAAGCATGCACTTTTACATTTATAATTAATGATAAAAGAAACTTTGTGTGAACTTCAGATGACATCAAAGCATAAAAAGGTCAGGGTGCACGTGACTGTGTTCAACATGGATTTGTTGGGCTCTGTGTTTTTTTTTTTTGTTTCTCATGTGAAGCACTGTTTAGAAAAGTGCTTTATAAATAAATGTATTATTATTATTAACATGAAAAAAATACACACCGCTATGGATTAGTCAGCCACCAAACACGGCGACCTCGTGACCCTTAGGGAGGGATGATTTGATGTACCTTGATCACTGCCTCTCAGCAGGCTGGTTTATAGCTTGAATAGGATCAGCAGGCCTGTGGATAGTGCGCGGCGGCAGCTCTGACAACAAACAGCACTCAGTGAGGAAGTTGCATCATTGCCTAGTTGCATGGCTGATGATGAATGAAACCCTGGTGTTCCCCTCATCTGTTTCCCCATCTGTTCGTGCTCAAAAAGAGACGTACCTTTCATGCACCCACATAACCTATAGCTCTCATACTCGCCCCCCATTTGTGTGCCTGCAAATTTCCTTTGAGTTAGTTCACCTCCTGCCATTGTGAGAATCTCGCACGCCTCTCTGTTCAGCGCAACTCCCACCTTACTGCCTTTTTTAAAAATGTTGTTGTTGTTTTGGTGCTTCGGATTTGCTCTTGCGTGAGGTTTTATTTACACGAGTCAGGGAAAAGTAGAGCACAATCCCTGTGATTTCTCTACAAGTAGATGCTGGGTAAAGGGATATAGCGATGGCGGAGATGACAGGCGTCTTCAAGAAGCTTGTTGTGCTGCTTAGATTTCTTTGTGTGTGTGAGTGTGTGTGTGAATTTATTATCTACTGTACGTCTGCAGACTTTCTGTGCTGCTCCCCCATTCAGATAGACTCACTTGTGATATCTGCACATGTACATGTGTTCGTTCGAATGGAAGAAGCGCCCTATTTATCATAATATGATTATTCACCATGGCGCATGCAGTGATAAGTGAGATGGATGGTTCCTGTAGATGTTGTGGTGACTCACCCTCAATGACCTTGTACACACTGCCTGTGCATACTGAGCCAGAGACGATCCTGCCGGCTTTCAGCTGCAGCACTGTGGTTCGTTGGCATTGCATTCCCCCTGGGGGGCTGTACATTTGCTACTGAAATCTATTGCTGGTTCATATTTCTGTTAAAGCAAACATAATTCAATAATCATATTGTAGTGCACTTAACAGCTGTTTCGCATTGCCTGACACCATGTCGGTTTACATGGCGTTAAAGAAGCAAAGCCGTTTTCACCAGGGGAGTGACGGAATCTGATTTCCGTGGCTTTGCTCTGTTTTAATATGAGGATATGAAATCGTTGCCTATCATTAATGCAGCATTGCGTCAGCTAAATGTTCACAATCCATCTCATCTAAAGCTCATCTTTGAGACAGAGGATGTCCATTCTGCTCCAAACATGACTGGTTTCTTTCTACATTCTCTGTAAAGGAAAAGGATTAATGGCAGGAACTGGCGGCGTGTCGTAATTAGCACTGACTGCATGCCACACTTCAACCACACGCGGCTGCATAGGGGAGGTGCAGGGAAATTGATATTTATTTGGTTTTTGAAGCCCCTGCACACTTGCAATCTCAGATTATTAACAATTAATCATTAGCAGTGTAGCAGCTGCTCCCTGCTGAGTGTGTGCAGGAGATAAGATTGTCATTACGGGAAGGTTGTAATGAAACGCGTGCTTCAGAAAGCAAGACTTTGATGAATGTTGAATGTTCTGCTGCCATGTGACCTGGCGAGTTTATCTAAGAATAAGACAAACTGGTGGAATTCATAAAAGTAAGAAATGTATAAAAAGCCAACCTCTGCCTCCTGTAATTATGAAATATTTCATATTTGTCACTTCCATATTTGATCAGTTCCTTAGTTCCTATGTCTACTTATTATGCCATGCAGGTGCAGTGGTATTATATTAAATTCAATGGTACATAAATTTCACAGTTCTTGAAGGCTTAAGAAACTTTTTTTTTTTTTTTTTTTTGCTAAAGTAAATCATGTCTCTCTCACTGTGTCTGGCAGTGGCTTAGTGTTTATATCTGTCTGGAGATGAGAAAGGAGGCTGCAGTACTGAGTGCTTCACAGAGCACAAACCGGGCAGACCCTCAAATCCACAGAAAAGACAGAGATTTATGCCACCTTTACATTTTGTATCATATCCACTTAGAAGTACTATGGAATCTAACATTGCACTGCAAGAACCGTTTCCAGTTCATCTTCTGAATCCCACTATGCACCTGAAAAAAGCCCTGACACCATAACAGATTGAAATTCTATGCAGATACCTTTACTTTCTTTGGATTCTGCATTTTTAAAAGGAGGAGAGAGACTGGCCAACATTAATATGAGCTGTACATATTCACGTCTGGGCTGCTCGCTCTGTGAAACAGCCAAGCAGGAGGACTGTGGACGGCCTCACATTTAGAGATTTAATGTGCTTAAAAATGGCCGGAGGCACTGCAGGCTTAGATTCTGCCTAATACATTCACAGCAAACAGACTTCATTTAAACATACACCACAAAAATAAAACCTCTCGTGTAGCAGGGGAGACAAGGTCTATGTTTGTGTGAGGTCTTCTGTGTAAGTTATCATAATGTTTTTTTTTAATATATACACCATTATTATTATTATACATTGACAATGTCCTTACTGGGTTCAGAACCCTGGCTGATCACATTTTACCTGCAAGAGGTGCTACAATAACTCTTCTAATGAAAAATATGAATTATTATAATAAAGTAAAAATGCATGAATCAAACTGTTTGTTTTTTCCCCCCTGTACTTGAGTTACAGCCAGATTGGGATCTGATACATTTTGGATGATTATAAATCATCACGATCATTCCCAGTTTTAGACTCATTAATCTGTATGCAATAAATGAAACATTTCATGGAGGAGAGCTGCATGTCTCTCCTGATATATACCAGATAGTGAGACATCTTTTAAGGTTACTATGTTGAGTCAAGCAGCTACAAATTAAGACTGGGTGGTGATATTTATTCGAGCTTGTGACACGCTCCTTTCTTTTTGTCTGATTCTGTCAAACGTATGCATAGCCAGTCAAAAGAGGACCTGCGTCACTGTAAACCACTATAAGATGTGGCATGGTGGAGCAAATGGCAATGGAGGTTGTCAACATGTATTCACAATGTTAAATGAGTCATCAGTGGAACGACGAAATCCTGTTGTAATCTAGAATTGAGTATGATTGGGAACGATGTGGATGAATAACTCTCTCAGTGTATTGCAGATGAAATGGCAGCTACAGAAAGTCGAACAACACAAGCTCGTCTGTCAAAACCAGATGTGTCCTCATTTCCAGAGCACCTCTGTCTTCTCAGTCTCATGTATCCCCAAGGCGCAGGAGCTGCTAGCTGGCCCTGGGGTGTTTTGGGGTTCCCAAGGACTCGGGGAGATGAATGGAGGATGTGCGGAGGAGGCTGGGACGGCAGAAACATTTGTTTAGAGAGCATAGAGAAAGATTCAGCAGTGTTTATTCCAGCACACACTCACATACTAGACACTTACTACAATAAATAGTAGTCCACCTGGTGATGTTGTGGCTGATTAGTGAATGTTGGCCTCCTGTCCAATCCAGCTTAGGACTGACTCATTAAGTCAAGTATCTCTTAGGCAGATGACTTTGACACATCAAAAGAATTCACTATAATGCAATCTGCAGCAGTTATTTTTAAAGTTTGACTGTCACATCTATTAATTGTTTTGCATCAAAGAAAGTATCTATAAGATACAGATGTGTTGATACCTTCTAAATATTCTCTTTGAGGATCTAGTGCAGGGTCAGTTTTTAAATGCTTTAACCTATCGTTTTAATTCCTCTTATATAGACTAATCAACAAGTTGTGTTCTAAGTTATATTTGATCATCTGCAGTATGTGCTCTCTAGTGACATGGACATAACTGAAGTCGAAACCAGTATATTTTCACTGACAGTGAAAGCACTGATGTTTGGGTTAATAACAGTCGGCAGTCTCCCACTTTTGACAGATGAAGGTAGTCTGTGTCACTGTAGAAGCTATTCTGTCACAAAACACCAGTGTGAAATTTGTTGTGACACAGGCTTTGGGGAAAATGGTTTTGAAAGTACTGCATTATCCTGGATGTATTAAGAGAGCTGCTTATGCTGATCTGCCACTTTTGCCACTTTTTGGTTTATGTATATTCTAGGGCTCTAATGAAGTAGTTTTGGACAATATACAGGACAATAAACAATAACAAAAAAATGCTTATTTATCTACTCCCCCTCTGCCTGAAATGATTAACTTTAGCTCCTGTCTCCCCTGAGGCCACTCTGATCTGATTGGCCAGCTTGTGGAAGCCTGCCAGTTTATGGGCCGAACAGACTGTAAAACCTTTCCAGCTTACCCGAGCGGGTGGGCATGACTGCGTACTTTGTGAGCCACACAGTGTATTCCCGGCCCCAGCATTTGCATACTTTATAATAGTGCGGCCATAACATTAGAAACACATCTTGCAGCTGCACTCCAGTACGACTCCACCACCCTCTGAGACATCAATAGTAAGCAAATAGTAGAAATGTCACCTTTTTAACAAAATTGGAGAAATTATTTCCCTGTAAAAGTAAAAATGATTGTAGAGCTGTTCTATCAGATTGCAAATAACAAAGTGGCCAGTGAGTGCGTGTTTATTATTGAGATCATAATTGAACACACACACACACACACACACACACACACACACACACACATACACTGAACTGCATTATGTTCAGTTCTGCCTTCAACACAGATTTATCCTTCATATTTGTACTGGTTGTTTCACTAATCATCACCACAGACTGGAGGTTGTAATTACCCACTGTTATTTACCCACAGCCACACATGCGGGAGGACAACTCTGAAAATAGTTAAGACAACTTTGGAGTAAAGACATAGGAGCCATCTGCCAGGCTCTCAGAACTGTGGCTGTGCTACTTTTACCAACCACTCACGTTATTAAACTGCAGCTTTCTCTAAGTACTGCATCAGATTTTACTGCCATCATCCCATATAGTTCAGTTTGGTCTATTCCCTCTGTACTCTCTGTTCCCTACCTTCATGTGATAAGTAGTCATTTTGCTTTTGGAAGATAAATGGCTTTCACTTTTTGAACAGAGGTACATTGGGAAAGAGGTGCAAAGAGACAGAGAGAGAAAGCTGGAGGGTGACAGTAGTCTTACGTTTACCATTTCATAATTGCAGCAATTTTTAAATTTAGAAGTGCAGTGTGTGAGTTGTGAGGAATTGAGCCTATGAAGAGTTGCTTTGAAGACATGGTGGAGATCATCTCACAGCATGAGGAAGATTATACAAATATAGCCTGGCCAGCAGGACATCCTCTTCGCTCTGTACCATATGGATCTCAAGACCATGCTGCCCTTGGCCAAGGCTTTAAAAGGCAGAGGGAGCTTACTGTGTGGCATAGATGAAAAACCACTGCAGCAACCAAGTGTCACCTCATAATATTAACAAAACCACGAAGCATGCAGCATTAGGATTGATTGAGGGGTTTGGTCTGTATCGGGGCATTCATAATGGATAATTACTGATGTCTATCTTCTGATCTAATTCACAGAAAGGAAGCCAAACAAATTATAGAAAAGAAATGGCTGTTGAAAGGAAATGAACGTCATTCTTTGCTGCTGAAGTAACTATTCTAGCGTCTACATTATAAGTGGTATAAATCTTTAGGAGATGACCTGATGAATTGTGGCATCTACAAAAGACACTTAGCGCCTGATTCAAATTCTACACTAGCTCCAATCTCATGAACTAGATTAATTAATTAATTATTCTGAAAAGGTTAATGTCTTCATATGTTTTAAAGGTATTGACCCTGTTCCTAGGTTGACTGCCTACAGCAGCCACTTTTACGACTGTAACTTGGTATTAGTCTCTTCCTTCTTGACTATACTTAACTTTATACATACGCAGGAGCTGGAGCTAAAATGAACTAAGACAAGATATTTTACTAAGTGCTAAAGTTTGGACAGTCCATAATTCTAAGGAGTTTTTCCTGAATTGCCTCATTAAGAGCCACTCTTAGCCTTAAGACATGTCACGAATACACCCCATGATCCCCATTTGATGTTATCTAAAAGAATGATTGTCAGCCAAATCAGCCCCCGAGCAAATAGCATGAAATGAAGACTGTACGCAGTAAGAAACTAACCTGCAAACCTTCACGCCGGGAAGACCTGAAAGTGATTTAAGCTATGGTTACTAAATCTGTCTGTTTCCAACCTAATGTGCTTTTCTTATCGGTTTGTACCTCTTATCAAGTCGCTCACATTCTGACATTTCCCTTTCACAAGCAGAAGATGTAAAATATGATATTATTTGTTGTTCAGCTGAAAATGAATTTGGCCAGACCTTCACATCATGGACAGTGGAGGAAAGTGAATCCTCAAAGCTGATTAAACTCAATGACTGCTGAAAGGCCATGTAAACGTACGGCCACACTAGAGTGAAAGAACCATTCTGCTCAATATGTTTTTAAAAATATTTAGACTGAGTTCCCTCTATTCTCTCACATTGACACCTCTCACTTTACATTCGCATTCAGTTATATAGTCAGCTGGGTCATTTGTGAGTTATTCTAAAATTGTTGCAATATTAATACTTGGAACCTCTACAGGACAGAATAAAAATGTGCACTACCTTATCATTCGCCCTGTAGCAGTTGTGGCTGTTCTCTCACTCCTTTTCACCTATAGATGACATTTCTGCATATTTGATTCAGAGTCTGCTCTTAACCTCCATCTCTTCTCTCATCTGAAGGGCCGAACCAATCCTGACCCGCATGAAGGAGGATCACACCCGCATCATCCTGCCTGCCATAGACAACATCAAGTACAACACGTTTGAGGTGCAGCAGTACGCCAATGCTGCCCACGGCTACAACTGGGGACTTTGGTGTATGTACATCATCCCCCCACAGGAGTGGCTGGACAAGGGTGATGAGACAGCCCCTATCAGGTGAGGGACACGATCGGCGACTGCCTCCATTATAGATGAGAATTTTGATGAAATATGGATAGGCTTGAGAAATGACTTATTCATGTGTGGAACTATCAAACTAAGGTGCTCCTTAGACCAGTGTGCCACCCAAACACACAAGAAAACCTCCGCATAGTAAGCTGTCTAATTATCATGATGAATATCTTCATTTTGATGCGGGATCACGAGGCCACAGCGATGCTGTGTCATTAGTGTAATTGTGTATCGAATATAAGCAGGGCATTCCATTATAGCGCGCTGATTGGAGGACAGCACCAGCTTGTATGATGTTTCTGTATAATCCTTGAATTGGTTATGTGTGTCCTTGCTGAAATTTTATTGGATTTTAATAGACTGAGATATCTGACACTTTGTACGACTTTGTTTGGACACAGCTACCGAGCTGTGATTTCTGTGTTTTAGTGTGAAACGTCTGTTAACGATAGACCACATTAACACAACATTTAAACAAGAGCAGACTGCAGGCTTCTCATGAAGGTATGAACAAATATCCTTATTAAAACAGAGGCGACTAGGGAAAGCACTTGAGTATTGAAATGCATGGAGATGGTTTGGAATGAAGCACAATGAATCGGTCATTGCTTAACAATAGGAAGATTTCCCATCATTCAACACGGCAGTGTGGCTGAGCCTGCATGAACATGAAGGCATAACATCAGAGAGACAGGGAGACCTCAGTAACTGGAATGTGTTCAAAACCAGCAAGAGGGGTGTAGCCGCAAAAATGGATGCAGTGGTTTTTTTTTTATTTCCTGTAATTTCTTTGATACTCGCTAGTCTCTGTGTTTGGTTTGGGTTCTAGGCTGGAATAAATATGAGGCAATTAAGAGCAGAAAAAAAGAAGACAGGAAACAAAACACATAGGTCTTCCAATGTGCACATATTAAAATGTCATTTAACCAAACATTGTAGCTGCCTCCCAGGTGCAGGGTTAAAGCTCCTCGATGTCCCTGAGCTTGAATCCCGCTGATGAAAAGTATTAATATACATGTATGGAGGCATAGTGGAGGAAACAAATGTGAGCAGTGTGAAACTGGCGTGTGCTGTGTTGTTGTGTGAAAACACACAAAATGGAGTGTGTGAAAACTCCTGAAGGACCTAGAACATTTCAGATACTGTTTGGAGCTTCTAATATACTAAAGCTAAGGCCAGTGCAGGAGTCAAGTGTTCAAGGTCAAACCACATGTAGCATGAAGACACTCCACTATTGGTTTCCATCCTTTACATATTCATGGCACTGTTGAAATACATATTTTGCTGTGGGCTTGCTTCATCGCCATTGCAGTTTTATTACTATAAAATCTTGAATTCAGACCTGAAGACAAAACACTCTGGCTTATGAAAGGTTTCGTACCACAATATTTCTTTAATAAATATTGCAACTTAAAATATTTAAAAGCTGAAAGTTGGCTCCCAATTTTCATAACGCCACCCTTATCGGGACACTGAAGCCAACCAGCATGTTGAGAAAACATTAACTAATATTAAATATTAAGTAAATATTGCAATGCATTATTTGGCAGGGTCAGGGTCAGCAATAGAATGACACTCATGAACAAATTTCTCTGTCTTGTTTAAGGACACCTTAAACAACAGAGGAACAGAAACAACAAAGATGTGTCCTTAACACAGGTCATCTATTTAAAGGAAACACTGTTTATTTTCACTTGCATCACAGGAATCACAATGACAGATGTGTTGATAAAGTGAAACAGGTACATCAGAGAAGTCATAAAAGATTTGAGACAAGTGAGACGTAGAAGATGCCAAAAAATCTGCATCGCAACAGAAAGCTGAATATACAGTGGCAAGAAAAAGTGTGTAAACTTGGAATTTCATAGTTTTCTGCATTAATTGGTCATAAGATGTGATCTGATCTTTATCTAAGTCAAGAGTATTAATAAATATAATGTGCATAAAATAATAATACAAGAAACATTCTGATCTTTTATGTCTTTATTAAGAACAACCATTAAAACCTCACAGCACACGACCTGCATTTGAATAATGACCTCAAAAAAGCCAACTGGAGTCAAGCGTTAGCATAAGTTAAGAAAATGAGTATGGAGGTGTGGAATAAAACTACTTTCTTAAAAACACTCAAACCTTTTGAGTCAGAAGAATGTGCTTATGTGAGCCATATCTGTGAGCTTTCAGAGGATCTACGATCAGGAATTGTTAATTTACATAAAGTTGGAAAGGTTTACAAAGTGATGTCAAAGACTTTAGAAATTCATTCAATTCAAGTGGGCAGCCAGTCAAAATGATCCCAAGAGCACAACAAACACTTATCAGTGAGGTAAAGAAACAACCCGGAGAGACAGAGAAAGATTTGAAGGCATCATTGGAACTGGCTAACATCTGTGTTCATGAGTCTACAGTAGGTAAAACATTGACATTTCAGGACACCACTAAGGAAGCTGCTGTTTACTAAAAAGAACATTGCTGCATGACTGAAGTTTGCCAAAGAGCACATTGACACTCCACAGCAGTATTGGCAAAATGTTTTGTGGACTGATGAAGCTCTATTGAACTATTTGGTAAGAACACAGAACTACATCTTGAGTTTGTTTTCATGTACAGTTCTTTGTTAGAGATCTATACAGACCAGAAGATGCTTCATATTCTCCTGAGGTATCCATTTTGGAAACATGTATCTTGTTAATTTCAGCTGTTACTACTCACCAGCTTTGACACCATAAAGCAGGACTGGCTGATATTACTGGCCATTCAGACCTCTGTGTTTTGTCAGCTGTACCGACAGGTGCCTATTCCCAAGCAGGTTCAACCTAGTCAGGTACATTTCAGAGTAGAGGCCAAACAAAAACCAGCACCTGGTCCCCGAACAACTCCAACCCCTAAAAACCCATCATGCTACAGAAACAGCTACAAATGCCTAAACAAGCACAAATGTAGAAGCCTGAGCATGTGAGACTTCATGTGGTCTGTTAGTACTTTAGGTTTGAACCTTTAAAAGAATTCATTACTCTGTCTGATTCTAAACCAACACAAAAAATGTGTAATGTTTTTGATTTGTATTTGTCTCAGCTGCTGCATTTTAACCAAGCTCAAAACATGAAACATACCTATGCTTACTGCCAGAATGTCTAATATCCCAGCACTGCCATATGCTAAAACATTCAAACACCCTGTCTGATTTTGACCAAGGGCAACAAAAACTGAATTTCAAACTAGGGTTTCATTACCTTGCTTGGTCCAGCATAGGCAAAGCAATAACAGTTTTATTTGGCGCTCATACAAACAAACAATGTGATGACAGTTTATGCTGTCGACCTAAATATTGAATGTCTTATCAAAGCCCCATGAAAACCATGTATTATTGAGTATCATCTGCTGGGTGCGAGACAGGAGAAAGATAAGAGAACAGCCTCAGACACTGCAGAGCTGCTTCGTGTTTTCCTATTGACACTTTGCTGCAAATGGACAGATCGCCTCAAGGGCCGGCTGAAGTGTGCCGGCTGTGCAGATTTCTATTGGAAATCATTCTCCCACTTGTTTCCTAAAGGTTTCTGCCCATCAACAAGAGAAGCTCTGTGGCCAGTCAGAGACCAGCCTTTTCTCTCTGTTAGGATACATTTAACAACAAAGAGAGTAAAAGGGTACAAGAGGACACAACAACTGGTACATTCTGAGAGTGCAGAGGATTGTTATCATTTTTGAGATTTGGCAAAAAGGGGATTCTTTGGCCATTGCAACCTTCACTGAAAAGACAGAACAGGAAGGCAGTAGAAGTGGCTAACGTGTGGTTTTGAATCAGCATCACTTGCACAGGTTGTTTCTTACATGTAACAAAAACATTTTAGTAATATCATTGTTTGTTAGGAATGATGTGCGTTTTCAAAAGTACCTTCACAGGTAGATGGACAACAAATGAATAAGAAGGGGTTTAGTCTTAACCAACAATTACTGGCTAAAGAGACATTTGCAGTAACAGGACTATATGCTCTACAAGGACTGTGCGATCACAACTAATGTTTTGATGCTTAGCAACCACACATGATAAAACAAAATGACCGAAAATAAAACACAGAGGATATTACAGTGTCACACCTTTAGAGGACCTCTGAAAGTATAGACAAATTGTTAATTATATATCAGGAATGACATTGTACATCAATAGTATCATTGATGGATGAGCTGTGCTGAACTGTTTTTTTAAATACTGCTATATGAATTAAAACATTTTTTCAAAAATTATTATTATTTCCAAATAAAATTACAAATAAAATGCTTTAATCTTTGTGTTAACATCCCTATCATTTCTTTCTTACTTTAATCAACAGGACTTTCGTGCAGTTTGAAATAAGAGGCCACAAGCAAGCAAGATGTGAGGTTAAAAAAAACTGTTTGAACAGCAGATTCTTCATCTGGGAGAAGCTTTTCTATATCTTGCCTAATTCGCATACATGTACAAAATCAGATGTTCCATACCGCATACAGTGAGCAACTGGGGGATCCCGCATTACGGGGTACGAGGGGTGGATGAGCCCTGCAGACTGACCATCTGTACAGTAAAAATAACAAAATCTAATGACATTAAATGTGAAAATCCACAGGAAGATTTTCACCATCAATCAGTGATGTCCTAGGCAGCCCAGAAGTTATTTATGTGTTCCTATTGTGTTTAGTGTTTTTTTATGTGTACACGCTTTCACCCAAGTTGCTAATTGACAAACCACAAAGAAGTGAGTTTGTGTGAACTGTAAGTACGAAGAGCCAGAACACAACAGTGCAGGCGAGGAAAAGTGGCTTACTGTGTCATTCACACTTAGAAAACATTACACAGAACCCACTGGAGACTGTTTTGTATTTCACACACAGCAGAGGGCAGGGTCACACAGAGTAGAAAGTGTGGCTGCAGTGCATCACAATCAACCCAGAGTTTATGTTGATGAAGAAATGGGTATCTCCGTCTCTTTTTTGGATTCTTAAAACCTAAAGTGGATCCGTTTATTTAGCATTCATCCTCACTATTTTGGATTTTCTGGAGAAACAGCTGGCTCTAATTATTGTTTTAATTGGCTTTAGTTAATTGACTGCACTAGAAAAATAACTTTCTCATGCCTTGGTAGCCTCATCTTTGGTAACCTTCCACACTAGACAAATAAGGGAACAAACTTTGCTTTAATTTGATCCCTTTTCTTTTATAAAACGTAACCCACTAAAGCTCCTACAGCTACCTCCAATATGAGGTTGTTACCTTTACATTGTACTTTGTGTTGAAATGCATCACAAACATTAAGAATGTAGTCAGCCGGAGGTTTCAGCTTTATCATCACTGGCGCCTGACTTAAGGTGCTGAGTCTGTACTAAAACAAAGAAACGGTGTACAGTATACACTGCAGGAAGCTTAGTCTAAAGGGAACGCTAAAAGAGAGGTGCACAAAGTTTGTGTTGCACAGAAAGGCAAGGTAGGTCACTTGTCAAGAGAGGAGAAAGGATGAGGTGAACAGCGCTGAGTCTGTGCTGTGTCTGTCTTTTTATCTGCATATCCAGTGCAAATAATGGCACTCGAACGCCTCCCTGACACCAGCTTATAATTTAAACAAGACTGCATGAGGCTACGTGAGACATTGAAACTATATACAGCAGCAAGAAAAGGTACTTGAACCTTTTGGAATTTCATGGTTTTCTGCATTAATTTGTCATAAAATGTGATCTGAGCTTCATCTTAGTCAGGAGTATTAACAAATCTAATGTACCTTTTTGAATTTTCTCCACACAAGAAGAATACACTTATGTGATCCATGCCTCACCAAAACAAGCTTTCAGAGGATCTACAAGGATTGTTGATTTACATGAAGCTGGAAAGGGTTACAAAGTGATTTCAAAGACTTTAGAAACTCACCAGTCTACAGTTAGACAAACAATCTACAAATGGAGACACTTTAGGACTGTGGCTACTCTACCAAGAAGTGGGCAGCCAGTCAAAATGGTCCCAAGAGCACAATGAACACTTGTTAATGAAATAAAGAAACAACCCAGAGTGACAGACAAACATTTAAAGGCATCACTGGAACTGGCTAACATATGTGTTAAGTGTTTTTTTGAGTCTACAGTAATTGACACATAAAACATTGAACAAGCAGGGTGTCTATTTCAGGACACCATGAAGGAAGCGGCTGCTTTCTAAAAAGAACAGTGCTGCACACCTAAAGTTTGCCAACTTGCACATTGACATTCCAATGTCAGTATTGGCAAAATGTTTTGGAGACTGATCAAACTAAATTGAACTATTTGGAAAGAATACACAGCATTACATCTGGCATAAAAAGGTCACTGCATATCACCATGAAAACATCATCTCAACGATAAAGTATGGTGGAGGAAACATCATGATTTGGGCCTGCTTTGCTGCATCAGGGTCTGGCCAGCTTGCAGTGATTAAGGGGAAGATGAATTCCTGTGTGTATCGAGGATAATGTAAAAATGTCTGTGCGTCAGCTGAAACTCTGAAACTCTCAAAATTCACCTTTTGGAGGGGCTAAGTCACTGTGTAATAAATTAATTAGTTATTAGCTAATGACAGCAAAGATTTCACCACTATCAACTAAATGATGGTGGTGAGACATCAAAACATGCAGTCAGTTGTGATCCCTTTACCGTCATCCAAAGGCCATGACATAGCATCTGATGCTCAGGGAGTGAGAGCAGACTGGAGATTGCTACTCCAATTGTTTCCACGTGCACATGTAAAGATTAAAACTAAAAAAATCCAAGTGAACTAAGGACAATAGTATAATTAATGCTGCCTGACGCAAAGAAATAACATCTGAATCTTACTTAATCACTGAGTACAAACTGTTAGAACTGTATCACAATAAATCCAAAGATCTTGTTGATGGAGACATTTTTTCTCCTGTTTCTACAGAGGAATTTTAAAGTGGTGTATGTTCCCACATTTGTCTTTGAAATTTTTTGACCATGCATTGTTATAACTGACAGCTTCCTATTAGTAATGACATAAAGCTAAAAGTTTTTCATCACACTTAAAATGTTGCAATATACATCTACTTTAGACTACTCACATAGGTAGTCTAGATTTGTGTCTTATGTCTTGTGTATGTCTTCATAAGATACAATGTACTATGAATGACACTCAAAACAGACTAATGTGAGCAAAAAAGAAAAAAGGCTTTCTTTGCAATGCCATTTCTGTGTCATAGTTAAAGTTTGTGTTTTGGGCTCACACACCCTATGGCTCAGTGTACAGATTTAATACATAGAATCAAGAACCATAGTAACTCCCACTTCGTAGTACTTCCTAATGCAATGTCTCTCAAACTGAAGTGGCTGACACACATTTGCTTCACTTTCACTCTCTGTGTGTGTGTGTGTGTGTGTGTGTGTGTGTGTGTGTGTGTGTGTGTGTGTGTGTGTGTGTGTGTGTGTGTGTGTGTGTGTGTGTGTGTGTGTGTGTGGAGTCATTCCAGAAAGACGAACAAAGCCACTTATTGGTCACTTAAGAAGAAAAAAAAAAATAATAACACAACTCAGTACTGTGTATGAATGCAATGTTTTTTGTGGGGCTTTGTCCCAGAGCACTTAAGAACTGACAGATAATGGTACTGAAAAGCAGCCCTGGGGGGACAGCAGCTAAAATGGGACAATTTCTCTTAGTAGAGGTGGAAAGTAAGTGCTTCCTTTGGTGAAAAACACTCTTTTACTCTTGCTTTACCAGCTAAGCTTAGTTTTAAAAGCATTTTAAGGTTCTACCACTAAAACATCAGCAGTACTGTATGTACAATGAAATATGTTTTTTTTTAGTTAAAATGTCGCAATGCTGAAGTGGTGTGTAAATATTAAAGCTGCATAAAATAATATTTTTATGTAAAGTATGTGACACATAGTGACAGTATCAGCCTTGGTAATAATGAGGATTTTATCATCTTTGATTTTACAGCCTGAAACTATTAGCAGGTGTGCAGCTTTTAACATCTAAGAGACATTTTGGTGGAGGTGAAACCAGAACTAAAAGGAGAGTGAATATTGTACTTAGAATGTACACAGTAATGGAAATGTTTACCTGCAATATGTGTAAATAGGCAACAACTGGTGATCATGTGTTGCTTTATTAAGATTCACTGTGATTACATAAAAGGCAGTTCTGTCTCAATTATCATTGCTGCATAATATATTCATCTCTGTCTCAGAGGAAAGCACAACAGAGTACTGGATACAGTAAGTTGATAACTGCAGCCACAGTTACAGCACAGCATTTGCCTCACCGTCTCTTCCTCATATCAAATATATCTTAGCCTTGTGTGCAGAATGTGCTTTCCAGTATAGACCAATGGAAACAGACAAGAGTCTCTTTATGCTGCACACTTCCATTAACCATGTTTTAGCAACTCCAAATCTAATTTTGTCTACAGTAAATGAGCTCTTCTGGCCTGATAAGTGGCTCAAAGATGTTTCATTTCACCATAGTAGAATCCAGCTTTCCAGTGCAGGAGTGTAAGGTGGCATGTTTTTAAATCAGAAAGCAAAACCAAGTATGCTATACAGACATTTATTGAACTCATCAGTGGCAGGTCTGAACTGCGAAACATTTCAATGAAAACACAGCAACTAATGCCCGTGTTGTGTTGTGCATGGGTTTTTCCGAGCTTTACCAGAAAAACATTCAAAATTAGATTTTCTATCTTTCTATCTTGATTGCATTGAATGTTTTTAAATTCTCTGCGGGTGTATGAAGCTGAGCGTCTACATACTAATATTCAAAAGATGCTTTCTGTCTGTGCTCATCCAGAACTCCAGCTATGATTGGCTGCTCCTTTGTGGTTGATCGGGAATACTTCGGTGACATTGGTCTTCTGGATCCTGGCATGGAGGTCTACGGAGGGGAGAACATCGAGCTGGGCATGCGGGTAAGGACTTTAATAAATAACTTCAAATGCAGACTTTTTTTTCAAAAGTAAATTAAAAGCCACTATTTTAAGCAGAAGATGAAATTGCTGCAGGGGATGTTGGTTTTTAATAAGGTATTTCTTCAAAGCTGAAGGGGTTTGTGTGCTGTTGCACATCAGTAAGACCACACATAAAGTCATAATTACAAATTTATTATTTGAGGAGGTAATATTTAGAAGAACAATATTAGCTGGAATGATTTGGGAATGGCTTAAGATTACTATTTTTTTTTTGGTCTTGTTACTTTGTTTCCCAGCTGGAGGGATACAGCTTCAGGTACAAAACCCATGAGCGTCAACAAAAGCCATGATTAAACTTTGCAGTTTCTTAGGTGGGAGTGGGGAAGAAAAAAAATCCCCTTAATGCAAATCTTCAGCAATTCAAAAGCTCTAAAGCCTGTATACGAAAAATGTAAATCTCTTTTGCTGCCGCTTTGAGTTGAATTTAACGCTTCATGTGAGTGAAGCTTTGGTGAAGAATTGGTTAGCGTTTAAATTCAGAAAATGTTTCTCTCCAGCCGAGTGGAACCATTCTGAATCTAAACGCACTCCTTGGGCTTATTGGAATGAGAAATGCTTGAAAGATCCCACTCCTTCATTTAACGTTGTGCCCACATCCATTTCAAAATCTCAAGATGGCTTCAACGACACCTCAGAAGCGTCGGCTGCCTTTGAAAAAGCTCTTGAACGCAGGCTCGAGAATAGATCTTGGTTTACAGATTGCTGCTGCAGTCCTTTATTGAAGCCAGAGACATCTATAGTTGTTGATGACCATTTCAGAGGGTCTCATTACTGCAGAGAGTGGCTTTGCCCCTGCATCAGTAGCAGGTTTGTTTCTTGCCGTTGATAATAATGACACAGTGATCATGTGTCAGTATCTGATAGCTTCTTTGCCATTATCATAGAGCAATAATTCAGTGTAATGTATCATGTGCCCGACCGCCAACAGCCTCCCCCAAGGTTACACAGTGTTTTCTCAATCTGCAGAGCTGCTTATATGTAGCTAACAAACCATACAACAGGGTTAGACAAGGTTCGTAGAGGGAGATCAATTCAGCTACAGCTGCTAAATAAAGTTAGAACAACTCTATTGAACTGTGTGATATAGTGTAACTTCTTTTGGCTCTCACACGCACAAGCTACCTCGCTGGCTCCGTCTGTTCTGCTATAAATATTTTGCGGCTCCTTTTTTTTTTGATTCATGAAGTGAAGGGGATATGCCACACTGTCTGCGGACACAATACCATCACAAATGCAATTACCTCTCCTCCTGTTTGGCCTGTCCATGTGGAAATGAAACACATGCCACAGAAAAAAGGGGCCATTCAGCACATGTACAAGCTTGAATAGGTCTGCAGTCAACGACCAGCCTCGACCATTCATATTGCACAGCCACTAATGGAATGGAGATGGGCTTCTGGCGAGTGGATGGCAATGACTCCTCTACGTCTGCTGTGGCTGAGGCAGCTCATTGTAGTGCCGGCTAAGGAGTTGCCATTTGGGATAGGCTTGATTGACAAGAACATGTTTAACAATTAGCCAGGGCAGCTCACAATAGCTGAGCCTGCCCGGGACCATCTGACTACAGGTCGCTGATGAAAGGCAGGGTCACACTGAAAGGTTATAGCATATTTATAATTTACTGTGAGCTGTGCCTTCTATAGGGAGCTCTGGGTAAAACGCTTCCAGGATCCAAAGAACTGACCTCTTTTGTAGGCAGAGAGGAGGCAATGATATGCAGAGCTGATTATACAGTTCATAGCAATGTGTGTGGTGTTATTTCTGAGAGAAAGAGAATAGAATTAAAAACCAGTGCAAGGGAAAATAAATCATAGATCTCACTGCAGTTTTCTGTTTTTCTGGGTGTGTAATAATTTAAAGAGTTGGACCTGCAGATGAAAAGGAATGAACACAGAGAGGCTCAAACTGCAAAAACAAAGGAAATGGATATGTAAAAAATACTCCCAGCATGATACACTGAAAGGCAGATACAGTCTCTGCAGCCACAAAATGACACTGATTTTTTAGGTTGGTATCTGAATAGAGTGATAGCCCTACAATCATCCCAACATTAAATTGAAACACCTTTATGCATTCCTACTGTTCAGGTGTCTTCTTTTTACCACTTCTACTTTACCAGCATTTTGACATCGTTTGTCATGATTGTAAATAGCATAAGAACATCCAGCTTACATCGAGGCCCCGTTTGCAAACAGAGTAAAATGGTTGTGGGCAGAAATGATGAATTCTGCCAGTAGTGTCAATATCAGTTTATCTTGTAATGTTTCTCCCATCCCTCTGCTCCTGCTGAGTCTTTGCTGATGTAGCATCTTTGCAGGCCAGGTCATTGCGTTGCATTTCAAAGGTGCTGTGGGCATGGGTAGCCCATTATACTGAGGCAAACCTGTCCACAAATATCATACTACATCAGCTCTAACAGGGATCATCCCCTCTGCCACTGGCGTAGAGTGAAACAGTTTTATATGAAATGTTCATAGTGTATTTTTTCTAATTATTCTTAAAATGCCCGTAAGCCTGTAAGTTAACTGCTTTTTTATGTGAAGTTTTGAAATGGACACAGTGATGCTATTTTACACTGTATAGTATCGTATTATCATTTTTATGTTATATATTTATGTTACATACATAATTAGCAGATAGTAGAATCTTTGTTTTTATTTAAAATCATATATATTATATTATTTATTTATATGTATATATATATATTGACATTTTACATTAAAAACAAAGACTCTGCTATCTACTGATTATGTTGTATCATGACGGCAGAAGGAAAAAATAAAACACCATACAAAACAATTATTCTCAACTATGCCAAGCTCTGGAAATCACTATATTCAATCTCTTAATTCCTAATTTAGCGACCTTCAGGCACAACTCTTGCATAAAAATGGGTTAATAAACATTTCTGCCAGCCAGATATGGTGGTAACCTCTTTGCTACCATAATAAGCCTAAAAGGTCTACATGGGTTTACCCACATGGGCTGCCCATGTTCTCACTGTTTTATGAAATCTGTCTCATTTTCACAACAGACCAATCAATCAGTAACTAAAAATGAAGTGCGATCTCGTGGGGTGGCCTGCTTCTCTCGATGACATTTATTAAACTCACCAGGAACTCCTTTCAGAAGTAATGAACCAAAAAATTCAGCTTTTTTTTTGCTTTCTTTGAAGTCCTGTCTCCATAACCACCTTGGCTGGGCCTCGAGGCATCTGGTCATAATCTCTCTATAGTGAGGAGAATGGAGCTAATTAAAGTCTAGCAGTACCAGCAGCTAGATGGGAGTGGCAAATAATTAAAGTTCACTTGGTCCTCTCTGCATCCCAAGCTGAGTTATTTCAGTGTGATGACACATTAGAATGTAATAGTTATTATTTTGGATTTAGATTTGTTTCTTCAGCAGTTAGATGTAATTCACACGTTCATTGACACAGAGCGTCGTGGCGATTGAGCAGAGCATTGGAATAATTGTAGGGGGGCAAAGAGAGAAATGTGAGGCCAAGACATGGACTGAAACAGGAAGTTTGTTGTTGTTGTGATTGTTGTAGTTGTTAACCAGCAGTAAGCTGGAGCTATAGTGACTGTGACACACAGCTCATTGAGCCAATTAAAGTAATTAAAGTAAGCCCTTAGGACTCAGTTAAACGTGAACGTGCTGATGTTGTACTGTATACCGATTAGATAATATGATCAAGGCAGATGGTCATTGCAAACAAATGTCCACAGATTAAGGATTCTTCTTGTAAATCAAGAATTTGCCTGAGAATCATCACACATTTAAGTTTTCTTCAGTATGAGTGTGATCCAGTGATATGTAGTTGTCTGTTTACCCAGAGCTACGTTGTGAACAGGAATTGCTAACTGCTATTTAGGCATAGTTGAAGCATTTGGCGTTGATGTGTCTTAAAATATTTAAGTTGTTGCCTTGGCCAACTATTTTGTATTATTATTATATATTTTTATTTAACTGCAACCACTTTTAGCTACGCTTTTAGGTAAAAGAGGGATTATCAGTCTGCATGATGCATCATTTGCAGCACCAGTCACCCAGAGAATAAGCCCCAGGAGCCTGTTTGATGCTGCAGCAGGCTGCATCTTATTCTGCCCACTGCTCTTTTATATCCATGTCCATCTACTTTTACCAGATGGCAACTTTTCTTAATAAAAAAAAAACAAACAAACAAACAAGAGGAGTCAGTCTGCATTACTTCTGGTGGCACAATAACAGGTGCGGCTTCAAAGCGCTTGGTGATGCAGTCAGATGTTGCTTTTAGTTTATTCTGAGAACATCTGTCCCGCTGATACAAATATGAAACCTGGACACTTTAACACAGCTGATTAACCTCACAAGCCATCTGGATTTGGAGATGCAAATGAATTCAAAGAGAGTTGACACACAACAGTTGTATTGATTTGTTAAAGGTAAGACAGCAGTGCATTGTATTATGATAATATCAACTCATCAGTATCAACAAAACAACTCCTTGAATCACTATACTGCGTATTTAACTTATGACAGAGAACAGTTGATGTGCTGTGGCTTCAATTTCTTTCTTCAAACCTACAGCATGCCTATGCTTATAGTGATATATAATGTATATACACACATAGAAATGAATATGACTGGCACTTTAAATCACACAGAAGATTATTTAATGTCCAAATTGCAACACTGTGATGCAATTTCACCTTAACTTACATAACCAGGTTGTTCCGTGGCTGCCGTTGTTTGGAGTGAACTGTGTGAAAGAGTGCTACAACACGACAGCAACGCGGGCGCTGACACTGATCCTTTAGCAGGATTAACATGGTAAATGTTAATGTCGTCTGCAGGCTACAGTGAGTTATCACGGGCCGCTTTGATAAGCAAGTTACTTGCTGATAGGCTTAGTTCCTTTGGAAATTTCTCTCTAGTGCAGTTTCCTTTTCACAATGTAAGATGTTTTTTTCTAGTGGGCATGTTTGTACTGTATGTATGTGGATGTATAGAGGAACAATTCAGACACACATTAGGACAGTCAACAGAAGTTGAGCGGTGCTTGCCTTGGACTCCTCCTAGCTGCAGCCCCCCACAGTGAAAGCAGTCACCTTGAAAAGGGCAGGAGCGTCGTTAAGAGGCGGTATTAGGCCCCGACCATCTGCGGACACCAGCCATTCTGGCAGCTTCAAAATCACCAGCATTCCCACGTCCATCACGCAGCAAATGACAGTGGGCGCTGACCATATGTGGGTCTTTTCCAAAACACTGAGTCATTCCAGCGATGAGAACAAATCTTAGGCCTCTGAGGAACTCTTATATTACACTTTAGCAAATGGTATCACACAAATGTGGCCAATGTTTGGATAAATGCCATAGGGTGCAGTGCTGTATGGACAAGCTACTATTTACAGTTGTGAAGTAATATAATTTAGTGACAACATAAAACTCCCCTGGGAATTTCTTCTGTTACACAACTTGTAGCATCAAGCTGTTTTTCTGTCATCACAGAATAATGAAACACAATTCGAAGGCTGCTGGGTAAATACTAGTCCCAGTTTGGCTTTGAGAGGAGTCTCTGCCAAACTTGATCTTGACTTGGTCTGGAGTTTGTTTCAGTATTGCACTTAGTCCTGAATTTGCCATACTGTAGATATCCATAAAGGTGCATAAGAGTTAGTGGAATTTACTTTAACTTTTTTACTTTTCCCACATTGTGTTAGTGTTATGTTTGCATTGTCCATTCTAGGATACCGTAGAAACATGATGGAGCAACATGGCGGTCTCTGTGAAAGGGGACCCTCTCCCTGTGTGCATTATAACAGGCTTATTCCAAGGCAACGACAGTACCATTATATTTTGAACTTTATTTCAGGTGATTACCACTAAAGAAAACATATTTTTGAATATCATTTTCCATTTCTGCTAATAGATTCCTCTAAATCTCACACACTGCACATCCAACTACCATCCTGCCCTCTTCTGTCTGGTCTCTTGTCCCTGGTTTATGACAGATTCTTTCTCTTACTAAAAAATTGGAAGAATCACTTCCCCCATCAATAAAGTCTGTGTAAAGGTAGCAATAATATTGGATATTGATTGAGTATTTGTCTCTTTCAATGCCTGCATTATTTAGTGGTTGAATCAATCTGTTTGGGCTTAATATTCTCAGGTTTACTTACTGCATGGTTCATTACTATATGTTCCAGTCTGCATCCATCTCAGGGAGAAGAGACAAGTGAGAATGGATGCAGCTGTAAAAGTTCTGTATACAACACTCGGTTATTGTTTCAGGGGAATTACTGCAACTATTGGAGGACTCACTGGCAACATATGGCAAAGTGGAGCATCTCTGCACTTGGTGTTGTCGTAGAATTTATGGTGGGGTTTGCATTCTATCAACTGCCCCAATAAATCATGTTCACGATTGAGATGAGTGTGTTGTGTCAGCTATACATAGATAATTGAGGACTTAAACTGTCTTGTTCTGCTCATCCGGGCTATACGTGTATAACGGTAATTTACACCTAAACAGATTGTGTGGAAAGCATATTTTATGTTTACCATTTAACAATGACTTGTAGCATACTCCTCAGCCTGAAGTGGCTCTGGAAACATGATATGACTTCCTGAACATCTGGATACCTCAGAGAGGTGCTGCTTTGGTGTTCAGGTCCAGAGGAATAAGTAATTAGACAGACCTTGTCAGCTTGCCTAATATCCATGTGAATCATAAACTTCATTAAAAACCTCTTTCCCGAGTGACTGCAGATACTCCCACCTTAATTTGAGCACATTTTGACAAGGTAATTAAGATCATTTCAGATGAATTGTGCATTTCACATCCTTGTGCTATTCAAGACAATTGAATTTTATGGAGAAGCATCTAAAGCTCTCTCTGTGGACAGTATCATCACCAGGAAATACAGCAATGCTTAACAAGCACAGATTGGCTCATCTCGTTCATTATCTGAGAATTAGTTAATCAGTTCACGTAATTGCCTCTGTTGGATGTCTCAGACAAGCTGAAAACTTGGAATGATCTGACAAAGCCGAAGTATTTGAAGAGAACTAGCACGCACTGATGTGGCCGCACCAGCAAATCGGCAGGCACATCAAAGATGAAGGGCAGCAACTGGATGGAATTAGCTTTTGACAGGCTCATTTACAGGGGCCTCTGCTTCTCTCTGTCTCTGCATCAGCTTCCTCCATCCATATTATGGATGTATGAGAAGGAGAGCAGGAAAAGAAGGCGTGACATTAAGTAATGGGACATGGGGAGTGGCTGCAGTCTCTCAATGGTGAAGGATGCCTTTTCTTCCCAAGCATGACATACCAACCACTGTTTTTACATTCACATATTCACAAAACCCATCATCAGGTGTCTGTTTTTCTTTCAGTGAGAGGGAATGAAAATACGAAAAATCTAATTAAATAGTTAGATATCTTGAGGAATAAGCTTATAACCACTGGCATGCTGGTAGAGTGAATATAAAATCAGAGCAGGAGCTGTTAAACTTGGATTATATTATTATTATATTATTATAAGAGTGGAAATGAAGGAAAACAAACAGTGTGGCTCAACCCATAGGTAACAAAATCTTTGAAAGCTCACTAATTAACGTGTTGCTAATTTGTAAAGACAGTAGGTTGCAGTTTTATTCGGGGGTGTCAGATAGTGTAATATAACTTGTTAATTAATAGGAACAGAGTCGCACTAGTGTTTCCACATGAATAACTAAGTCGCTTTGCTCCTTCAAACTGCATACGAGTCAAATGTGTTAAATAAGAGTTGGGGATCACGCTCTGTGCCATCTAGAAAACAGTGATCCAAAAGCTGTACATTGCTTTGTGCTCCAATTTTTGCCTTAAGTCATTTTTCACCACACACACTTCTCAAACAAAAACATTGATTGTGCACAGCAGGGCTGGTGAAAACCTCTTAGCTGAATGCAGTGTTGTTTATGTTCTGTCCTAATTATCTGCTCTGTTTTTGCTTTTGTAAAAATGTGAATTTAATATTTATGATAATTAAAGACCACTGTAAACCATGCCAGAAACCTGGCGATGTCATATTTCCTCCTCTGCTGATGGCGATCGATAAGTCATAAATTACTTAATGCACATGTAACTCTTCAAATGCCAGAGTGGAATGGAAGTACCTCGCTTTATGAGATGAGATGGAGATCCTCTTAAAGTCATAATTCACGGGATGAACAACAAATGGTTTCTAAATTACTGCTGGAAATGGACTGATGTCTCAGGAGTGAAAGCGTGTAGCGTGGAGAACAGTGTGAGTGTGTGTTCTTTACATTATAAGGTGACCTCTTTCTTTCATTGTTGATAGTCTTGTCACTACCACAACAGCTTTGAAAAATCACCATGTGATATTCACAGCTTTCAGATCAGAAAATTAGTGTTGGTGTGAATAAACACAGCATAGATAGTGACACCAGAGCTGTGTGCCTTTTTTTCTATGCTATATGCGGCTTTTTCTGTCTTTAATACAGCTTTTGTCAGCACAGGATGTTCCAGTACATCACAGGGATATCAGACCGTGTCCACTGTGTCCCATAAAATCGCTTGGTATTTATCACAATGTGTTAATGTCTTTCTCTCCATAACCTTTAAAAATATAACACAAGATCTAAATATGCGGTCTGCTTAGCCCGCACCCTTAATCAGCATTTCCTGGCACTTTTTCGAAACTGGTGAGATTTTTTGGGATATTATCCTGCAAAAAAACATCCCTTGGGTATAGAGATTGCAGAGTGGCAAGCATTTCAATTAAAAACGGGGACGTGTAAAATTCCCCAGACGCCAGCGAGCGCACACAAGTCATTATCTCAAGTGGATACAGGGAGCCTGTGGATGGCTTTCTTCCAAGTTAATTGTGGAAATTTCAGTGTGATCTTGAATACAGATCTGTATGTGAATCAACCAATCAACTACTACATTCAATATATAAAGACATGTTTATGTTTAGAGTCTGCCCAGTGCTGGGAACTGTTGCTAACACAGTGTGAAATCAGAACTTATTTAACCTACAGTAAACTTAAAGCTGGAACACTCTTTTTAATCTTTTAAGAATAAATTAAATGATGGATCCATACATGTTCTTTTCTGCTGTACTGAGCAGTTTAGGATCTTTCTCTGCATAGTTTTTGGTTTTCTCTTTTGCAACTTGCAATGTTTTGGTTGAGTCTCACTCCTCTAATCTAACACAGTGGGCAGCTGCTTGTAGCCTAAAAGCTCTGATAAACCCACTGTACACTACCTGCCCCATACTGAGCTGGGGCACTAGCTTAGCATTTAGAAGCATAGGAGCCAACTACTTTTCTTAGTATCACAGTCTATGATGATGATGATGATGATGATCTGCTCCAGTTTTGTAATTTTACCTTGCTTGACACAGCAAAAGACAGAAACTGACTTTACAGAGTTGCCTAAAGTTTCCATAATCTCAAGTTCCCACACTAGCTGCAAGGAATACTAAATAAATGAAACAGTTTGACAGTAGAGACATGAGTTATATAAAGCTAATTCCCAGTGTTCTGCCAACAGTCTAGTAATGACACAGAAGTAATTATCTCCCCCTCCATATGGAGAACAAATGAAAAGAGGAATGAATGCACTTTCATACTGACTTGTGAAGAAAGAAATTATAAGAAGGTAGACTGGCAGTCAATTAATGCCAGCCCGTGAACCAGAGAGGCTACGACGTTTCACTTTGCGATATGACACCTAAAATAAAAGCCTTGTTCTTTTGACAAATGGTGAATAGTTCTCTCAAGGTTTTTGCCCAGAGTGATTGAAGTTCACTTTAATATGTTACAGTAGCTCTGAAGAGCACGCAGGTGTAGCTTCGAGGACATAACGGTAAAGAAAGTAAAGTTTGTGATATTCATTCATAGCTATAATATGGCACATAATGACCCAGATGTCAAGGCAAGATTTTGAAAATGTTTCTATTAAGGTGAATTCATGGTGTCTTCTTCTTTTTGAATGAATCAGTATGCTCCATGAATCTCGCGGCGCCTCGGTGCACAGTAAAGTAGCTCCACATTATCTTTCTCTGTTATTGGTATTTGTTTCAGTCATGGCTGACACAAGTGGGGATGAACTCTGGCTGACCCCCAGATTCTTACTACATTAATTTGGCCAAATGTGAGGCTTCAGTTTGTTGCTGCAGGATCATTTTCTTCCCTGTCTGTCAAACACATCAGCTGTGGCACATTGTAAAGTCTGCGTGAGGTCAGTATTCCCTTTCATCATCTCAGTCTGGATTCGTAGCTGCTCAGCGACCGCTTCGTCTCTGTCCGTTTCCATTTTCGCCACTGTTGGAGAAAAAGCTTAACTGGTGATGTCACCCTTGCGCTGTAAGTATAGGTTACACTGGTGGGATTAAAAATGAGGAGTGATTGTAAAGGCCCAGAGATGCCAGTATACTCCAGGACAAATGCTTTCTGGAAGGTCAGACAGCAGCTGAAGTCTCCTCCCCCCACACCTCGGTGATGTTGAAATTGTCCTACCATTTCTGTCACTTTCTGAAACCAGCTATCTGACATTCACTTTATGCAGCCATTAGACACAGTGAGAAAGTCCTGTAAGTCAGGCTTGAACTCCTCTTTCAAGCTCTCTCTTTTCCCTCTTTACACTGTGACATATTTTTGTCCCTTTGTGAATGTGCTTTGATACACTCAGTACACATTGGCATGTGTAGTCAAAGGCCCAGAATTATTGTGTTATTATTCAGGCTTTTAAGGGAGAGTTTTGTTGGCCTGTGACGGTTTAAATGCTGTTTCAGTGTCTTTGCACCCACATGAGAAGATTAAGTCATGAAAATGGACAAGGTCTTAAATCCGAAGCCTATCTGAACGCTGTCATAAACCTCTACTGTACCCTACTGTATGTGCTGTTTTTTGCCGGTTTGTTGATTATACTACTGTATGTAATGCACTGATAAATACCTGTTTACTGCTGTTAATAGCTTTTTATAGCTGATGTTTTCTGGAGCCTCGTGGAGCTTATCATGCAAATGGTCCAGCTGCAATTAACTAACTACATGTACAGAGACAATTAAATTAAATTAGCAATTACATTACCACAACATCAAAGTGCTCGGTGTTAAGTGCTTCCTCTTAATGATGCACGCTGCAATTTTATGAAGGGTCAGTGCCAAATGGACTTTGCAAAAATGCAGTCCTGAGGACCTGCGCGTGGGATGTCATAATAGGTAGAAGATTAAAACAAGCTAATTTGATATTTAGATTTTCTTCTTTTTACATTTCCATAACGCAGACACAGCATGTCGCCCTCTTTTGTTGTCTCCCATGTATTTTCTTGTTTCCAAGCTAACTGAATTTTTACATCCATGAAGACAGTTGTTTTTTTACGTAACTAGAGTAACTTATTGCATGTCAATTTATTTAAAACAAGATATTCTAATTTTATTAGTAAGCACAGTGCAGTATGTGTGATCTTAGGCTCTGCTACAACAATATAAAGTGTTACCTGTCATTAGCAGAGGCGCTCTCAGTGCGAACATAACCATGTCTTTTATATCAAGGGGAAAAAATGTTTGACATGTGGTCTGATTTGTTTTGTTAATGCTATGAAGCTACGGTTATGAAGACACAGGCTGCATGATGAAGTTGTGACTCCTCGAATGTAACACACACAGAATCTGCAGAGCTCAAGTGATTTAGATCAGTGATTCTCTTAGACACGTTGAAAAAGGTCAAACTCTGTCAAAGACAGAGTTGACTCCCTGCAGATGTCTGTTACCAGGTTGTTGCTCTTAAATTAGGGAAGAAATTATCACTATCCTCCTGCATCTACCCTCTGCTGTATAATTAGAAGTTAGATAGTTTCCTAACTCAGATTGAAGATTATATTGTAACTATTTTTTTTTTTTTTTTGCATCAATGTGCCCTTTCTGTTTCCTTACACAGTCTCTAACTATAAAACAATTTAGAGGAACATTGGCTCCTTTCACAAATGTGAAAAGTGTGAACAACACCAAGCCCAGAGCAGTGTGAAAATATACAATATACTGTATATACCTCAGAGCCTATAGGGCCCTACTGTGAGTACTTTGTTTTAACAAAGGAGGCTTTGTTTTACTAACTTTTACTACAGTACGTCTATACAGTGATTTAGCTTCAAACAAAGACATATACAGTATTATTTAAAGTAGACTTCTTGGATGGTCATCAGCATCACAGGCTGCTTTTTTTTTTTATTATTTAAATCAGGGTTATTCTACAGTGGGTCTGAAAATTTTAATATGGAAAACATGTTCAACCAGCCATACAAATGTTGACTAATCTAAAAAGGTGTTACTAGCTGGTGTAGAAAACCCGTGGAGGGGAGATTGAAATGACTTGTCAGTCAGTGTCACCACGTTGTCACAATGTTTGTGTCCATATATTCACAAAGGTTGCCATGCTCATGTTTTTCTCAAGGTTCTGCAGAAAGGATTTCATATTAGTAACACATATTGAAGTATTACCAATTTCAGCTGCCATCTTGAATGTGAATCTTTACATACAAGGTCCTCCAGGCTGTGGCACTGATATGACTTCCAACAAGAACATAATCAGTCACTATGACTACACCGAGGGATATTCAGCTACTCAAGGTAAAGCCCATAAGAGAAAGCACATACAGTTGGCTCACAAACAGTCCCACAGACTCTGCCTCCTCCCAGAGGTAAACAGAGCAAGCTTCAGCAGCTTAGCCTAATCAGCCATGCTATCTTTTTTCAGTACTAGAACACTCTTAGAATAGCTCCTCTCTTTTTACAACAGCAACCAAAACTGCTAATATTATAACACGTTGCCTTGTTAAATATCTTGTTTAATAATGTCTTGGAGTTTACTTAACATGTCATTTTTTAACACACCATGTTGTGAGATATAATCAAAGCAAAATTATGCTTATTGAGATGATGACAGCCACACCGCCCATCACTATTGTCAGCTGCTACTGGCTGGTACAGTGGCAACAATGTACAGTGGTGTCTGCCTCTGCTGCCAAATGAAAGAAGGAAATTAAAGGAAACAATCGACACTTGATCATGGGCACACTGTGCTTTTTTAGCAATACAGTACATGAAAACACAGTAATAATAAAAAATAAATAAAGCAATAAACAATGCTGACAGTAAACAGCTGCCCCTGTTCAGTGACACTACATGAAGCCTAAAGTGATGCAAAAAAACTGCCCGGTCCACAGGCCTAGTTAGCTATTAGGCTTTCTGACCTTCTGGAAATGGTGGTCGAGAAAATATTGATCTTCAATTTGCTTTCAGTGCTGGCAGCGTGCTAACTGCAATTACACATATACACATTTTCAATTATCCAAGAGTGGCCCATGTACAAATCCAAAAGCACTTAACACACAGAGATGCTTAGACACATACAAGCACCATTGATTTTAAAAGGGAAACGTGGATAAAGAAAGAGAAGAAACACAGCATTACACCTTGTCTACTATGTTAGACAAGGCGATGGGTAGATTCGCTAGAAGACTTACCATTAAATTGGTATTGCAGTTATGGCCACATAATTGCAGCAGTGATGAAGGCTATTGTGAAAAGCAGCACTTGTCATGGGCCGTATCAAAGCGAGAAAAGTCCACTCCAAAGTATTAATGGATTTTTAGGCCTGGGTCACTGTGGATCATCAGCAGTGAAGATGAGAGGTCAGGCAGTCAATACATGTGTTTAAGCTCCGGTCAGCCGAGCGAACTACTCCACCACAGCTGGGACATTAAAGGGTTTCAGGGTAAGAGGGAATAATCGAGGGCAGATGCCTCACATGCCTTCATTAATGCACAATTAATCACAGGCTTTCATATGCCCATGAGCATTCAGAATTACAGAAACATTGAAATTATGATCATTGGGACTTGGCTAAATGTTTGATAGTGTCTCATTTCCATGAACTTGACCATATGGCTTAAGGCTTCAAACATCCTGCTCACAGGAGCACCAGTTGACACAGCTTACTCTGGTGATTTGATTTGGCTGTTTTTGCTACCTCAACAAATGTTTGACTTGCCTGAGCTCAGCAGGCAACACAACAGAATTAAAGCCCGGATGTTTCTAATATCATTGTGTAGTAACCGAAGCCTACTTATTAAATAACTCGTCAGACTGAAGAACAAACCTGGAAACTGATCGAGTTGTCATTGAGTAGTTCCTGAAGGTCTGACATGGTAGACAATAACAAAGGCTGATAGATATTTTTGTTGTGTGTCATAGAGCCTCATTGTTGCCCAAATACTATTAAAGGCACATTAGTGGGTCATAATTTTCCAAGAGTGACAGGTCCCTTTGTTATCACGAACCATGTATTCCTCTCTGAAAATAGTCCCCAACAAATTCACCTGTTTGTGTAAGCCCAGCTGTTTTAGGTGAAATTGAATTGTATATATCTGTAGTTTTATCCTTGAATCTGCTTCTGAGCAGTACAATACAATATCTGCTCATTCATTTCTAATTACCTAAATATTATTTGCTATCTTTGTGCCTACCCATGTAAAGAGTGTCTTCACACTACAGTGAATGGTTATTGGAATTGACATTAGTTAAACGAGAGAGGACCAGTTAAAATAGATTTTAATCAGCATTTGCATTCAGGGGTCATGTTTAACATACTCACTGATCAACAATAACTACAGATGAAGGAGAGGATGAGCAGACATGAGGTGGTTATTTACTGCTTCAGTGACAATGTTCCAGACAAATCAAGGAGGAAAACTCCAAAGTTTCAATAAAACACCCCAAGTGTGCTTCTTGTGGACTTGTGTGTAAACCTGAAACTGTATTTCACTCCTTTGCACTAATTAAACATGGCTCAGCACAGGCTTAATTCACCTCTGCTCTCGACTTAATTGAGAAAATAGCTCTGCATCAGTATTGTCCTTTATGACCGCATGAGGGGCATATTTTGGGTTCAGATAGGAGTTAATGGATCAGTACATCTGTTACGCATGACGAGTGTCATTAATAAACAGTGGGTGGTGTAGTCTCTGCAGTTTGTACAGCTGGCAGGACATTACCATATGCTGTGGCATTCTGATGGCGTTGCTACTACCTTACTGCTGGGCTACTTTCCCACAGCATGGCATAGATTTGCAGATTTGCATACTGTATATCAATGAGGAGGATATTTTGCAGCGAGTTTTAAAATTCAAATCGTTTGCTGCTCTCTGAGAAACGACTGTTTTACTAGCATGTGACTGCCTGTCACTGTTTTCTTACATTCAGCATGTTGCCTGAGTGTCACAACATCCCTCAGCCTACGATCAATCAATACTTCCTGCCGTGATTGATGTTTTTTAAGGTGACATGTTTGCTATGTGTATCATATGGCATCAGGGTTTTCTGGTTGTCACAGGCAACTCTCCGGGGACTTCTGTACTTATGGGTCTTGGGCTCAAAGAGCCATTTGTCACAAACATTTTCACTTGCTTCACCAGAAATCAATGGACAGCAACATCATCACACAGATGTGTCATGATAAAGAAAAGGCAGCCAGCTAAAAGGAGAAGCTGGTGACAGTGTCACTGTAAATAATCTCTGTTGTTCTTTTCTTGTGGAGTGGTTAGTCGTCTGCACTCCACCTGCATTTCCGATATTCAGGAAGGTTTCTCCTTAAAGCTACAGTGTGTAACTTAGCTCAAATGTTGTTTCTGTAGTAATATGCTCCAAAAATGGTCCTAATGTGCTGGGCACAGCATAATGCATTAATTTAGAGTCTCATGGTAGTGCCAGCTTAAGTTACGTAATGTACTGTAGCTTTAGAGGAGAACCAACAATGAATGGTGTCGACTAAACATAAGTTCCTTACAGCTAGAATTGGTTTTAGCTCATTCCTCTGTGCATACACCTCCTGTGTTGTGTGGAAACTGTTAAAAACACATCAGCGAGCTACAAGGTGAAATGTCTGTTCATGTTGAAAAGCATGGGTTTCTGTAGCTTATCTTTAAACAGCTCCACACATTCCACACATTTATGAACATGAAGGAAAATATTTAAGAAATCGTTGGCCTTAGCTTTTGAGTGAATTGATTCTGCTTTAAGCTCGACTTCATGTCAGATGAACTCCAATTCTAAAAACCTGCCCTTTAATACAGCTAAGAAGCGTCTTACTCCTACCTTCAAAAATGTCAATGTTTAAATGTCTTAAGAGCTCTGTACAGACATTCCTGTGGAAATACACATTTGATTCAATCAGATTTTCTCTTTCTTGCGGTGGTCTAGGTGTGGCAGTGTGGAGGGAGTATGGAAGTCCTGCCGTGTGCCAGAGTGGCCCACATCGAGCGCACCAAGAAGCCCTACAACAACGACATAGATTACTATGCAAAGCGCAATGCTCTGAGGGCTGCTGAGGTGTGGATGGATGAATACAAATCCCACGTCTACATGGCGTGGAACATTCCCATGAACGTAAGTTTTTCTCTGTCTTAGATTGCTCCCTCAGTCCCTGAGCCCCCTTGGCTTTTCTCTCTTCCCTACTCACTTGCTCATTCAGACATGCAGCCCTGGTCTTGGGAGACACTAGTCAATAGAAATTCAAAATTCAGATTTCATCCCACCTGACCTTCACACAGACGGCAGAGCAAAGTCAGAGCAAGAAAGCAGTGCGGCCTCGCTCCGAGCAGATCAGAGAGGTCGACCAAATGAAGGAGAGGAGCCTCGTTTCCAATCAGTCTATTTTCATACACATCAGTTTAATTACTTTCAACGGTCTTTTGAGATGAGGTCCAAAATAATAAGCAGCTACTGTCATTAATAAAGAGTTTAATATTGAATTCTAATTGCCTCCCCTGCCAAAAAGAATGAGATGATAGTCAGTGAAGGACGTCAGTGTAGGTCTTAGAACGCTGTCCAAAACAACACACTGCTGTTCATAATAACATGTGACTGTGTGGCAATCAAACACAGGTCTGATGTGCTGCCAGTGTCAGCATGTCGTCTAGAAATTAGGCACAAACATCATTACACGAGAACACAGTAAGTGCATGTAGAAGGTGCCAACTGGGGAGAGGTTGTGACAGTTGTGTGTGCCTGCATGTGTGTGTGCAGAATAGAAGACATGTTGGGAAGGAGCGAGGAACAACTTTGACAAACTAGCCAATCAGGCCACATCCCTTCTCTGCTATAATTACAAACACAGTGGCACGGCACATTATTACCCCAGCTGTCCTGTGGAGCAGAGTTATTTTGTGTACAGTACAAAGACCTAACGGTACGATTATTCCATCTACCTCCCTCCCTCCGCTCTCAACCCGCCCATACACACAATCACATTCTTGTGATTCTTGTTATTGTCTAAGGTGCCTGCAGAGAGCACAATTACTTTGGTAGGAGAAGGCTTTATGATTCACCACAGTGGCCAGCCCCAAGTCCACACCAAACAACATCTCACTGAAGCTGAATGCATTTGTTAGTGTCGCTTTATGATGTAGCCCCCACCGCACCCTCCCTTTCCCAAAAATAAAGGGGAAAAAAAAAAAGCTATTACCAACTATAATTCATTATTAGCAGATGCTGAAAGCAAGTTCAGTAGCTGGCTGTAGACTCCAGCAGGGAGAGAAACATTATCCTGGGAAACACTGTGGCAATACGACAACTGTGGTTCTGGATGTAATCTCTGTTGTCTGTTGTAGTGTTCAATGTTCAGTCCTCTCTGTCCCTGCTGTTATTTTAAACATGTCAGCCACCTATCGACTCAAACGAGGACTCACCTTTCTGTTGAACCATGCCGTTCACTGATCATGAGTAGTGCTGCGTTTTTTAACTGCAGTGAAACTAAATATGGATAAACGATGATATTAGATCATTTTTCAAAAGCCTATCGTACCTAATAAACCAAGTAAATTACACTTCATACTGTTGAAACAGGCTGTATTCCAAGGCTGGAATTATAGTTATTAGCGATATTGAAATCTCAATGAGATTCTGAATGGGGCTTTCTGTGGTTCTGGGTTCCACCACGCTTACTTTCTGCCTTGACCAAAAAAATCCTGACCACAGAAATGATGAAAAATTCATTTGACAGTCTAACTACACAATTCAGTACTACATAGTTTACACACTTCTTCACATATTTTGAGCAATTACGTGCATCAGGATTGAGCTTCTATGCCCGACATTCCACCTCTCCGTCTGGGAAACCTGATTAGACTTTGCTCAGCACAGATCATGTTCAATAAAAGAACAATGAAGGTCCCACATGACAAGCACATCTAGCCGGCTCTTAAGCAAATGCTTGATGCATCCTCTAAGCACCACAACACTTTCTGTATTCCATTTTTCTAGCATCTAGTAGTCTCACACAGTTCTTAAGTAAAGTGCCCGCTGGCTAAGAATGGTTCTTTGTCTTTGTTTGGTCCCACTTGCTGACAGAACCCGGGGGTTGATTTTGGGGATGTCTCGGAGCGCTTGGCCTTAAGGAAGAGGCTGCAATGTCGGAATTTCCGCTGGTACCTTGAACACGTCTACCCAGAGATGCGGATCTACAACAACACTATCACATACGGCGAGGTGAGAAAGGTGTTCACTAAATGGAAAAATGAAACTGCATGCTCATCTTCAGTTGTAATTCTTAACCTGTGGGGTAAAGAGTCTGCGGAGACAGAGAGCCTGTCAATTTGACCTCACAGATAAATGCAGAAAACGAGTTGGTGAAAGGATATTAATTTGTGAGCTGTGTATTATCAGAATTTTTCATCTTACTGAGAAATATTGGTGAAACAGATGTGAATTGCAGATCAAAACAATGACAACCTACATGCTCCACATTAAATAAATATGAATCCACTGTAGCCAGTCTAAGGTTAAGCTACCTCGTTGCTATAGCAATGCAGCATCGCCACACAGGATTAGAGGCAATTTCCTCATAATGACTTTTAATTAACAACTTATTAGTTTTCCATTCCAACTTGATTGTTTTGGGCTCGGCTGCACACTCAGCACAGTGGGGGAAGAAAACAGGATTATGACAGGTTGAGGAATTAAACACAATCCACAGACTCTATTAGGAGGTTTGCTGAAACGCATCATTTTTTCATGTCGATTTCAACAATGGAAAACATGGTAAAATCAATATGCTCTGCAAATGCATTGTCAGAATACATCAAAATTAACCTCTACATTCATCAAAGCTGAATGAATTTACTCTTGGCGTTATTTCCCCTGCCACCAGTTTTGGCTCTGGCATCCAGCTAATGGATTGCTCGTAGTGGCAACTACTTAAGAGGCAGTATTTCAGCTCCGCAGACAAGTCGGAAAACAGATACCTCGTGCTGCCACACTGCCACAGCAGCAGAAGCGAGTCTCATCTGTCACTGAGCATCAGCACCACGTTCGGCCATGCCGACCAGACCAGCCGAGTGGAACCTTCCCTGACAACGGCAAATGATAGATATGTCACAACCTGGAAATGAAGCCATACGCATTCAAATCACACAGAACTGAATCTCATGCTTAATGCACACCACCATCTGGAGGTCTGGAGGAGAGGAAGAGACAGAGCTGGGACTGGTCACAGCATGATGATGCCCTGTCATGGCCTGGGCAACACTGTAAGAAGATGTGAGACTGAACAAGCCGCAGTGAATCAGACAGGCAGAAACCAGCGTAGCACACAGGAACAGATGTAGCAAAGGTAGCAGCACCGTTTAAGAAAAGGGAGAAACTAAATGTTAATACCCACAGGGATAGATAGAAGATTTTGAATAACTAATATTCATATTTCTGAGCTAAAGCAAACATTAACATGTAGGTACTGTGTGTTTGCCCCCGAGTTTCCTGTCAGTGGAGAAACTGTTATTGGACTGTTTTTTCTGTTAATAGCTGAGGCTTAAGAATAATTTTCTGTTTCGGAGCGACACCACTGAAGGTGACAAGGGCAACGAGATCCCCACCTCCATCATCAATTGTGCTGCAATGACTACCCGACAGTGAAATTAAAATGCTTTTGAGAAAGCAGCCTTTAGTAATGTCGTCACTGATCTGCCATCAAACCCCTCTCCTCCTCATTTCAGTTATCTACTGTGTTGTCTTTCAGGTGAGGAACAGCAAGGCCAGCGGCTACTGCCTGGACCAGGGCTCTGAGGATGATGACAAAGCCATCCTTTACCCGTGCCATGGCATGTCCTCCCAGGTCAGAGCACACTCACCTCATCAACTGTCTGTGTGATCATGTTCTCTGCTGTGTTCATTAACCTCATCAGCCAATCAGTCAATAATGACATTAATTAAGTTGTCAGTGAGCCAGTGTATCGAGTGGATTATTCCAAAAATAACAGTACAAGTGTGTTTTGGTTTCCCTGTACCACACTCGTGTCACAAATAAACTCATGTAAGCTCATGCTTAAATATAAGCACTGAAATAGTCTGTGTTCTGCTACTCTCTGCAAGATGATGCGGTACTGTAATTACTCTCCTCTTCAAATCCCAGAGAAGTTATATCCAATATTATTTACAGTAATAAATAGTGGTAGTTTTCCTAATTGATTCTCATTTAACAGAACTATTAGACTCCCACACACGTCTCTGCTGAAGCTATTAAGTGAACGACTACTTCAAATCACTGGTTGCCTAATGTAGTTATCTTAGTAAAAAAATAAAAACTCTGAAGTATTTGATTTAGGATGTAAATCATTAGAAATTGACTTCTGTGTGTGTTTTTTTTTTAATCAGTATGATTTTAAAGAAGTATTCTGGAGATAAAAAGGTGTACATCAAATCCCTACACAGGATTTACATTTTTAAAATTGAGTTTGAATGGAACTCTGCAAAGACTTGATGGAGGTAATCAAACCTCATATAGTATGTAAAATAAATGATCCTAGTCTGTTTATCAGTAAACAATAAGGTTAGGTAAAATATGTCCAGTGTTGCATGGACGTCCATAGGTCTTAACACAAGTAGTCTGAATGTGTGTAAAAGTTAGTCACTCTTTCATAGCTGGTGTTTCAGCACACTGCTCAACCCACCAAGCATGTAATATAAACATCGATGAAAATATAACATATAGACACGTATGCAGTATTACATTCTTCAATTCAATCTACAAAAATACTATAAATAGCTTTCAGTTTGTTCAAGAGAATCAGATTCAATTAAGAGTAAATGTGAATATGGGTATATACTTGGAGAATATGAACTAGGATTGTAAATATACAGAGATAATAGCACCTGTTAAACAATTAAAATGAAAATAGATGCAAATTAGCATTTAAGGTTATTGTAGGCTACTGTGATATACTCTGATGATGTGTGTGGCATTAACAGATATAAAATCCTATATTATTCCCTAAGACATGATTTCTACTGACTGTAGTGCAGAGCTGAGACTATAGACTGGTGTGAATGACTAAATCACTGAATCACTAAATATTATACAATCTAAGCACATTGTTTCACTGATGAAGTACATACTCCAGAAATGAATCAATAAGATTAAGTTGAAGAGTACTAACTACTTGGGTCAGTACAATAAAGTAACCACATCTATGCTAGATAGCCTGCTGAATAGTGTGGTTATAATACTGCAGCTGATTGCTTTATGTCTTCAAAATTATGACTCACTTGATTTTCAGAATAATAAAATGAAAATAAATCACAGATTCACTTCCATTCAGCCATACAGTCACCTTGTTACATTTCAAATCTTTCATCTTCTCAAATATCTAAAATGCAGAAGCCAATTTTGAGCCATATACAGAGGTTATGGAACGAAAAACTATTCATATTTTCCTGTGTTGAATCTTCGTCATCTCTGTTTTAACATATTTTTACTGTGTCAATTTCTTCTGTGTTACCTGTAATCAGTAATTATTATATGCATGCACGTGCACTTTTATTACTTTAGTGCATATTTTGTCACACAGGATGAGTTGTTTGGTCCTTTTGATCAAATTTAAGAGACACGTGAACCATGTACACAGAGAATATGAATGTCATGCATGTTTATTTATTATATATTGTACTAGAACTCAAACTGTACAGTAAAAGAGAGAAAAGTAAAAGGTTCTTGGCATTTGGTATTATAATGAATCAAATCTTCACACAGCTTCTTAAATTTAAACCCATTTAAAAATGTTCAGGGTTTTATAACACTGCGACGAGACTAATGTTCTGAGGTGGTACAGGCGTGCTGGGCCTGGACGACCAGTCACGGTACAAATGAGCCACATGATTTTCAGTGGCTCTAGCTGCTCAGTAGGAACACAGTGGAAAACTGGGGCACTCCCAGTTTGAGAGTGAGAGTGCATGTAATTATATGAATAAGTAGCCAGATGCTGCTAAAAAAACACACACACACACAAACCTTCAGCATAACCTTTACTTGAATAGATACCAGGACAAGTACTGCAGTGAGAGGGAGCCTGCTGTCCTGTTTTCCTTTTTTGCAGTGGAACAAAAGCTAATTCTGAAGACAAATTGTGCAAACGCTGTTACTATACCACGTCTCACAGTTATCCCCCTTCCCCCTCTTGTTTCTGAGTGACATGTTCATTATCTGCTGTAGTGTATGAGGGAGTATAGTGGAAGGAGGCCAGCGGTTCACCGGCCTCTCCTCTTTTCTCCTGCAGTGAGAGCTCGGTGGGGTCCAGTAATGTAAAGCTCCACTGACTCTTTTAATCCTGATCCCTGGGGGAAATAAACAAAGGGAGATAAATTTTGTGCCTTTGTATCATTAGATTACAGCGATGAGCGACATTACTGTGAGCCAGCCGAATTCAATTTCATGGGATACTGTGATTTTGCATTCCTTTTTACCAACGCTCCTTTTACTTATGAAAAAATATAAGTGCCCTGAATAAATCTTTATAGTGCTTCTTAGGAGTGACTCTCTCTCTCTCTGCCTTCTTTCCCAGTGGAAATATAAATTATGGATAATGCTTCACCTTTGTCAAATAGTATAATGCAGTGAAAGAATAGTGGAGGAAAGCTTGAATCTCTGCTATTGGCATATGCACACACACACACACACACACACACACACACACACACACAAGAAGTGGTCCCTGAAAGTAAATGATGCATGTTCTGATGAGATTTTGTCTTTGTCTCTTCAGCCATTATTATTAACGGTTTCTGCTAATAAGGTTAATACCACTACTGAATATTGCAACTGTAGTCCATGCACATTAACTATACAGTTCTCTGCGATCGCTGATGATGATTTGGTCCATGTATGTCACATGTGTGTCAGATCACTGGTCCCGTAGCTCTGAAACAAGCATGTCCCATCTTAAAAAATGGAAAAAATCTCCAGCAGCACTTGCAAATCATAGAACAACGTCCTTGTAAGACCAGCACGTTTCAGCTCATGTTGTTTTGAGTAATTTCTAGTCATGTTGTTCTTTAACTATATTGTTCTTTTATTGTCTTGTTGAAGTTTGTTACTTGTCTCTGGACAGCTGAGTGCCATCTGCTGCTTTGTGAACCGTTTTTTTGGGAGTGCACCACATCCACCAGACACCTGCCAGGCTTAATAGGGCTCTTTTCACCCTTTAACAGGCCCTGATGTAGGCCATGAATCGAAACGCGCCAGCCTCACACTAAAGTTGTTCCACAATCTGCTGGTGCTGCTGTAGATTGTATCCTTTCACTTCACCTCGGCAGTAGCTGAAGTCGTGCCAGAAATGTCTCCTTTGTTTTTATACAACACTGTTTCGGTCATAATTATAATTTTGGAAAAAAACAAACGTTTGTTTGATCAGATGCAGCGACACACAGGAACAATCAGCCCAGTAATCCAACATCTCCCACACAATGAGGCAGAATACCAAACTCCATCTCTCTAGTATGATGAATGTCATCGTTATTTTGTGGTAGAAGTGGCAGTGACTGACCATGTGTGATGACCCAACCTCTCTAATTGGAGGCTGCAAATTTATGAACATACAGTATCTGTATTGTTGCTTGGATTTAGTGAACTTAAGGAAGCTGCAGTGCAGAACTCATGACCCATGTTAATTAATTGATCAGTGTAGATCTATTTACTCACCATCCTACTTTACTCCATTAAAAGAGTTGAATGTTTAATTAATGTGTTGTCAGTGTTTAATTTTAAAAAATGTTCGATGTAAAGCACTGTTCTTTTATCGCTGCTCCTTTGTTTTCAGTATTTCAATTGCTATTAACAAAATGACTTGCTCCTGAGACATCTACTGCTGAGACCCATTTTCCACCAAATTACCAGTTACTGACTGAGCATTATTTGCTGTGCAGTCATGTAAACAGGGCCCTCAGACAAAACCAGACTTCCAGTATTCTCCATCTTGTGGTCCCTGACACAAGCTATTGTATGTGTGGTGAACTCAGGTTCATGGTGCTGATAGACACCCTCTGCTGCAATTATGCTGATGTAGCCTCTTAAATTTCTCCTATATAAGCTTGTAAAGCGTTGTGGTCTCACCCAGATTCCCATGATACACTATACTATAGTCACATGTGCTTGATCCAGAGCTGAGGCCCCACACTAAGCCCTTTTTAAGCCACAATCTGCAGCCAAAATTCACTCATAACTTCCTAGGAGAGCAAGGTACTAGAAAGGTAGAAATGTGGAGATTACGCCCCAGTGCGACGCTCAGACACTCCATCTTATGTTTACTTTGTCACAGCATTGCACGATTAATGAGCTAATTAAGGAACTTGTTATTAGCTTGACCTCCAAAGTGACTGCAAAACTTTTACGATAGCAGCAAGGCAATGGAGCGTCTAATGTTGCTGCACGAGGCACAGGTTAATTGGCTTGGCAGAATCATTTCCTTGTGTTAATTATTTGTTATGGTCCCATTTTAAATGTATTAGCGTATAAAAGGGTGCCAGGCTGAGCTGTAAACAGGTATTAGTGAGGATTATAGGGTTGTTGTCTTTTTTTCCTATGACCAGTCATAGTTTACACCCCTGGATAAATCTGCTTAGAAAATTATAAGCCCAAATAAACCAAGACAGTGATACGAAATTCAATGAAGGTTTCTTTATCAAACAACCTGAAATAATGACCTTTAGGCTGCCGCCTTGAGAAAGATGGCACAAATTCCCTGCCTTATGTGATTCATATTAGTTTGAAATGTGTTTATGGAAATGTCGGATATTCTTTATTTCAACAAACTGTTCTTATCAGCATCCCTGTAAGCAGGCCAAGCAGCTCTGGTGAACAATGAGAGACACAAAAAGCGATGCGTCATTGTTTTTCTATTTGTTCCGAGTGTCTTTTAGGGCAGAACATTTGATTAAAAACCACCTGCTCCTCTCTCCTCACAAGGAGCAACGACACACATGCTACCTACTGCAGCTCTAGTTTCTCCAGTCATGTTACAAAATCACTCCCATCAGATAAAGTATATCATGTTGGAGGGATTTTTACATGTTTAAACTGATTTACAAAGGTACTTAAACTGTCCCAATACCAGATTTTATAATATGAAATGTGAAGGTTAAAGAGATTTATGTTCATATTTGTGGGGATGTTAGGGAAATGGCCCAACTTTTGTAATGGGAGTTAAGATTATGGTTAAACTGCTTTTTTTTCTTACCCACAAAAATCTGTTTTCAAAAAAGGTGTCATATTTTTTGCAGCAATTAACCATAGAAAGACACTTATTTTTCATAAGTCAGCTTGTCAGCAGTCTAGAGGCTTCAATTAAATGCCTTCTTCCAGGACTCTGAGTAACATAACATACCCTTGTTTTATTAGACAGTGTGTGTGGTGGGTTCAGAACATTCATGTATGTGTGCCCCCACCCACCCCCCACCAAAGAAAGGCTGCTGTCATACAGAAGACCTCCCTATCGTTGGCATCTCGTTTTTCACTCTCATAAATAATAAATGTTATCTCTACTGTATCCTTACATAATAGATCCATATCGTCACTGAGCCTTTCATGTGCAGGATTAAACAGTGAGGGATCAAGTTCGGTTTGGGGAAATACTCCAGCATTAATAATGAGCAGTGGTTTCAGTGCAGTGCTCTGTGCTGGAATATTCAATCAAACGACATGTAAGAAGGAAACACGGCCCATATTTTTATATCTTGGAGGATTTGAGGTTTTCTGCACAAATTGGTCATAAAATGTGATCTGCTAATAATATCTAATGTCTAATAATATCGAAACTGATTTCAGTTGAGATATTATCAGTAGACACGCACTGAGCAAAACAGAGACACAGTATTAAACACACACGCCTATGGTCCAACAATGCACTTTATTAGAGACTGCATTTTCCCCTTAATGTAACGCTGAGGTAGGCTGCACTATGTGCATTTTTAGTTATTATTGAGTTGTTGTTTTTTTTTGTTTTTATATAACAAGTGATAAAGTAGTAATGAGGGCAACTCAGTTCGGTTTGTCATGTAGTTTGTCATCCAGCCTGGAAATTTCAAACCTTTGTTTTTTACAGCTTCACTGCTGCCTGTCTTTGTCAGGCTGAACAGCTACACAGCTGCACAGCCCATTCAGTTTTCACACTCAAGCACATTTTCACGGGTGTTGGGCTGCTCTCTAACAAGTTGAGTGTTTGTTGTTTGTAGCTGCGTATGATTGCTGCTAAAGTAGCTGTGTAACACATTGTTTATCTCCTTGTTGCAGCTCGCCCGCTACTCTAACGAGGGGCTCCTCCAGCTAGGACCCCTAGGGTCGACCACCTTCCTGCCTGACACAAAATGCCTCATTGATGACGGCAGAGGACGAACTCCCACTCTGAAAAAATGTGATGCAGTTTCCAGAATTTCTCAGAGACTTTGGGACTTTACACAGGTAAAAGGCAACGACAGGAGCGTAAGCTTATATAAGAAAACTCTAGTGTCCTTTTTGCAGTTAATAAACAGGCATAAGAACATGAGAATATCCAAGTTACCGTGTTTATTATATAACTCCTCTGTATTTTTGTTGCAGAATGGTCCAATCATCAGCAGGGACACTGGTCGATGCTTGGAGGTAGAAATGTCCAAAGATGCCAACTTTGGCCTTCGTTTGGTGGTCCAGAGATGCTCCGGTCAGAAGTGGATGATACGAAACTGGATTAAGCATCCGAGGCACTGAAGCCAGAGAACAACCTCTGAGACAGTTTGGGCAGTGTTTCAAGTTGTGGACAGTTCAGAGAGGAGCAGGGACTGGTTGTGCTAGTGCTGGTGGTATTTCTCACTGCAGACTGCACTGTATACTGAGCTTCCCTCAGGCCACAGAGCTTTCCAACAGCCAGTCTTATGGAAGAATATGATCAATTCATGTGTTCCACTGAGCTGTGCGTTCACAGAGACCTTGTGGCAAGCTACAAAGCTGCACTGTTTGACATGGCCCACATATCTGGCATCCAGCTACGTGTATAGAGCAGAGTAACAAGACGCCTGAGTGCAGCCTGCGAAGGAGGTTCAAAATCATACTAGTTCTTTTGTTTCTACTGTAAAGCTCTCAGACTTTGAAGATGCAAAAGAGTGTGTTTTTATTATTTTTTCTTTGTTTCTTTTTGTTTTTCTGAGTGCATCTCGGCAAATCAAAAAATATAATCGCCATCAATCGCCACATTAATTATTTTGGGCTGTCATTTAGAATATTGTACTGCCCTGGTAAGACATGCAGTAGGCTTCAAAGGGGCAGAGCATCATGCGATCAGGCAGGATTCTCACCAGAATTTTCAACAGTTGTTTGTTTCTTTGGACTGTATTGCTCACTGTGGACAGGAGCAATCATGTGCCTTTTTTTCTCATATTTCTGCTTCATCTGACCAGGGAATGTCAGTCCCGAAAGCATGTACAAAATTATTTGAAAGTTATTAATATATAAAACAATGTATAAAACAGTCTAATGATAGTAATATATTGTAAAAAGTGCAAAATTGATATCCGTCCTCTGATAACAATTAGAATAATAAAATCATTTTTATGATGAGCCACCTTCCTGTCTTTCTCTTTCCCCTGTTCATATCGCTCCTTGAGCGTACTCTGCTGTGTGGTACATAAAAAACAGGCATTTTCTTTTGTACTATTACTGTATAAAGCCAGTGGCTAACAACACCATTACAATTGCCTGTCTTTTGTTGTGCCTGCACTTACAATCACATCAAGCCTCCATCAGGTTTCTGGCCCTGTGTACTGTAATTGTTCCATCCCACCCACTGAACAATAAGTCTCCAAAAGCACAGAAAGCTTTTTAAATTATTTTACTGAGAAATAAACTTTTTTTTTATTTTTCTCATCTTCAACAAGAAAAATAAATTAAAAAATCACAATTTATATATATATATATATATATATATATATATATATACATATATGTGTATATATATATATATATATACATATATATAATGTAATCATTGCTTAGTAACAGGACAAATGCCTACCTTTAAATTTACTCACATTGTATGTGTGCATGCTGCAAGGTTAATTTAAATACTGTATATTAAGTTGAAGGGCGACTTTACAGGTTTTTACTTGCTACTTAGTTCTAGTTTAGAGAGCACATGTATATGAATGGGATTAGACCTCTTTCTGTGTTTTCTGTATTAAAATATCTCTCTAGCGACTACACTGCACCATAACCAGCGTGGGTCTATTTCTATTTCTGGACTCTGTGGAAGACAAAGGTTCTGTTTTTTACTGCTGTAAATTAATCAACAACTTTAAATAGAGTTAAGTTACAGTAGAATGAAAGAAACAGTCACATCTTCCATTTTTCCTCCTATTTATAGGACTGCATTACAACAACAACAACAGTTCTGTGTCATCCAAGCCAGTGTCTCCAACGTGGTGGACAGCTCACCCATTTCTCAAGGAGCCACCAACACCACAGACCTTTATTCCACAGCAGGTCTTTTTCACCTACAATGGCAGAAAATCACAGATGAAATAAAATGTGTTCACATTGGCTCAATTCCTTCCAGTGTCCCAGTGGCCATGTCAGTGAGCCAGCACACACAATACCAGGACCCTGGAACCAGCTCTCCTAAACGGTTTTTCATGTTCTCGGTTACACCTGTGCCGTAATGACATACCACAATGTCTGCTGTGAAATGGGAATATTATCCTTTTTATCCAGTAAATTATCCAGAAATAATAATGTTCATTAAGCTAAAATCTAACTTCTTTAACACAGACATCACACTGTAGTAGATGTAGTAGTACTGTACAGTAAACTACAGTATAATGTGTCTGTGCTGAAAACACTGAACAGGTTTGTTGTGTTCACAAGAGGCTTCCTTGTGTGTCTAATTTCTTTTTTCACTGTACTTAAGCTTAGAGGTGCTGTCCTTTTTAGAAGGCAGTGGAAAGTGAAAAGACATTTTTGCTGGGCCTAGCCATGCTGTCCAACCCAAATATTCCAAAGGCTCATTTTAATTTGGTTTCCAGCTGGTTTAACTTGAGAGATTGCCTGCACTTGCCACCACGTCATGCTTCTTTGCCTCTAATCATTTCACATGAGCAATGCCTCAACGGTGTGTCCTCTAAACGAAGAATAGCCTTACCAGACTTCCCACGGTAATATCTTACTTTGGTGTCCGACAAGGTTTACAAAACACAGGGCTAGAGCAATGTCTCATGGCCCCTTGTCAGGAAATAGCCTGGACTGGGAAATTATTATTCTAGCAATATGGGTTTCCCCAGTCTTAACACCTGCAGAATGAAGTTACCCCACCCGACTGAATGAATGGATCCGTTGGGTTACGGCTCTGTGCCACAGAGGCTTTCTTACCAAGTCCATTTCCAAATATAACAGACGTCAAGGAATTGTGGTGCTTACAGGAGAGATCGCAGCTTCTGTAGTGTCGGTGGCTTAGCTCTATTTTCATGAAGTGGTCCATGTGCATGGCCAAATAAAAAAATGCATTCAAGCAAAGGAAAAACACCATAATTTAGATTTATGTTTAAAACACACGATTCTTTGTAGATTTAAAATTTTGCATGAAATTCACAAAGAACAATGAAGAAGGGTGAGGAGAATACTGTGCAGATTAACATTTAAAGGCGGGGCTAGGTTTCGTGATTAAGGTTAGTGTGTGCAACCAGCAGTCTTGTCACGTGTATAGGGTTACACTCGTATTTGTATAGAATGTGTGCAGGGGTGTATTACAGACAATAGACACTGAGCTTGTAGCAGCAGATGAAAGGAAAGTTCAGTCTGCAGTGAAGGTTTCATTTTCCCTCTGAGTGGTTGACAGAGTGACACTGAGTGATGGGCCGGCAGGAGGGTGGGGGTAAGGTGGATGTGAAAAGGAGCTGGGGGTAGGGTAGATTTGGGGTTTGGGGAGTTGGCTGGACAAGGACACCGCATCCATCTCTCAAGCATGGGATCCTCATTCTTTGTCATCGTGATGCTGACAATACTCTTTTTACTCCTGGGCCGCAGCCAAGAGGGAGAGGTGACTTCATTATTTAGACAGCTGTGGGCTAGAGGGTGGATTGGGTTGGGGTGATTGCTTTCAACACCATCAGATAGAAGCGCTACAAAACACCACATTTCTGTCATTAACCCAAACCAATGCTAAATCCCTGGACTGCCATGAATAGATACTGTTTGCACATACAGTATATTCATAGCAATGAGGGAGCCAGGAGAGCAATCAGGGGTTTATTTATCTGCAGATAAACTGACAGCAATTACTGCCGTGTTTGGAAAGCATGGAGACCTGGACAGATAGCCAGCTCGATAAGTGGAAAAGTTTTAATGAGCAAAGTTTGAGGGGCAGACACCTCTATAATCATCTTGTAGAATAACTTCATAGTGCAGCGCTGATGACATTTTTGGATGTAAAGACGTAACTATGTTGATCAAAATTACAAGTGAATTCAATTATACAAAAAAAAAGAAAGAAAGAATAAAGAAAAGAAAATAGAAAAAAAGACAAAATGAAAGGTTATGTTCATACTCTTATGATCAATGAGGAATATTTAACCGTACACAGAGTCTATGTCACACCCTTCCTGAGCTAAATTATCATTTCTCTTTACAATATTTCGCCTCTTCAATATTCTCCACCTGAAACGGCCAATGTTCACTGTATTTAGGCCTCACATACTGTAGCACTTCTCAGTGTCCTATGTTCCCCTTTTTAACAGTGTGCCAGTCTCACAGAGACAAAACTGCACGAATAAAAACTTAATATGCGAGGTACTGAAGCATAAAATCACCATCCTGTCCTGTGGCAGCACCGTCCTGTGGTTGGAGCCAGACACTGTTGTACACGTATGGGTTCAGTGGTGGACAAAGTACCTACATTATTAACTTAGGTAAAAATATCATTACCACAGTGTGGACATACTCTGTTAAATGGAAAGTCCAGCATTCTAAATGTTACATAAGTATAAGTACAAAACTTACCTCAAAAAGCACTTCAAGTACTAAATGTACACATTATTTAGAATGGACTATTTCAGAAAAGTGAATTTATTGTTGGATTATAGTTATTGTAGCATTAATGTGTTCATCGTTTTAATAGAGAGTAGTTCACAGTGGTGGTTATTTTAATGCCTTCTACACTGATCATATGTGCTAATTGTAAACTTTGTAATATTAATTTGAATTAGGCTTCACATAGCATGTGAATTTCACACTGGGAATCAATAGTCCCAGAAGAACTATAGTTATCAAATAAATGTAATGAAATGTGAAGTAGAAGTATAGTATGAACTGAAGTAAAGTAGAATTACCTCAAAATTAATTACAGTATGCAAAAAAATACGTATTTTATATAACTCTTTGGTTTGACCACGGCTGATAATGAAATAATAACGGCAAGATCAAACACCCTGTGGAGCAGTTTACAGTATCTCTTAGTCTCTATGCGTCTGTCTTTAGGTGCACGGTGCGATTTCCTAATCAACAATAATTGCTTTATTCTGTCAATACTGCAAAGGGGCGATGGAGATTTCAGACAGTTATGCTGTACAAGCTGAAGGGATGAGAGAGTGAAGAGAGCGGGTACGTGACTGAACAGCTTGTGGATCTTATAATGAGATCTCCAGAGATGAGCAGCACAGTAGCTGCAAGATACAATTAGGCCCAGCGTTGCTCTGACTCCAAGATAGTAGTGTATAGGCAGCGCTGAGGTGGTACGTGTGCATGTGTCTATGTGTGTGTTCACATATTGTGCTGGTGTAATGCTTGAGATTTAAGCAATGTAATAAACAGTAGTCTTTTGTTTTTTTTAAAGACTAACTGTAGCATGCACACACAATGAGCTGTTTCCTCTGAATGGACCATATGATCCGTGATGTCCATCTCTCCATGTTTCAATTCAAACAAATCGCTTTGGTTATGAATGTACAGACTGATGGTTGTACTCTCTGTAGGTAGTCAGGTCACATTCCACATCCAGACAAAGCTCCAGGCTGGTTTGGAAACCTAAAGAGGAACTAGTCCCTCAACAAAGCCTGGTCCATCAATTTGGACTACAGCTATCCCCAAGCTCAAACTAGCGCAAGTGAGGAAGAAACTGCTCGAGGGTTCAGAACTACTGCTGTAAACCAACAAAGTCTGAGGATGCTTTTAGGCCTTGATTTGGCAAATGAATAGAGAAACAAGTGTCATCTGTTTAATGGTCTTAAGTTTATTATGATGGAGACTGACAAGTTGACTGCAGGGCAGTTATCCGACAAAGGGAGGAATCTCTGGCTTGTTGAGTGACTTTTATAATAACATCACATTACACACACACAATGCTAGAGGTTTGTTTGTTTTTTTGTTGTTGTTTTTTTGGCATGCAAGTCTGATGTGTTGGGAGTTTGTAATCCACCATGAGTTCACGGACCACATAAATATTAAGTATCTGCTACAGTATTGATCAGTAATTGTTCCCTGTTTTCACATCAACACAAACACACTGACAGCTTCACAAATTTACAACTCACGCAGTCCCAACGTGATCCCAGTTATTTTCACAGGGTTGTAAAGTAGCCGCATGAATCATAAGATCAGAAGCAGAAGGCTAAATAGAAAAACAAGTGTGCTTGTAGATTGTAAACATGTAACTCTTAAATAACTAACAACCACAGCAATAAAATATAAATCTGACCAGCTTCTCAAAACAGACTGAGGGTAACTTCATTAAATTAAAATTCAGTCAGATTTCTAATGACTTGTGTGTATTATTTCGGAACGTGGATGGTCTACTTAAAGCTGAACTAGTCAACATTTATATATGTATTTACAATAGAGTAAGTGAAATGATGAGTAGTGTAACGTGAAAGGTGTCTCTGAGACAGACACACCCACCATGAATTAAAACCTCTTTCAGCAGTTCCCCTCAGTTCCTCAGTCCACTTTCATTAGTTTTGTTATCCAGCTGTAACAGTCAGCTTTTTTTTTTTTTTTTTACTATGAAAAGGTCAAACAAGCCAAATGTGCACTGCCTGCCAAACACTAACACAATAAAGGATTATAGCAGCTTCTCACAAAGACCCAATGAATGCAGTGTTTATTTTGTTTGGTGGACAAAGCCTTTACTTCATATTAATGCCCTTCGTCATGTCACTTTGTCTGCTGCATGTGTAGCTAATCATAAATCCTAAATAAATGTTTATTCTTAAATACTTTTCTGATGTGTGGAAGTGGCCCGAAAAATAAATTAATGCAGCTTTAAATACCTAAATCAGTGTGATCCCATTACTGCCTCCAGATGTCCACATTACATGATGTGAATAAATCCAAATCCAAAAATAAAAGTCACAATGTGTGGATCAATCCAATTGAAAATTGGTTTACATTTACTGTAAGACTCATTTGTTATACAGTAAGTGTCTTGTCTTGTAGATTGCACTAGTCCTTTTATATATTATCTGTTCCTCTCCATTTCAGAACTGTGAGCAGCGAATGTGACAGAAATATAATCCGCTTTTCATTCTGTGGTTTTGTATGATACATGGTTATGGAAAACGGAACTGACTATATTTCCACATACATACACATACACGTACACACACACACACACATACACACACGCAACCACCCAGTATGTGGCGCCCAAGGGGCTGCTTTATGCTAATAGGCTCCATCAAGGTCAGCCTGTCTTTTTGCTGCTCCCATATCCTTGTGTTCTTTCCACATAGTAGACAGTGATGACTTTAATGGTGCTATTTCCCAAAACAGCACAGTGACTTAAGGGGGAATGCATTACCCATGGCAGTATTTGAGGTTATTTGCCACAGCAAGGTTCCATCTGCCCCTCAACTCTTTCTGCAGTTTCATCCCAGCAGAGGTTTCTCACACTGTATGTTACTTGCCCTGGTTTCTGAATAAACATCTTCTACACTTTAACACATTGGTCTTTCAAAAATGGCTCAGTGCATTATGTCTGTCAATATAAATGAAAAAGTCAGGCTGAATTTTACACCCTCAAAAAGTAGCTCATGAATTAAAACTACATTGAACCCGTTCTAAGTCCCTAGAAAAAGTGAGTTAGGGCTTTTCCAATCCATGAGCTCCCTCAGCTGCAAAGAAATGTTTGTGGTTAAGACAAGCTCAGGACAGTCTTTCAAGTTGCCAAATGTGTGATAAATTCTTGTCAAGTGCAGGATTTCTGCTGTGAAGTGCTTGCTGATGTGGGAGGAAAAGCACAGCAGGAGTCTGTAATGCTGAAGAAGCGCAGTCCAGTCTCTGTGTCGAGGATGATCTGCCTTGGAATTTAAGTCACGTGGCTACAATCTTGTCAGAGGCAGAGTGGTGTTCTGTGCTATTTGTCTGGTTTTACCAAGTGATGTGTACATGAATGAATCCCAAGATTTAGCAAACGTTGCTGTGTATGTTGACCAACTTGACTTTGATATAATTTCCCCAAGCAGAAAAGTGTCAAGGCCATTGTGTCATTCTATCTACGGGATAGGAACGTGAATATGATGATTCAGAGACCTGCCTGTGTGCTCTGTGTTTTGAAGTCCTCTGGTGCCTTGTTTTTTGGTCCACATCATGCTGTGCATTTTGTAGTAATGACAGGTTTGTTGTTGTTTTTTTGACAGGTGATTATGGGCAAACAACAGCAAAATGTGAGCTGAACATAATGTATGCTCAATAAATCTGACAAAAACAAATCATCATCCACTTACTCAGGTTAGCTGGGAGGTTTTTCCACCGTGTGGCCCACTGGCACACAAGCTGTCCAGTCAGAGCAGACCAGGATTTAGGTGAGGGAAGCCTTAAGCTGTGCATATACTTCTGCGTAGGTGTAGATAATGTCATGTTCACACACTTCCTTGAGCAAATTACATTTGTTTGGAAAGTTTAAAAGGTTGGCCACAAGAGGACAGGCTAGAGCCTGACCATCTCTGAGCAAATGATAGAATTTTTTACGTAAGATAGTTTGATAGTGCCTCGCCAGTTGTACGCAGATTGCATGTCACCTAAGTATAAATTTCTAATAACGTGCACAACCAGGGCTCCTTAATCAATGCGGGCTACGGAAGAGCACCATGTTGGGGAAGTGATCGCACACTTGCAGTAACAACAAGGAAATCCCTGGTGAAAAGAAGGATTAAAGATCCTACATGAGATAAATAAACAGTCACTGGAATTGTAAATCAGTGAAACTTAAAATTATGCATAATAGGGTTTCTTTCAATCTGTAGCTGAGATGTGGGTGGGTGTCCACTTTAATTGAAGACCACATACTGTATGTTTGAAAGTTCAAACTTTCGTCATTAACTAAGCTATATTTTCACAGTGTATACATTTGCACTTAATACGTTTAACAACTGCCATTCTGTGACAAGTAAAGGCTTCAGAAAGCATTCCGGCCTTTTCCTCTCTTTCTACAACCTATAACAACTAAAGTGGCAACATGTTTTTAGAAGTCTATTCAGACCTTTTGCTGCAGCACTCCAACTTGTCTAAGTACTTATACACACAAGAGCTTTCAGGTCCTACAGTTCACACCACATGTCAGGAGAAAAACCACGCCATGAGGCATTGTGTTGGTGAAGGTACTGACCAAGGCAAGAGTGTAAAACACTTTTTAATGTTTGACACTTCAATCACTGTGACTCTTCTTAGGGTTGGATACTTGGCTTGGTAAAACTCAGTTACTCAGCAAGAAGGGCCTTTGCCTGACAGGCTGCCCAAGAATCCTGCTCTATTGCTTTAACAGATCTTTAGAGGTCCTCTGCAGGATGACCCTGTATTCTAAGCAAATATCTACTGTACTTGTGAACTTGATGTTTTGTTTATGGATTTCTATGTTCTTCTTCTAGGAGGTGAATCTCAATAGTAACATGGATTGTTAACAGGATAAAATGAGCTGTCAAATTATCATATATATTCTCTTTCCTCTTTTCACTCACCTAGGTTTGACTATGTGCACAGATGTGTCTAAGCCAGTCAGCCAACCTGAAAGCAGCACACAGCAACCAGGCTTACAGTTACATATTATCATCCAGATATCCAGAAATATATGGAGAGGGTATAAGTGAAGTGTGACGGCTGCAAGATAAATGATCATATTCATCAGTGGAACAGTAGTTGATTTCCTAGAGAACATATAAGAGAAATGTAATTTGAATTTACCCTTTTTTGTATTCTGAAAGAGAAACACCACCAATTTTCTACAACTATTACACTGAAACCAATCTCAAAGCTGAAAATAGCAGGAAAAGCCTTCTCCACCCATCCCATTAACCTGAGGTCCTTTTGGCCAATCAGCACGTTGGTTAAATTTGCAGCGCAGCCCAAGGATCCTATCACTTTACACAGGTTGCTCGTCAGCAAAAACTACTGACGCAGGTCAGGCGGAGGTGGTACAAAGATGGAGGAAGCTAATTGAATTGTCACCATAGCTCTGCTGTGCCATACTGTTCTGCCTCTTCATTGGCTGCTCTCCAGGCCTCTAATAACACGGATGAATGGAATCAATCTCATCCTACACTGAAGCAGTAAGGGGACGTTCAGCCGTTCGTGCATTTGGATGTGCAGTAGTCGGAGAGGAGTTAAAAGGCATTCGGTGAAGTGGATGCAACTGACCCGGTGATCTGCCCGATCATGACCCTATTCTGAATGAAGAACCGTTTTTTTCCCCTTTCTACTCTATCTTACCTTTTAGTTTTTCTTGAGACACCTGGTCAACCCCTCAAGTCACTACACCAGCCCACACAGGCAAAGATCAAATACTCTACTGTCCACAGGGTTTAAGGTACAGAAACTCAATAAAAGACATCTTCCATGACTTCTCCAATGATTTTCAACAAAATAATTCCTCGCTTCCTTGGAAGAGTTAGTGCAATGCTCTTTACCCGATTCAGCTCAGGGACCTACCACCTCCAGATGCACTTTGCTAACTCTCCTATTGTGAGAGGAAAGAGGAGGAGTACAGAGGATGCTAGTCTACATTTGAATCAACTATCACAGGGTTGAGGACTGTTGGTCGGGTTTGTGCTGACTGAGAAGTTTAGCATTTTAGCATCTTAACGTGGCTTGCTGGATTTAAGATTCCATCTTTAGTTAGTGCTGATTTCTGATAAGATCACCCTTAAAGTCAGTTTCTCTCACAGTATTACCACCTTTTGTTTGCTTCTATTTAAATCTGTTAAGCTTCTTGTAATTGCTGCATAAATACAGTTACTGCTATCACTAGAAGTAGTAGAAGTATTAATGCTGTGCAATATTTCCATGGTCTTTGCTGACATTTTCTGCTGCAGACGCAAGAATGAAACATTTGTAAGTCACAGCCATGATGAATAATACATATCAGGAAATATATTAAATATTTCACCAGCTGAGACTCTCGGATGAGCTAGTGGACCAATCATGTGTCAAAATGAACATGCATCGAGTCCAGATATTGAACGCATCACTAGCACAGAACAAATAACACAGACGCACCGTCTCAGAGAGTCCATACAGGAAATTGAAAACTGTTCATTACAAGTCTGTTTTCCATTGTATGACAACAGGCAAGAAAGGGCGCTGTTGAGTTCATCTAGGAATGTTTATCAATCCAAATATGCATAGAAGCTAAAGGAAGAAAATAGCAATGCAAATGTCAGTCCTCTCCAGGATACTTGAAGCTTTGTTTAAATGCCAATCAGAGATTGGCTGAGGAGAAAATGGAAATGGAAGCTTAGAGAACAACTCTCGACAGATGTGACATCTCAGAAGTGAATTTAGAATATTCCTTCCCATTTTCATCCCGACAGCTTCCCTTTTGCATCGTTTTTCCTTTCCAAGTCGTGGAAGGACATGGGGTAGATGAGTGGCTGGATGGCGTACATGTGTTTTCTCCCACTGCTCAATTTGTTGTTGGAGATTAGGATTATTAAATATATAGACGCGCTTGGTATGTCACTTTACAGTGTTATCATAGACACAGTATTGATTTGACCTGCAGGTTGCTTTCATTTGCCAATATCTGTCCTGCCCAGACGTGATGCACTCACTTCTCTCTCTCTACTCATCTTTGAATACAAATGAGCCTCCTTTTATCTATCTAAATAATCAGCCATGTCTGTTCAAATGTAGGCAGCTGCTGATGCCCTTGATGTAGTTCTTAAAGGCAACATTTGCACAACAAGCAGACGTGACAAAAGAAGTCCTTACACGTGTTGCGAGAAGGACATTGAGTGCACAGTCCTTCTGAAAACGAACTTTTGAGACTTTGGTGAGAAAATTCTGAGTAGTCTTGCAAAGCCAGGGGTAATCTGTCTTAATGTTGTCCTTAGAAGAAAGGAGCGCTTTTATCTTCTGTATCTCCACGATAACCTTTGCAATCAGTCAGTAAAATACATTACTGGCTACCTCCCTGATGGAAAATCAACCATTAATCACTGTTGCTGTGCTCTGCTACAGATGATTATCATCATTGGAAAGTATATCACAATCCAAACAGAGCTGGGGACTAAAACATACCAATTTATTACCTACGTTCTCAGGAGAAAAATATGCGAAGGACACACTGTACAAAGAAAACCACACAGCTCCACAATGGACATTGTCCTTATGAAAAATTACTGACTGTCATATCAAATCATTATTTTGAATATTTCTGGCCCAAGTGCTTATGAAATGTATGTTCTAGAAATAGCCAAGTTGTTTTGGTAGCAAGAGAAATTGTAGCACTTTATTTCAACCTTTATTGTTGAGCATTTGTAAGCGAAGCATGTGTGGAGTATGTCTCCAATCATTTCGTTTCAGTTATAACCCTCAAACTGGGAGTGAATCAGGTCTTTGATTTCACACAGTACAAAACAAGCTTTTCAAGGTTCTCATTTTTAGGCACAATAACATCTGCTGCTGATCTAACGTATGTAAATGTACTGTTTCATAAAACTATACACTGAATCGGCATCATCACCACCTGGTATTTAATGTAGAAAACAATGACAGACGAGGTTTCTTGTATTGTAGACCAATCTTAAAAATATAAGTTGCATTAAATTCAACCAAAGATAAAGTCAGAGTGCTAGGATGTGCCATCAAGAGAAATTTACACACTCAAATAAGTTGGATGTTTTTTACTCAGTTTTCAACGTGAAGAGTGAAGAAAAATTATGTATTTTAACATAACTGTGCTAACATTCCTACCTTACAAAGACTACTTGTTCACATATTCAGTTTATTTTCAATTCATGACAATAGAGAAGATTAGTATGACAGACTGAGCTTTATAGAGTACAGTATATTTTGTATGTCTGAAAATCAAACCATAAAACAGCAGCTGAACAAAGCTAAATATCACACTGTGTACAAATTATGAAAATGGCTTTTTAAACGTGTGATCCAGACTTGCTGTAGGTTTTGGGCAAAGCTCGCCCTCCTAACCTGTCAGAATTTCAAACAGTTTGCTGCTTAATTAGTAAGTTTTGGAGCATCCTCATTTATTATTATGTCACAACAACAATGAATGTTGTGTAGAGTAGCAGAGCAGAGGGAAGGAGGGGCTGAGGTAGAGGAGAGTGGATTGATTTCAGAACTCATACTAGCTCTGTCTCAAGTTGCATATTGTAGCTTTCATTTTAATTCATAAACCTGTACTGCAAAACAATTCTTTGAAAAGAGCATTAACTCAGCAAATGTGATTAGAGCTGATAGAAAATTGTATTTTTTGGTCTAAAAGATAATCACCTAATGATGAATCCAATAAAACAGCCACACTCTTGGCATTTACAATCCAAAACCTTATTTACTTTCATATTTACCTCACTAATGGGAATCCTGGTTTTCTTGTACTAGCTGTGGTGAGGCCAAGCTGGCCACACTATCCAGTCAGTAGTGATTTATGGTTTGTTTGCTTCACGAGACAGAAAAGGGTAGCCTTTGATACCCACAAACAATTGTGGTGCTGGGTGCTCTTGCTTCAAATTGATTCTCTACTGTATTTGCTTTGGAGAATGCACTTTCACAATCTCAAAGATCAATTGCTTTTCAGTCTTATGGTCTTCAGAAAAATTGAAAAGAAAAAAAGCATGTGGATAAAAAAACAATTTGAACAACAGCAGAGGGTGTACTGAATTATATTTCCAGTGTATTAGTCTTTTTCTTATGAGTGCAACACTATTTAATGCATGGGTAAGTTTTAGAATAAAACATGACGATATATAGCAAAAGCCATAAAAATATAATTTGTGTATGTGTAACCTGAATAACAACACCGATAATAATCTAGAGCCAGATGATCGCTATGTGAATCCAGTAGGCTCTTTAATAGCAGACAGATAAAAGTGACCTAGAAGAGAGTCCAGCTTGTCCAAACAAAGTTTTTGCAGTTATGTTCTCACTTCAGAAATATTTCAAAAATACATTTTATTCATCACCTCGTGTCTCGACTACTGTTACAGTATTGTCACTTGCCTTAGTCAAACATCCATTAATCAGCTCCAGATTGTACAGAATCCAGCTGTAAGACTCTTAAGAACGAGGAGAAGCCATCGTATTACGTGTTTCAGGCTCTTTGCACCAGCTCCCCGTATGTTTTACGATTGACATTAAGATTTTACTGTTCACTTTTAGAGCCCTTCATAGCCTCTCCCCATGCTATATGTCTGACTTGCCAGTACTGTATGAGCCTGTACCTACCCAGAGATCTTCTCATTGAGCTCCTCTGTGTGCTCCTGAGTTAGAGCCCCTAACTCTTGGAAAGACCCCCCTCAGAATATTTGATCTGCAGAGTCAGTAACTTTATTTAAATCTCTTTTTGAAACATACTTTCATATAAAGCTTTGCAGATTTTATTTTATTTTATCAGTTCGTTGGTGATTTTGCTGAGAGCTTTTATTGCTTTGTGCTGCATTTTTACTTTATTTATTTACTGTGTTTTTATTATTATTGCTTTTGTTGTTTTCTAACTGTTTTTGTTTTTCCTTTGTTTAGAACAGGTATTGCTGTCAAAGTGAGGAGCATAGAGATGAGCATGCAAGTGCAAAATCTGTCCGACGGATATCACAGGTTGTCTTAAAAAGCAGGTAAACACAGGAAATTGAAAATGAACAGGTAGACTTCGGAGTCAATGTCTTGTAAAAAGACGAAGGCAGAGAAGACATGAGCACAAGCTCAGAGAATCCACCACAAGAGAATAAACCCGTCACAAAAACATACAAAGGGAAACCAGTAGAGCTCAAGAACAGCATTATTGGGATTGACAAAACAAAAATCAAGCTCTATCAACATGATGGAAAGAGGAAAGTGTGGAGCGTAAAGGAACAACCCTTGAGCCAAAGCAGGTTCTCCCATTTAGTCTTTTATGAGATTTTAGGAATCTATGTAATAAAAACAAGTTATTGGATGTCTCTGCCTCGCTAAGAGGTCAACAGGTACAGGTAATAAAGAGAAATGTGACTGAGGCTTTCAAAATCCACATGCCCAGTTACAGTAAGTGGGAAATGTCTTTAGTGAGAGTGACAGATTCCCAGCACAACTGCTCCTTCAATGCTGTCAGCAGTGGCTACTCTCACCCATGAAACAGTCTGACACTGTGACACTGCACAACTAGACAGCTTTATACACTGGTGGCTACAAATAGCTGCAAGGGATAAATGTTAATATGTAGACATTGTGGCGCGTGATATTGATAAATCACAGAGTCTATTTGTGTTTGCTACAGAGGCTGGTCTGTCCTACTTTGTATCAAAGGGCCCTAATAGCTAAAAGAGAAACAAAGATCACCAATCATTTTGGTAAGTTCAGATTTCCACATAGTCATGTTGTTTTTTGTTTTGTTTTTGGTCATACCTGAATGACTCAAAGAAATGTTTCATTCATTCAAGAGTAACATGAACATTTTTCTTTTCTTGCCAGGAGTTTACTTTTGTTTCACTAGCAGATGTGACACAGTCTGTGTATTATTTCCATCCACACTGAAATATCCCAACACTTAAATTAGATGACATGGAAGATGAATCCTAAGAAATGAATGACCCACAGTGTGAACCCTGGTATGCACATACTCAAATTCAATTAGCAAATGTTATCACGTTGATCTGAGGTGATGGGCAGATGTGACATTACTGGGATGTTTCGGTGACCTTGTCAGGAGGCACACATTACCATGGTTACAGCAGTGTTTTATATGACATAAACTAACCTGCGATTAGCTCCTAGCTATTAGCTAGGGTCTGATCCCAGGCAGAAGATCTGAATCCACCAGGAGCTGAGGAGGTGGAGGTTTGGAGCAGGAGAGAAGTGCTGAGAAAAGCTGCTTCGACGAGTCATTCGTGCTGATCACAGACAACAGCAGTAGCTGGATAGTGTAGTGGTACGATCTCTGCCCTCCATGTGGGAGACTGGGGTTTGTATCCAGCTGTGGTTTACTTCCTTATGCTTACCCTGCCTTTGTCTTTACCTTGTAAGTCGCTTTGGATGAAAGCGAGTGTTTGACTCTGCTGTGATATGTGAATTTGTCCTAATCCTGATCTGGCCCTCCTGTTCCCTTTATAAGCACCACTTTGTTCTTTATGCCCTTTGCCAGATTGTCAGTGTTCATCTTGATTTCCTACCACTTATTCTAGCCTCGTCTCTTGCCTCGTGTTCCTGCCTCGTGTTCCTGCCTTGTGTCCTTCGACTCTCTTTGTTACCTGATCTGGTCCCTGCCTAACCCATGCCTTGCCCTGATCATCCTTGGACCTCAAACATAAACTCATCTGTAGACAAAACCTTCTTCCAGTCTTCCAGTGTCCAATGCCTGTGCTCTTTGTCCATCACAGTCTTTTGTTTTTATTGGCCAGCAAAATGAACTCAGAAGTCAGCCAATTTATAGAAAGATGCAACCAAAGTGACTGGGAGATCCTTCATCATGCAGCAAGATAGTGACCCAAAACACATGGCCAAAACAACAAAGGAGTTAATCAGGGGCGAGAAGCGGAAGGTTTTAGACTGGACAATTTCCAGACTTAAACCCTGTAGAGCATTTATCTGCGGAAGAGGAGACTGAAGGGAGTAACCACCCAAAACAAACTGAAAGAGGCTGCGGTCAAAGTCTGGAAAAGCATCACAGAAGAAGAATGCAAAAGTTCAGTGATGTCAGTGGGCCTGATGACACAGGCTTGATGCAGTTATTACAAGCAAAGGATTTGCAACTAACTATTAAGTCTTATTCACTTTAATCTATTTTAAGTAGAATATAAATAAGTAAAATACTTTTGCTCACATGAAAAATGGACAGGTTCAAACTAAGGGTGCTATCTTTTAAGTTGTTTATCCGATTTAGATGTAAACACCTAGAAATGAAAGCTGACATGTTGTTCTTTTGTCTCATATTCATCTTTTGATGTTAAACCCAAATGTTTTCAGTCAACATCAAAAATAAAAGAACTGGCCTCACTCACTGTTTAGCTGTACAGGTCACAGTTTGGATTTTGTTCAGTTTCAAATCAATTTGTCCTGTGGACAAATTGGAGCTGTTTAAAATATAATATTATTTTGGCAAATGGGGCAAATCCAAGCCTCCAAAAACACAGGGATGGGACAATATTTTCTGCTGGCAGCTCTACTTTCTCCTCTGGGATGGCAACGCTGTATATTTACAAGAAATCCTGCCAAGTAGTGAAGAAAGATTTAGGATGATGTCAGGCTGCTGAAATCTAAGCGTGCCTTGATCTCAACCTACATTTTGGCCATGTCCCCGCATATGCCTGCTCTTCCCATTCACCAAAGACCTCTGAATATTAGTAGCTATCCTGTATCGACAGCCTTTCAATTGCCGTTCATGTGTGATTAATGAGGTGAAACTTTTCTCTCTTGTGTAACAAACCAGCAAACAAAACCTAGTATGGAAACAGCAAGTTAATAAAGTTAATAAACCAAGCAAGATTGGTGTATTAACAAAAATATATTCAACTCACAGCACAAGCTGGCATAAATGCAGCATCTATCTAAATAAAACAAAAAGAGAAAAACTGAAAACACTCACCAGGAGGATAAGTACTAACCAACCACTAATTATAGAAGAAAGAAAATCACTACAAAGCAAGAGTAAACTAATGATGCTGAATCTGACTAGAAACAAAAAGAGAGAGAGATAAAATAGAAAGAAGAGGAGCATAAAGATACAGTAGGTGATCAGCTAACGCTGATGACCTGTGGAAGCTGAACCAGATGGGACAGGAACCAGAGGCAAAACAAACAGGTGAGCAAACCCAGGAAGTGATGCTGCCCCAGCTGGTCTGAGGGTGGAACTGTAACAGTGAGACGCTCCATAATCTATTCAGGTTGCTCTAAAGATACTGTGCCGTTCTATAAGTCCCCATGACTGAAATAGCTGCAGTACTGTCCTTGTTGCAGTCTTGAATGTATTTCCCCCCTCTAGCTCCCTCTTACAAGTGGGATCACAAGTCCTATTTTCCTCGTTCTAGTTTGAAGAGCAAGTAACTGAGCCAGCAGTTCGGTGGGTGCCAAGTTATGCTCTCCTGACCTGCTGGCAGCCCACCAATAAAGACATCTATTAGAAAAGTGATGAATTTCATTGGTGGAAGCTACGACTTTTCGTTCATGTACAGTAATCACAATGATTCTGAAGACAATTGTATGTGGGCTGGTAATTAATTATCCCCTGACAAGATGATATGTAAAGCGATGCTATTTTAATTTTGGGTCCTGTGGAACAGTCATTAATCTTTTAAGATACTGCTTAGAGCCCAAGGCCATATTGTCGTCTATTTATTTTTACTTCTATCACCATGTGTTGTTTTCAATCTTTGTCACCACATCTTCATGTTTTTGCTATTTGATTTGAAGACAAACATATAAAGGATAAACTCTGCCAGCATGCTGTTGTGCAGCCTCTCAGCAGTATTTCTTTATGGTCAATAAGTAGGACACATTCATAAGCCTGCTGCAATGCCAGAAACACACACGAAACAGTGAAGTGAACACATTGGCCCTTAAAGTCAACACAAACGAGATGTTTTGTCCCGCTTTCTCACCAGTAAAGTGTATCACAGCCTCTCAGTCTGCTCCTCTCTCCATGACATGATGGGTTTTGACAGTCCTGCGCTGAGTGTTTGTTCCACAGGCTCCAGCAGAAGAAGCAAAGGCCCCGGGGTTTGACAGCGCCAGCACTGCAGAGCCCAAGGGACCAAACATCAGCCACCGCTCTCAGATGTGATCCGAGCATTTCCTCCTTCCAACATTGGCCAAACGCTCCCCAGACCTTGGCACGCCGACAAACACAATGCACAGGGCTGTATGTACTGTCAGGAAGGAACAAAGGCTTTTCACTGCACTTCCCGTGTGGCCCCAATTCATTCTAACCGCACAAGACAAGGCCAAGGCACTCAGGCTCTGTTATGTTGCTGCTTATGCAGTTCTTTCAGTGGAAATGGAGATTTCTTTTAGATTTGCTTTTGTCTTTGGTTTTGTTTATTATTATGTTGACTGTGAATAACAATTTTCAGAACAATCACGTTCTGTAAGCATGAAATAGTATTAATGATTAAACAAAGGTTATAATATGACGGATCAAAGAATCAAACACAAAAATATCACAAGAGTAATTTCATTGCCAAAAATAACTCCAACCACTTGCCTTGCCTCTTGTAAGTCGCAATCTACTAAATTCATGCCCAGTTTGAAGAGAAAAAAAAAGACTTGGGTCTTGACTGAAATATCACAAACATCATATGAAATATCAATAGCAGCATTAGATGGATTGTCACACATTCATGGTTCCCAGAGGATGAATCCAAACAAAGTTGGTTGTCTTCCTCAAACATCAGCTGTAGGTTAAGACTTAGCTGTGACAGGTATTGGCAACAAATGTGCTGCACACATTCATGGAGGATGTATCCAAATGATGTTTGCATGAACGTCCATTGGAGCACCCGTTGAAATAGCACCTGTGAGGTGAAATAGTGCTTCCATGGTGGCAGACATTCCTGTTTTATCAGAAATCTAGATAACACTAAATAACACTACCATTACCTAGTATTTTGTAGGTCTAATGTTGGACATGGAATGTTCAATAATGTTGAATACTTATAAATACTATAATTATTAAAAACAATATTTTTTACACTTGTTCTCCTACACTGAAAAAAAAGAAAAGCTATGAAATGGTTTTTTTTTGTTTTGTTTTGTTTTGTATAAAGAACAACACTATATGTCATACTTCAATGACAAGTCAGTGTCAACTAAATCATTAATTCCTGCATGTACACAACCTGTCTTTCACCTGCTCTATTTTTCTGGTGATCCAGCTTACTCTCTGTATGTTCCGGCTGTAAAATTACTGAGAGTCATTCCGATAATGCGACTCATCTGGAACTAACAATCAGGGAATCATCAGCACACATGTTGCATGTTTGTGATACCAAAAAATAAAATCACACAGCAGCTGAGGCATTCACAATTACAGATGAGAGCAATTGCAAATGCTGCAAAGAGCATAACATAACACTTGTACATAATGTGCAGTATACAGTATGCAGAGAGATGGTACGCAACATCACATTGATGTTTTGTTGGAAGAAAACATAATTACCAGTTTTTCCTGTCTAAATATGTTGTTCATGTTAATAGTAAGCAAGTAATTCTTAAAGCTCGTCGCCTACTGTGTAAACCATTCACAACTACTATCCTGCAATGAGGATAATGTATTCAAACCTGCTTTCTACATTAGATATAAATAAGTGTGTTTTCTTTAACATTGTACATTTTGTAAGCAAAATATCTCAACACATGAAATAAGTTTACATTATAAGTTCATATGTTGAAAGCAGATAAATAAAATGCGATATAGAGATAAGGCTTTGGCCAGGCATGCAAGAAGAGCAGTCATTAAAGTACACAGTGAAGTTTTTCCTCCTTCTGACACCCAGTGTGTCACAGGTCAAATACAGTTGGCATGAGAAAAGCGGCTTCTGTGCCAGAGGATGAAAGGAGCCCACTCACTGTTTAATTAGTTCACACAGAATGAGTTCACCAGGTTTGTTTGGTGGAGGTGGAAAACTAGAAAGCACTTTACTAAAGGAGATATATCAAATTCAGCAAATGCATGTTTGTAGACTACATATTTTATTCTTTTAATTTTTTGTTTCCTTTTAATTACGTGGCCTAATATTGATTTTCAAAATAATTCATCAATTGTCATAGATTATTTGACTCTGTTAACCACGTCTCATGTATAATGTGGCATTCTGCAAATATTTCATTGTTCAGTACTGTTTATTATAATAATTCAGGGATGTTAAATGTTAACTGTTTAATATGTTGTGCAGCAAAGGTTTAAAACAAAAATTATACATATATATATATAACAACAATACTGGTCGCAATCAGTGGCAAAACATGCTCTATCACACACACACACACACACACACACACACACATATTTATATTTGTGCCAACATTTGTTATTTTCTGTGTAGATACATAATGTATTGTGAGTAAATGTAAAATATTAGTGATAAATGTTTATTTCAGTCAATGATAATCATCAGACAAATCTTGCAAAAAATGATCAGATATGATGTTTTCTGCCAACTTTAATCTATATAATACAAATAATGCACAATGGCCCCAATGAATTCTGTGTGAGATGCTACTTCACTACAAGCTAGGAACACCTGGGTCATTATTCATAGGAACATCTGGGAGAACACATGAAACAACAACGACAACATGAAAGTTTTTGTCTTTGCTGTAGCAGTGCTGACTTTTACTGTTTAATTTTGCTTGGTAACATGAAACATCCGAAAGCACACAGTACACTGCAAACACAACACTGGTAGTGTACCACACTTTTTTACACATAAACGCATCTCAAGGGTTGTTAGAGAAGCTAAAAATGTCATGATCTTTGACCGCTAAAATGTATCAGTTCATTCTTAAGTACTGGTGAACATTTGAGCCAAAGATGAAAACATTTCCTAAAGCACTACTGTTATATTGCTGTCACATAAATGGGAAGGATAGATGGGGCAGAGTCACAGTGGTCACAGTGTCCTGGATGTTTGGCCACTAGAGTCTAATCAGTTCATCAGTGATTCCAAGTGTTTGCTTATAACAAATCTGAATACTGTCCCTCAGGTGAGTCTGTGACATTGTGTTTTCCAGAATGAGAAGAGCAGATGAACAACTCAAACTCATAGTGACCAATCTTAATTATTGCTAACACCTCTGTTCCTGAAATGACCCTTCAAGGCTGATGGTGACACACTAACTAAAGTAGTTTAGAATAGAGGTATATACAGTACATTAGGGAACATGCAGCTTTAACAGTGCAGGAATACCCCGGGACATATATACAGTACATGGAGTTGGAGTTTGTTGAAAGATAAGAACATCAGAGAGGATATGTGATGCTTTAAAGACAGCAGACCCTATAACACAGCTGCATCAGCTTTTGCTTTTGTTTTTTGTTTGTTTGTTTTTCTTTCTTTTTTTTATTTTATTTGAATATTTTGGAAAAAATAGATTTTAGCTTTGCACAGTCAAGGTCAGCATCATCAAGGATTCTGCTTTCTGTTTTTGTTAGATCTCAGCTTTTCTTCAGGGTAAATGCGCTCATGCTTGTGTAGTATATAGTACCTGGTGATGAGCACCTCCTATAGGGGTGGGACTTCTGCATGACTGTGCAACTATCTCCACTGGAAAATGTTTGACTCTAACAAGGATGCCCTAGATAGATGGAGTGAACACTAACAGCTTAAAAGGAGACAGAGAGCGAGTTTCTGCTGCTTGGTGCCCGAAGAGAGGAATGCTTGTGCTTTTGAGCTCGTGCGTCATCTCAGCTCTCAAAACCATTAAACTGAGATTCATCTTCAGTTGAGTAATAGGAGCACGAACATGGAGTACAGATACAGATACAGCAGTGCTTTTTTGACATGCATTATACCATCAGATGCTGTACGCACAGGCAGCGGTTTCAGTGGAAAAGCTTCGATGATCCAACTGACCTCTCACTAAAAGGGACGCATGATTAGTCCATGATCAAATTGTGAAGATATAAAGCATATAGCAGCTAAAACATCAGATACAGTATTTTCCTCAGGAGTTTGTGGAGAGCATAACACTTAAAACACTTGGAAAATTGAAATATTATTTACAGACACCACTGGTCAGAAAACCTGGACGTAAGTTATTGATAATGTTACACTTACACTTATCAGGTATGACATTACAGCTGTGTCAGCGCACTTTGTGCTGTCTTAAAGTTTTCATTGTAGCCAAATGGCCAAATGTGTTGGACACATTTATTTTATAAATTGGTAGTCCTTTTCACATTTCTCAAGTCCAGTGGCATTGTCTGGCTTTTTGATCCTATTTTTCCTATTACCGGTAGTCCTATTAGTACTCCTCTAAATTTGGTACTTTTCACACCAACATGCCTCACTTGAGTCAAAAGACAATAGTACAAAATATATTTCCTCCTGTAACTATTAGGGCACAGCTTGCCACTTATCTTTCTGTAGCTATTTATTAGAGATTAATACTTTTGTTACATTTCAGCCCAACGGAGGGCTGGGTATTATCAAAAATAACCCAAAAGAGAACCATTTAGTTTCTTACATGTGGAGTTTTAACATCTTTGATGATGGTGTAAATTTAATGTAGTAGTCCTTTAATGATTTTAAAATAAATTAAGTATTTGGCACAAACCTTTAAAGGAATATCAAAACAATTTTATAAAATATACTTAATCATGTTCTTAATGTTCATGCTCTCATATTAGATGCAAAGATATGATACTAGATATAAATGCACACTCACTAGTTTAGCTTACTGGATAAAGGGCTAAGGATACAACAACTCTACGATTGATTAAAAAGATTATTTTAAGAGGCTCAGGTGGAGAAAGAGGGAGAACAGGAAACAAAACAGGAGACAGGAACTGAGGGGTGAGGTTGAAGCTGGGGGGTGGAGGACTCTGGGAAGTTGTAGTTCAGAACTGAAACTGAAGACAGAGGTAGAGCAGACTTTGGTGCTTGGGCTGGTACAGGGGCCAGAACAAGAACTGCTACTGGGGCTGGTACAGGGGCTAGAACAGGAGCTGGAGCAGGAGTGGCAGCATAGACTAGATCTGGAGTGACCACAGAAACCAGAGCTGGAGAAAGACCCGCAGCAGCTACTGGAACTGTCAACAGAACAAGAGCTGGAAAGGTAACAGTGGACGATTGGATCTGCAGCCGAAGCAGCAAAAGAGACTGGCAGAGGATCTGCAGAGATTGGTGCTGGGTCAGAAGCCACAGTGCCAACAGGGACCTGAGCTGGTTCTGGACATCGACCGCTGAAGCAGGAACTGAAGCTTCAGTATTGGCAGCAGGTACTGGAGCTGGGTCTGGATCTACAGCAGCAACAGCAGGAACCAGAGTAGGAACTGGATCTAGAACAGTAGCTGTAGCAGTGGCTGCAGGAATCGCCGGTGGATCGAAACTGGACCTGCAGCTTTCATGGACAAGACCAGGACCTGGAAGGAAAAGTACCAATGCAGAATTTTATGTTAACTGAGTAAACTGAAAAAAATGAAAGAATTTAGAGAAATAAAACGTATACATTAAAATTCCTACAAATAATATAAAGGAAAATGATTCATAACACTGAAGAATATATACAGTAATCACAAACAATAATTCCAGGATTTTGAATAAGATGAACCAGCCCTCTAACTACTGCAGCCAAATCATGCAGTAGGTCTCTAAAATGAATGATGGTAGTTTAACTGTGCATTTAATATTTCATTTAGTAAATACTTCAGGGTAAGCAGCATCTCTCTAACATGAAATATTCTTAAATTAGGCCCATGGTGGTTTTGGTTTAAAGATGTGCTCCAGACGGCTCAGTAGTGAAGTAGCCTTGGGCATCCTTGTAATTCTAATGCTGATCCCAAATGGCATCTGTTTGTGTGTGAAATTATTCAGCCTAATTCATTCATTTATTTGTTTTGTTTTTGTTTTTTCCAGCTAAACACTACTAAACTACTTCAAACTCATGAGTCATATATCTAAAGTTTTTCTATCCTCAGGGACGAAGAGCACTGTGGGTTTGTGGAAACATTAATCATATCTTTATTGTAACAAAAGCTAAATGATCTTTGCCTAAACTAAGGGCATATAGAACATGCTGTCACCTCTAAGGTACAACACGGAGAGGTTTAATCCTTAACCGTCTATTCTCAGCAAACTATTTCTTACATGCACTTGGATAGTCACAGAAATATGTATGTTTTGTTTGGCATGACTGTGTGAGAGGTCTACATTCCTCCAAAACCTTGACAAAAGCCCTGTCACTAAGCAACAAGAAATTGAGAGCGAGAGCCAGGACCTCAGATAGTCCTAATCCACTTCTTGCTGATTTTAGACTAGATACATGATTACAAGCACTTTTCAGTGTGGTGACCTTTTGAGAGTAAAATCACAGTCTGTGTAAATGTGTTCCTTTAACGTTCAGCAGCTGGCCAAAGATCGGGAGTGTTGGAAGAGAAATCACTACTAAAAGAAGGTCCTCGCTTAATGCTGCAAAAACAAGGCATTGACACTCAAGTTTCTTTCCAGAATTGCACAGAGCAAATATTTGTTCCAAAGTGATGTAGCTGAAGCTATTTCAGCTTTACCTCAGCCACTGTGCAGGGCCACATGCGGGTTTATAGTACACCAAACCTGGAGCACAGCAACAGCTCTCCTCTTGCTCTTCTCAGGAGGATAATATGGCACCAGCAGTACTAGCAATAAAGATTTCTATCTTCCTGAAGACACCATAAATGTGTGGCATTCTGTATCAAACACCATGTTGCAGGTGTCACTAATAAAAAAAGGGAATGTCATGCTGCATTACATCAAGATATGTTGAGATGTAGCTTGTGCATTTTCAGCATTAACAATCCGAAGAAGCCGCAGTTGTAGTATATCACAGCTCTCTGCCACGGCCTTTACAGCCCTATAAACTGTTGCACTACACTTCAAGCAGGGATGATTTAACGTGTTTCCATCATTGTAAAACCTCAGCCAACAACTCATGATCCGTCGAGACTCTGAAAAGGTTATATGTTTGGCTCAAATCAAACCCCAAATTTTAATGGACTGCTCCCACCATTTATTAGATTTTGAATATATTACTACACAGAAAAAAAGGTTTCTCAAGGTTTCTTAGGCCTTTTTTACTCATTTGTACTCAACACTTATACTGTTTAAAAAATGTTTATTAACTAGTATTCATTTTTATTTAAAGCTGTTTGCTAAAAGTTGGTGTCGTAATGTGTCTTTGACATTTATACAACACTGATACAACACTTTAATATGAGCAACAAATAGACAAAGTTTCCATGTCCTTTTCAGAAATAAGAGTGGAGAAAAAGAAAGAGTAGAATAGGCAACAAAGATTCAATGCTGGAATTGACACCAGGGTGTCAGGAACATTGCGGTGTACATGTTCTCCAAAGGAACTGAACATTACAGTGAAAAACATCCTGCAGTCTTGGTGAGAAGAGAAATCCATACAGCCGACGGGCATTGGCAGGTCTCTATGGCTCAAACATGTTGCACAGGGAGAAGAGACGATAACAGGAGGAGGCCGAGGAGGAAGAAGAGCAAGCTCATTCGGGCTGCCAGCCAGTGTCCCCCAGGCTGCATGAAACACTGATGGACTTGATAGATTGGTTAGGGCGCCATGGGGTTTGGGCTGAGCTGAGCACTGACCAAGCTCCAGCGCTGAGAGGAAAAATAAATCTGGCTGACACCAGCTGAGTGAGATCCGCTCGACACAGAGCTTCCATGTTAGCAACTGCAGCCTATCAAGGAACAATCAAAAGTTAGATTGTGTTTGAGGATAAATACGCCATGTGTGCTCGCTGTCACATTGAGGAGTGCAGAGGGGTGCAAAACATGTCTTCTGAGTTAATTTCCTGCCAAAACATAAATAAAAAAATATGGAAAGATATTCATTATTTTTGGACTTTGATTGACACAGGAAATGTAACATTTCAGACCTGCCTCAGGAAACAATTGACAGGATAAGGCATTGAATAAAAAATACACAGCGAAACATTTCATTTATAGTTCAAAACTATCACACTAGAATGTTTGCTTTCAATACAAATATATATGTACAGTGTAATAGTGTGATGCACAGTGAAAGTACAAAACGCATAGTGATATATAGACAAAACCATACATCACCAGTCACTGATGGTGTCTAGCCTGAAGCCAAGGTGTTATTTGACAGTGGTTTTAATCAGACAAAGCGAACGTTGTCTTTAGATCTCCAGGGGGTGTAGCAAGGGAGGATGGCGGATGATGGAGCGTGATGTGCCTCCTTCCATTAGCCCATTTTGATGAGATGGAGACAAAGCTAAGTCTCCTGATTGAATCTTTGCAGTGCCACAGATAGGCTTCATACACGCAGCCAGCCATCTCCAACATCCGTCTTTCCAAATGGAAAAAAATGGCCAATGGGTGATGGAGATTGATTCAGGAGAAACATGAGTGATAATCAATAGGGTTCTCTGTGCAGCCAAGCAACATAAGACTCCCTGCACCACCCACTGCTTACCTCAGGCTAAAGTTGGGTGCCATCACACTGGCTGTATGTAATTTATGATGAAGGTGTCACTCCTAGAATGATATGTTACAGCTGACGGAGCCCAGCTCATAAGGAAAAAAAGGGCTTTTTGTCGTCACAAAAGAAAAAAAGAAGCTGCTTGCTTTGCTGAGTTCAGTTTCATTCATGTGATGATGGATTGATCCGTGGTATTTCATAAAATATTACAGCCGAATGCCACATTTAAAGTGACTGTGAATGACAAATTATACAGATTAAATGTTCTGAGGCCTCTGCTGCAAAATACAGGTTTCATGCAAACTGTATTTATTGTATACTGTATGCAACCTTTTTCTAATCTGTTTTATTAGATGCTCTAAAACCTATATTTTGGGCAGGTGCCATCAAAGGCCTTTGTGACCCAGACTCAGAAATACCTGAAAGTAGGGGATAAGGTTTTTGAGCTAAGCTCACTTTTCTAAGCAGAGAGACAGGATCAATTATTTCCACTAGAAATATGTTTTATACTCTACTTGTTTATTGTTATTTCATAGACTAATATGCAAAGAACTGGGCAGAGTCTGTCAGGTTGGAGCAGTACAGAGAGGGAGGGCTGTGTAAGAGCACGATGGACTGATTTTGAGTTTCATGCTACCATGAGCTAGATTGCAGTTGCACATTGCTGCTTTAAATGAACAGTCTCATCATTTATTTTCTGTTGAGTCGGGTAAGGAGATTGGCACCAATGTACAGTAGTTTGAAGGTTAGCTTCTTGTCAGAGTGAAGCTAATTGGTTCCTCCTAATTTCAGCTCCTATGCTATGCTAAGCTAATCACCTGCCAGTTCTCAGTTCACATTTAATGAGCATGTTACACTGATCTTCATTGCCTTTTACTAATTGTGGTTGCTTTCGGTTCAGTACTGTAATTACATTTGATTCTGATTTAATTGAGTGTGTTCTCACCCCAAAAACCCAGTGATTTTCTCAACTTTCTTGATTCTACAGATGAAAGAGACAAAGAATGCAGTGGGATGACCCAAATGTGTCTACAGTACAACCTCAGCAGCACAGACTGCTCCCTTATCAAAGACGCTCTTATTTCTTGTGAATAGCACATGGAAGGATGCTTGTTGTCGAGCATGGCTGCATATAGGCAACCAATGGTAAGTCTGCAGCAGCGTAAATCGATGATCAATAATGACTGTTTGACAGGTTACAGCTCAGGAGCAGGATAGTCAGGGGTGAAGAATATTTATCTATATCCACATGGGGTGCATACAGATACTCTTCTTTTCACAGGCAAAGCCAAGAAAGGATGTTGATATGCTTGAGTTCTCCAAGGTCAACCACACCTGTTTTTTCACTGCACAGAAAACAGTCCAGGCATGACAGCATCCCAGTAGGTGCTACAATATCAGTAGATGGAAGGTGAACTGGGGATTGTATAGAAAAAAAAATCTTTCACTGTCAGGAATCATTAGTTTGTGATGTATAGGGCGGTGGAGACGAGAACCATACGCAGGAAGCATTTTCGTAATGGGGAATGTCATTTTGCCAACAAGCGCTGAATAGTATACATTCTGACAGTCCTCTCATCCAGCATCTATCCAGCAGGCTCCACTTCATCTGCATACTGAATACATTCTCCTTTATTTATTCATTCATTTCCACTTGGCCAAGTGCTGTCACTTTGATGAATGGGAGTTGGAACTGGCCAATTGTTTTCACTAGACAGGACAAGTCTCACAAGCTCTGAAGTTAAATGTCCTCCTTGTCAGAGGAGCTCTGCCATTCCTGTGCTTTTTTAGAAGCCCACCGCGCCCACCTTCCCGCACTCACACAAACACCAGCCCACCGCCTGACTTCCCCGGGGCTTTTCTTATAAGGATCTACCTGAGAAACTGGGGCTGTTCGTTTTAATTTCATTTCCGCAGCTTTGAATGCTTCATGCTAGTTGGATGTTATGGAGTCAGCTCCGGCTTTTCAGTTGAGCGATGAGGATGGTACTCTGCCGAATGTGTAGTGTAGGTGTAGTGAGGCTGTCGAACAGTTGCTGTTGTCTCAGCTGGCCTTTTGACTGCTGCAATCATACAGACAAGACACAAGGTGCTAATTTGTGAGCTTTATAAAAGTTGGTAGGCTTAGGGTTAGTTTTATAAACGTGCTGTATGTATTTTCTTTCCCTATCAAGACAGCCCACAGTCTTTGTCTAACCTCAACCAAGTGATGTGAGTGACTAAACCCAACTGTAAAATAATTTAATCATTGTAGATTAGATACTGTGGCAGAGAAATATTTGTTGCCGGGATACATTTTATTGATGTTCAATGTATTTGCAACTTGTCAGTTACGTTAACTAGAAACAGAATCCAGTGTAATTAAGTGTCCTTCAAATAAATGTACAGTATATCTGTTTGTTTGGGCACATTTGCCAAAATGTCAAACACTTTCTCTCAATCAGGACAATAAAACAACAATGACAATAAAAACAATAACATCATACTTACTTAAATTATGAGTCTCATTACACAAAAGAATATTCTTAAACCCACATGCTGTCACCTAATCACAGAAACCTTTTCTGAAGCTCTTCTGAAATCACACTGGGTCAAAGACCTGGAGCCATGAATATGCCACTGCTGTCAGAGGTGAAATAAGGAGAGAGGAGAGATACTGGAGGTTTGAGATTAAACTAAAATGGAACCAAAGTTCATGTCAGATTTGATTTCAGCATGAATTTAGACCATTTCAACTTCAGTCATGTCTGCTGTTGCTTTCAATGGTTATAGATACAATGCTCTACCATGATAATGTAGTTAATGATGTGTACCCTCAGAAGTGAAGCACCGATGGAATTAAGCTTCATTCATGACAAAGGCTAATAATCGTCTTAAAAAAACACTGAAGATAATGAATAATCAGTATTATGATTCAACTTCATATAAACTTTAATCTGAGTCACTTAAATGGCAGCAAACATGGACAGCATGAGTGCTCATGAGGCGTTTTAATTTTGACTGTTAGTGACATTCAGCTGCATATTTGTACAGCAACTCTGAGCTTGTGGATTTGAGCAAACACTGGAGCTGGACATTGTTTTAAAAGCAGGCTGATTACAGGCGATAACACCTTTTCTTTCTACAGAGAAGAAAGAAATGTGTACAATGTGTTAAGCTTTGTGTCTGCGGCTAGAAATTAACACTTTTATTCTTGGATGATGTTTACCATTTTAAAACTTTCCACGTTACACTGGTTGTTTCTGGGAAACTTGAACTGTCTCTAATGGATTTCAAACACGGTTGGAGTTAATTTTATTGTAGAAATTATTACAATATAATAATGATAACATTATTATAAATTAACTATACAAGCCTCTGTTTCAGTGGATAATTGGTTTCCCACTGTCAACCTCACAAATGTTGATTACTGATACAAAACATTATTTACAGCTGCCGCTAATATCAGCTCAAACTCTAGTTAATCTCTGCATGGCAGAAAAAAAAAGCAAAATCAAACAAACTGATTTCCTTTTTCAGACCATGAAGTCTAACGTCAGCTTAATTAATATGCATGGTTAGATGTGCCTTTGGGAATGCGAAGACCTCTCAACTGTCTCAGGTGATGAAGGGGAAGGTGAAAACAAATTATGCCTGTTTTCTTTAGCACTTCTTTGTTGTTTTGTCAGTGTTTTCGTTACCTAGGTGAGGCCCGTCAAGTTGGAGGAAGCTGTCGGTCTGGAGCTGCAGCTGTAATCATGTTTCTCTGGCGTTGCACATCGGTTTTAGACCTGCATGGTTTACCTTGCAGAATGAGCAGAGAGCAAACAAATTCTTGGCGCTATGTGAAATCCCTTTGTTGAGTGGCATCGAGTCTCACACATTGGTTATTCCCTGCACCCCTTGTCTGCTCTTTCCTCTTTCTCTTCATATATGCCAAACGACAGCGATAGACTTAAATGTCATGAATTATTTATATTACACCCCTGGACAGTTGGCAGATGAATGGTGCCAAACAGTTTAACCAGGAGCCAGTGCAGCAGAATACAGTTGATTGAGCGACATTGTGTTTCCATGTCTTCTGTTACTTTATCTTTTACCATTTTAGTGGTTTATTGTGTTTTTGTTAGACACAAAACAACTTCCAAGTTGCCAGGTTGTAAAAATAATCCTTTGGCGGGTGTAATATTGCACTTAATGTTGGTAATCCATTAATAAATACTTGTGGCTTGCACTTTTTCTAACAACCTATTCATTCTACATGTATTCAGCATAGCATAGCATAAAGGAGCAGTGGCTCAGGGAAGGTGAGCACTTCCAATTAGATATACTTGTGCTTTCGTCATGTTGCATCAGTCATTTGGTGATGATCTAAAAAGCAGTAGATCAGTTTATTAAACGCTGTATAACAAATTATTTTTGTAAGAAAGTGTTATTTTAACATTTTAAGCATCTTGCTTTGCTTTCATAAGAGAAAACTCGACCTCAGCAGAAAGAATAAAAAAGAATGTCCACTTCTTTTTTAAAGTGAATATATTAAAGGAGGGGTCCAGTTCAAACACTTAGTGCTTCCACAAATAAATCCTTCTGGTTCCTCTGGGTAAGAGGAAAATAAATAGTCTGCTCCCACATGATCCCTTATCCTAATAGACTGAAAGGGTAATTAACTTCTGTTTGTGACCAGCATTTACTGAAGTGTTAAACAAGTTAACACTTAAAACCCTTAAAAGGTAGATATATATTCACTGTCCAGTAGCCACAGTCATAAAACAATGCCACGTTTTATTGTGGCTAAGCCGCAGTGCAAACCAATAAGCCATAAGGCCAGAAGTTCTTATTCTTTTGCTGCAGAACAATGAGTTGCCAGCCTGTTTGGCATGTGTATGCTCCAAGCTGAGGTGTATTTAAGCTAAGGCATGGTAGAGGTTGACAGCACAGGGGATGTGAATGTGTGTTATCTGTTTTTTTGCTGCCACCCGCTTGAGAATGGTTGTTTGGGCGAGGCGCAAGGCGTTGTGGGAATGGTGGAGGCCCGGCTGCACTTTGCAGATACACAAGCCTGCGCTTTCATGCGCAGACCCATCAAAATGGCCCTGTCAGGCTGCTATCTCTTGGGACTCGCTGTTGCAGTACAGGGGGATTAAAGCTTTTTATGAAGCATTTTCACAGTCAGAGGTGTACACAGTAGCAGCTTGTGTGCCATTTTCGACAACAAGGATGGACTTAATTTGGCTGGACGCTTAAATCTGCAACTCTACAGGATGAAATTCTGCATCATTTTTGCTTTGGAAGGTTTAACTAAACATAGCAAAAACTAGAAAAAAAGAATGAAATGGCAATTCACTCTGTCTTACACATTGTTCAAAATCCAGTTTATTATGTTCATAGTTAACTTTCACATTGTACAGTCTCTGGTGGACATTAATGTGTAAACTGTTATTGTTTATTCTTGCTTCAGGTGTGGTGTTCAGAGACTTTGGGGCAAAAAACCAAAAAGAAATTGTATGTTCATTAAATCATCCACTGTAAAATGCTGCAAATTGCAGATTCATCGTAGAGTTTTCTTTCCTTTGTGTTCATACTTTCTTTACTTTCTTCTCAGCAGTCTTACTCTGTATTTCACTGGAGAAATCCTGATGCAGAGACCAGTCCACATACAAGCTGTAACAACTTTTTCAAATGTAGCTCACAATCTGTGACAGTTAACAATCCCTTCGGCCCATGTGTGATAAATTGCTTGTAGGAGAGACCCATTTGTTACAGCTTTATCTTCGAGTCTACTGTTAAGACTGAATTATCCATTATCAGAAAGCCCTAGAAATGAATGGAAACCAAACACAGATGAGGGCTCCAGATTTGGATTGTTAGCCTGGGACACATTTGCATGCAGACTACCCCAGGACATGCTTACATGCTTGTTGTTTAATCACAGTCTAACCAACAGACCCAAGTCATCCCAGGTGGCATTGACTGCTCCAGAGGATATGGTAGGCAAAACACACTACATGATGATTGGCAAAAATTAGCATAAATTAATCTAAATTTAAAATAGCTTTTAGAGTATTTTTACAAATTAGTGTTTAATGAAAAATCTAAATTATTTATTATATATATAATAATGTACACTTTTGTGGACAGTAACATTCCAACAGTACACTTCATTTAGGATATTTAAAACTACATATGTTTGCTAAATCATACCATCTACATGCTTACAAAATGTATTTAGACATTGGACATTTTCAACAAACAAGTCCACCACTCACTTTCACTTATGTATTAAATGGCAACATCACATGAGCTCTGAACAATAAATGGTTTTTAGATTGACACGTTCACTGCTTTTTGTCACCTTCATAACCTGCTACAGTCTTGTCCATCTGCTGTGGCCGTGCAGAAGCTGTCCATGGTGCTGATATGTGTGTTACCTGTGTGCAAGCTCTGCCATCCAGTGGCACAGTAGATGAATTACTGCATACCTGCTCAGCGGAATCAAACAAACGCAACGCGGAACGAAGATGTTTGTTCCCACCCGACTGATAAAATGCGGTGCACCCTCACTGCTAGTGTTTTGTATTTTATTACATTACTGTCGGTGTCCGTTTTAGTAAGTAGAGTAAGTAGGACTATTTGTTGTTTTATCCTGTGAGAGGCTGTACATTTACGTGGGAAATGTGATAGTCTGCGTTTTGGTTTATAGCAACATTTGACAGTGCTAAAGTGAAAATGACTTGGTAGCTGCATCTGTGCTAGCGTTAGCTTGCCTGTGAATGCTAATTGAATACCCGCAGCTAAACTGGGATCTGTTACTGTACAATAGCGACATTGCGTTAGTATGCAAATTATAATAGTTAATATTATAAATAATACATATGCAAAACGAATGAGGTCAGGAGAATAATTCTTGGTTCAACTATTATTTTACGCTAAATCTCCGTATGTGAACGTAAAGGTCATATTGTAGCGCACACAATTCAAATGAAACACACAAAAAAAAACACATGTACGATTTGTCTGATCAATCAGAGTCACTCTTTTATATATATATATATATATATATATATATAAAACTGTTAACTTTGGTTCGACGTTTACACACTTTAACATGGCCATTTAAATACAGGAATGTATTATAAAGCAACTCTAACGTAAAGTTGAGGCATTTACTAAATCAAGCAACGTGGTTATAGTTCCTCACACTGGGTGGACCAAAGCATTGCTTTCAGCACATTGATATAAAATGTGCAGCACTGGTTCTGGTGATCTGCTTTCATATACCAACATGATTTTTTTCCTGTTTCTTTCATTCTTTTATTCATTTACTGCATTTTTATCCAGCCAATGGACTGATATCAGCCAGAAGAAATGCTGTTTAAAGATCTTCCCAGAGAGGCCCTGATGCGGCCGTTGTCCAGGAACGAAGTGGTGGGCATGCTAGTGAGGCTGACCATCTTTGGTGCAGCCACATACTACAGCATCAAATGGGTTGTAGAAGCTATGGATCCTACCTCCAAACAGAAGAACCAAGCCAAGAAAAGGGTATATAGAACAAAAAATAGTTTTTAAACACTGAAAGCCCAGGGTTCAGTTTTCTGCTTGCTAGATCTTCTTAGTGTAACAGACTTAGTGAAGAAAAGAAATAAAGGAATGGCTGGGGCATCATTTTGTACTATGTCTGTTCTGTCTCTCTCCAGGCAGAACAGCTCATGAAGAGGATTGGAGTTGAGGGGGTCAAGTTAACGGAGTATGAAATGAACATTGCATCTCACCTAGTTGATCCACAGACTATGAAGGTAACAATTATCAGTAATCATCAGTCCATGACATTGACATTATCAAGACAATTTTCCCACTTTTTTGAAATTGCATTTACCCAGACAAAAAAAATTTTCACAGTCGTCTGCTTTTCCCAGGTGTCTTGGAGAGATATAGCAGGCCTGGATGAGGTTATCAATGAGCTGCAAGACACTGTCATCCTGCCCTTTCAGAAAAGGCACCTTTTAGCTGGATCCAAACTCTTTCAGCCTCCTAAAGGTACTACAGCATCTTATCTATACAAAACTTTCAATTTTACACATAATTTTCCTAAGATGGAGGAAAAGTGCTATATGTCCTTTGATCATAAATTCAATAGATCATCTGCTATGGATGTCAATCGTACTTACTTTATGTATATACATTTCTTTCCTTTACTTTGTTTTTTTAGTGAAATGTGTTGGGATTTGGATTAAGATTTGGGGTGTGGACTACTGCTGCTTAGCTAAAAAAAAACTTTTGGTTTCCTTTTCTTTATGCTCAGGAGTTTTTAACAGTGCTTTCTATTGTGAATACTGATACTTTTAGTTGGAGTACATCTTGTGTGTTAAGCTGCACAACTTGGACAAACCACACATATGAGAATTTATTATAAATGTTCTCTGTTCATTATTTTTAGAAAGTCATCCAGTACATTATGCTTCCATCTGGAGCTATATGCCAAAAAGCATCTGACAAGATTTATACACTTGGCGGGCTGACAGCAGTTGATCACTTAGAGGGAGACTTTACTTTGTGCAGAGAGTTTTTACTGTTTGGCACAAAGCTTTATACAAAGCTTGTGGATGAGTCAACTTCTAAAATTAGCTGCTTTGGGAATCCAGCTCCAATCTTCCAGAAGCTTTGTTTCCATCAAAAATATGCCTATGGGAAAAAACAAATTGGTTAAGTTAACCAACTTTCCATTGGTATGTGTATGAGAGAACATTAAATATGGAAAAAAAAATCTCCACACAGTTGCCAGAAATGTGTGGTATGTTTTCCCTAAATAATAAACTGAATATCCTTGCAGGTGTTTTATTGTTTGGACCTCCGGGATGTGGGAAGACCATGATCGCCAAAGCAACAGCCAAAGCCTCAGGCTGCAAGTTCATTAACCTTCAGGCCTCCACTCTCACAGACATGTGGTATGGTGAATCACAGAAGCTGACTGCTGCTGTCTTCTCATTGGCTGTCAAAATCCAGCCCTGCATTATCTTCATAGATGAGATCGGTGAGTTGACTCGCTAATACGGTGCACATCAAAGCTAATCACCAGCAAAAGTAAGAATCTGTTACTGATATTGTTACGTTGTTATGATAGTTTTTATGCAGAAAGATAATCAAAAGGAGCTCCTTTAGAATTTAATTCATGTCATGCTTGAAAAACATGTAAAGTGGGATTTTAAACATTAAACAGCAGTGGATGAGGTTTCTTTGCAAATACTAATCCTCTCTCCTGGATCTATTAAGTTCGATCACATGTTCCCTTTTCATATCAGGGTTGGACAGAAATTTGAAAAGGAAGTGGGCACTTCCTAAGAAGAAATCAAGACAACTCCCTGCCTTGTTTATATTGGCAAATTAACATTATTACAAGTCTGCCAAGTCAAGTCTTAGAAGTTTTCTGACTGAAAAACAAGAATGTGATGATTCTCATGCAAATCCCAACTGTTGACTGTGTTGGTAAGCGAGTCAGATCAGTCAACCAAACTATAATAACCAGTCACTATTACCAGACCTCACACAGTATCTTTACCTGAGGTCTGTCTTAAAGAGGTAATGTCACACTAACAAAAAAATGATTTGGTTGACTTGTTGGTCTGAGTCATGAGTATTGTGTAAATAAATAGTACAGTTGTCTCCCCGCTTCATGATTTTACCCTCGTCTTTCGTGTCATAGAGTCATTTCTGAGGAATCGCTCCAGTCTGGATCACGAAGCCACAGCCATGATGAAGGCCCAGTTCATGAGCCTGTGGGACGGTCTGGATACTTCCTCCACCACCCAGGTAACCAGAGCACTTTCCAATGTTATAATAGATATTTTAGATTGGTAGGCATTAGTCCAGATCTCTCTAATCTCCTGAGAGCTACAGGACATAATATCTACAGCCCACAGCGTAAGTGTTTGGACGTGTGCACGTTTCCACACTTAAGAGCCTCAAGAACAATATAGGTAACTGTCCAAACACAAACAGTCTGAACTCTGTTAGACACAAGACTGTGCTGTGTTGCTGGTTGATGCAGCAGGGAGCTTATTTAGCACAATGTATTCACAATGTAATTCTCATAATTGTAGGTGATGGTGATGGGAGCTACAAACAGGCCACAGGATGTGGACCCAGCCATTCTGCGCAGAATGCCCACCACTTTTCATGTTGGCCTTCCTGTAAGACATATACACCGGCACCTCAGATTCTGTGTGTAGATATATCCACTTTATAATGTAGTAAAATGTTTGAAGGATTCATGTTTACTTCTGTTTACTTTTGTTTGGTCTTTACTTTAAATTTAAATATACAGTGCAACTACAGTTTTAGAACATATGGGACAATAGTCTCCTGAGTAAGTTAAAATAAAAACAGGCTCCCCTGTGTCCCAACTGTTCTCTATTTCATGAGGGTGATATGGTTTGTTTTACTGAGGTTTTTCAGCTACACAATAAGTAAAGAGGAACAGCTTAAATATACTGCTTATGGCTGCTAGCTAAACCATAAAAAGCATGGGGTGCATCTTTGATCCAGCAGAATAAACAGTTTCTATTACGTCTGTTCTGAATATATGAGACCAGCTGATGTTTAACAAGAGTAAATGAGTCCATAAACTGGTGAATTGGCACATTGTTTAGTTTAGTTTTTTATTCATCTGCGTTATTATGCAAATGAAAACCACCGTCCTACCCCTTTACAGAACACAAGACAAAGACAGGAGATCCTGCGGCTGATTTTAGCAGGGGAAAATGTAAGATGTGATTTCTTTTCATCCCATTATTCTGTGGAAGACATTCTTGTATTCACAGTTTCTTTTGTCATTCACAGAGACCATTTAGCATCTGTATTTTCAGTGTCAAATCACATTAACATCAATCTGATTCCCTATGAGCAGTTAATTGGCAGTGAGCAACACAGTCAAAGAGCGGGGACAGCTAATTCCATGTAATTGTCCCATATTTCTACCCTGCTTCTCTTGCTCAGCTGAGCAACGCCATTAATCTGAAGGAGATTGCTGAGAAGACAGAAGGCTACTCCGGCAGCGACCTGCGTGAGCTTTGCCGCGATGCTGCCATGTATCGAGTCCGGGACTACGTCCGCAAGGAGCAGATGAGGCAAATTGCTCAGCAGCTACGGGACTGCGAGGAGGAGGAAAAGTATGACTCATATTCACCCACCAGATTTCATAGCTTTTCTTTATTCAAAGACAGAACCTGGCCTGAACAGTCTGACCAGTGTGAGTTTAGAAAGGTGCTGTCGTTATTCTGTACAGTAATATACTGGCACATTTTTTCTTTTTTTTCTTTTTTTACAAAACATTTGAAAGCTGCGGGACATTAACATTAATCCTGATTATAATAAAACTCCTATTCATACTCATGGATCCCGAACACTGAGTGCTTTAGAAAAAGTTCAGGCTGAGCCTTCACACACAAAACTATTGATCACAAAGTGCTGCATGTGATTACACTGGACACGTACCGAGTTTTGAAAGTTTCTCATATTTTATAAAGAGCGTAATATGTGATCTGTGTAACCCATCCTTCAGCTGTTGCTAAGCAACTGTTGAAAGCCTTCTTGGAGCAAGGCATTACTGCTAAAGAAGAAATATTTTTAACTGTAAGTTTGCAGCACTCTAAACACTCCAGTCACAGCTGAGCTCTGCAATTATGATACCAGGCGTCAGCATGTGATTCCAAAAGAATATCAAGAGACTGCACGAAAGGCTACAGGCTCTCTACAGACAGTCAGCCTTACTGTAGGTTACCTTGTGGTCTTTTTAAAAAGCCCAGTGGGAAGTTTGTTTGTTTGAAGAGAAGAAAACTGCATAGAGCAGAGAAAATGTGGATCAAATAAACTTCGACCAGCCTCGTCGGGATCAAGGCGCTGACGCTGCTAAACTAAGAGAAGTTAAACTTACTGAGATCTAAAAAACAATATGAAATGTACCATCTAGTACATTATGTTCACACTGGAGAAGTGATAAGATTACTGAGCAGTGAGAAAAACCCTTTATTTTTACTCTGTTGTTGATGGACACTCCCCAGGGTAAACATACAGTAAGACCCCCTTACGCTTACCTTTCCTTTGCCTTGTACCTTGTACCTCACATTGCATCTGCCAAATGACTAAATTTAAATCTACAGTATATTAATTAGAGTTTAGTATGTTTGTTTTTGTTCCTTCCTGACTGCTCTCTTTGCTTCAGACCTGTGGATGAGGAGCGGTTGCGGCCAGTTACCCAGCTGGATCTCCTCTTCGGCCTGGATAAGATGAAGGAATCTAAGCGGGCCACAGCCTCCATGTTACCCAGCGTGTCAGAGGTTCCTCTGGACTAAGCACTAAAACTGCACCCCACGCAGACAAGAAACATTTTCTCCTCACTTTCTTCCACAGCACGTTCCAACTCATCAAGCAGAATCTTCCCCGAACAATCCAAGCAGGTGCTACACATGCACCCTTACAGTATCCCTCTACAGTATCCTCTGACTAATGACAGCTCCATCGGGGTGATTTATGTTCAGTTTGTCTGCAAGAGGAGAACGAATCTGTGTGAAGGTACTACCGCTGTACGGTTTCATATCCCACTCCACCACTGACGTGCAAATCATCCATCAGTTAGTCTTTTTTGTTTTTGTTACTTTGTTTTTTTAAATGTTATTTCAAATAACAAAGACTTTGAAGAGCTGTGAAAGATTCAGCTGATCCTGGTGCCTCAAGTCTCATACGATATTATGTGCAAAGGTTGTTGTATGAAAGCAAATCCCTCAGCAGGGCATTTCAGTCATTTCACTTTTCCAAATCACCAGGTCTGTAGTGAAAACACTTCTTCTTAGAATATCAGGACTGTCAGTATCCAATCAAAGACATAATGCATGTAATACATAAATGTTATTATGTATGAATTGTCAGGATTTAAATGTCCAATTTTATATTAGTTTCCGTTTCAAATTTAAGTGACTGTCCTTCCTGGTGGGAATACTGATGCTGTTTAACAAGCTGACAAAAACGTTTAATGTCATCAGTATTTCCATGATCAACAATCAACATGTCTAAATGAAGAGAAGTGCTCAGGCTTAGGCAGGTGTTACCAGCTGTTATTTGTCATTTTATAAGTTACTGCTCCCAAGGAGTAAGAATTCAGATGTTGTTTTTTTAAATACAATAACATGTCATTAGTTCTGTATTTGCTGCCAAGGTGCAATATGTACTGTATGTAAAAACAGAAAAGCAAAGTCATCCATAGCTAACATATAATATTCAATTTCCAAAGAACTCAGTGAAACACTTGCCACTCCACTAGAGCGACGCCATGGTCGTTGCACATCATGGCGGTATTGTGCCATTTGTTTTATAGAATCAATCAGACAAGCTTGCATTACGCCTGAAGGTCTAATAACAATGCAGCCTGTGTGAAGTTATTTGCCAGAGCTGTCAGTTAATGCATGCAGACAAAAGCAGATAACAAAGCAAACATTCAAGTGAAAACAGGGTCACCACTTAAACTGTGTAATCATAACCCATAATAACCATGATGATGAGAGCCAGCGGCAGCAATAAAACGCACAGTTACCCTCTATTATCTCAATAATCATTATCCAACTACTAAATGGCTGTAAAAATCAACTTAATGGGTATTATTCTGCTTGCATGTCTGTAAAAATGGACGCAAAATGTTGGGTTGGAGTTGAGGCAAGGTCTTAAAATGCAGCTGAATCTACCAGATCAGATGGATGGTCCTCACTGCATTTAACGCTAATGTATGCAGCGGTGTCATCTAAACTTTTCCCATCCGAAAAGACAAGAACTGGCACTCCAGGTTAAAATCTGTGTGTGTGTGTTTCACATTTTATCTTTAGCATGCTGTTTATTGTGCCATTTCCACTATTAGCGAGTCCCCATTGTTTCACTTTGAATGTTTTTAGAATGAACTTTTCATGGCTTGTTCCAGGCATCAATCAACGGCTGACAGCAGTGGCTGCGGTAAAACCCAACAGGGTTACTTTATTTTTCACTCTGAGAAGACCATGGCTTTAAAATTAAAATAATTTCAATCAGCTGTCAAGTTATTTTGACACGCTTCTCTGCCTCCCCTTTGTATGAAAAGCCTCGTTATTTGCCATATGTTCACAGCATGTGTTCATGGATCTGTTTGTAGGACTCATGGAGATCGGTCTCCCACGCACTCTCTCAGATTTGTTTTTACTTGACAGCGACCACGCGGTGGCAGTGTAGCTTCATTGTCCTGTTACTGAGGTGGATGTTACAAGCTGAGATAAAGACTGCTTTTATTCCTTTTACAGCTGTGTGGTGTGACAGCGGCATGGAAAACAGCACACACTGAATGGTTTCCCTTTATTGATTTATTCAGTGATGTTCGACAGCTGTTGCTGTTCATTAGATTCCCTCAGGTGGCATTTAAAGGTCAAGCTGCTGTCATGTGTCAGTGCAGTTCACAGGTAACATCCGTGTAAATTCTTTTCCTCAATGCAATATAGCATATCAGGTTGGTTATTAGTTGTTTGGGCAAAAGACAGTGTGGAGCCATAGTTACAGTTTATAAGATTTAGAGGGATCTATTAGTAGAAAGGGAATATAGTATTGATAAATGTGTCATTAGTGGCCAGTCACCTGAAATATTAACCACTGTTTTCTGTTTAGCTTACAATGAGCCTTTTGTGTCTGCATATATGGAGCAGGTCCCCTTCCCCTCTGTTGATCCATCATGTTTCTACATTTGCCCAGAACAGACAAAGCAAACAGTGGCTGTAAAAGTTAACTTAATCCAGTTTCTAAATATGGAGCCGTCTAAAGTAACATCATCAGCTGACATACTAGTGGATGTGGTCAATAAAAGACGACATGATACCCGTATGCTCCCTCACTCTGGCAAACCGAGGGCTGTGGCGTTTTCAGAAGGCTGCATCCTGCGATGCTGCTGAATCTCTCACATTTTACACTTTGTACCTTTATTGTAAGTTATGCGCTCAACTGTGTGTATGTGTTGAATAGAAAATGTTAAACATGTACTGTAAAGTGTATTTATTAAAAGACTCTGAAGAAACTCCATCCTGTTTGTGAAGCAGTAGTAATTTTACCCAAAACTTTCTTGGTAAACATGCTGTGGCATTCAGCTCCTTTACTTGGCGTCTGCAACATCATCAGCTGTTTGTGAATTCCGCAGCAGCTGCAGTCAGATCCTGTACCCTTTAGGCGTGCATTAATAAGCCATTGTTGACCATAATCAAGCTCTGACTCTTTCCACTCTCTTGCTGCTTTTTTCCCAGCTTTACTGCTGGTGTCTAACAAAAGCCTTGCATCTCTAATAAGTTCACTTTTCAGGACTCGCTGACAGCCAAACAATTTCAAAATTGCAGTCTGCGTTTTTAATGGATGTCTCGCCAAGTGTGCTAAGGTAATGAAATCCAAATTACTCATACTGTAAGTTCCATGAAAAATCAGGTTAAATACATTTTTAAACACCCAGGATTTACAGGGCTTTAATATGACAGCAGTTATTTGTTAATGATAATGGATAATGATCAGCTTCTCTTGGCTACTGTCCAAACTGAAACCACACTGCACACCAGCACCTAACCTTTGCCGTATTAGTTATTATTAATCTAGAGGAAATCCGTGTGTGACAGCTGCAGCCTCATTCATGTTATTTGTCTCATGTTCGCAGGCAAATCTTATGATTTATGTCATGTGATGCAGGTTTGTGCTTTAAAGTCTTTTAACCGTTCTACTCGCATGGCTCTTTAGATCGCACTAATGCATTGTGTTCACTGTTAATTAGCAAACAAAAGCTTAGTGACAGGCTGAAATACAGCACACGGTAGGGCTCTACAGATGTTAGACATGAGTATGTAAGCCTGCTTATCTAAGCATGTTGCTCATAGTACCACAACCTCAGAGCAACAAGCATGTCTGAAGATGCTTGATTTAGTTACATAATACGTCATTTAGTGATGCTTTCCCCATTTACTTTGTCGATAAATGGATTTTCCATGCTGAGTAAGATTATACCACCCACTGTCCCACCTGCAGGTCACTAGCACCTTGGGAAATTTCCACGCACTAGGTTATATGGATATGAAAAGCTAACGGATCAGATTGTGATCTTTAAGAAAGTGTAAAACATAATTGAAATCTTTACATGTACTGTTTGTCCAGGAGCATAGTCTGAATAACTATCATTGTATTGTATATACTAACACACTGAACAGAACACAGTGTGTGTACTGAAGGCCATATAATGGGTAAAGCAGCCATGACCACCCAAGTAAAAGCCCATTTCCAAATATTAAGCATCACTGTTATGTTGACCTTTCTCTGGTCTGTGCATATAGTAGGTTCAGTCATCAGAACAAAGTCTGCACAAAGTCCAATAATGTCAAGTCGCAGACCCTGTCGTTTGGGATTTTCCCACTAATTTATATGAAAAGCTTAAATGAAACTAGTGTATTTGTGTGAGAGTGATACCATTAAGTGCAGATAAACGTTGCTGCCCGTAGCTTGGTCAGATAGTGAGGTGATATTTACAGTTCAGGCTTTAATGAGGGAAAGTCTGGAGTGTTTTGCAAGAACGGGTGTCTGATCTTTGACTCACAATCATCGATTAGTTATTCATAAAGTTATTGATGAGTAAGACGCAGTGAAATTCTCTCATTCCAGTTCCTTTCAACTAGAGAACGTTTCCCAGTCAATAAACATGGTGGAGGAAGCTCTCTCCTGCGCACAGCTGGCCGGAGATGTCAAAGACTTCCCATGGAGATGAGAACTCAGACACAGATAGATTCCTTTTTTGCATTGCCTGGGTCTGTCAGTGCAGCAGCTCTCAACGCTGCACTGATGGTCTCAACCGCTTTTCCATCAGGATAGAAACGGGGGAGAGAGTGTATAATGGCCCCACTCCACACTGTGACAGTCCTCTGAAAGCTTCAGTGCCATCGGACATGATCGAGCGAGCCGGGAGAAATCAGAGCCAGCTGTTATCCCTGCCACATTTCTCAGCAGGATATCATGTTGCCTGCTGATGATCAGGGTTTTATAGCTGAAGTAGATCACTCACAGAGACAATTTGCATGGCCATGTGATGGTCTAAGCAGATCCACAATAACAAATGGAGTCTGAGTTGTCCTAGGGGCTTTTGGGTGAGAGGAACATGCTCATTTATCCTTTTTTGTGCTCATTTTGTGTTTTCTTTGCATCATTGTGGCATGTCACATCCAAAAGAACGACATGATCAACAGTGGACAGGTCAGAGAAATAGGCCTTGACCCTTTAAGTCTCAGTTCACATTTCACTATAATAAAAGTTTATATTCCTAACTAATGATTCAGAGCTACCGGTTTGATCAGTCAGTAATGTTATATGTGGTTTAATATATAGAAATGGAAAAGGTTAGTTTCCAAAACTATAGCCTGATGTTTAGTTTCAGACACTAAAAGCTAAGAGTGTATACGATAAATAAATCTTCGTCAAACGCGATACATCAAATTAGTTCTTTTAATGAGTGATGCCATTCGGTTCCGAGGCTACAATTGTCTCTGCAGAGGTAAGTTGTTGGTCACATAAGACTTTTCCACCTCAACAGCAGCTATTTAGGATGTGAGCAGCTTTCTTTTCACTTGGCTTATAATGACTGGGCCTTAACCCGCTGTGTGCTTTGGCAGTCATCCAAAAATGTTTCACTTTATTTTAATGAGGCCAACATGATAGTCAGCCTTTTTTTTTTTTTACAATATTGATACAGTATGTGTAAAGACAGTCTTACAGGTTGGTGGGGCACTCGGATGATGCTTTCCATGAGTGCTGCAGCAGTGCTGTGCTAAGAACCACTGACTGATAATCCACACGAACTTCACTTAACTGTAACTTGGATGGTGTAAAGCTGAGCATGTTGACGTCTTTACAAACCAACTCAGCTTTGTGGAATCATTGTAGACTTCGTGACTCACGAGGTTTCATTGAAGTTTGAGGACAAAGCCTCAAGGATGACTGCACATCTCTTTTTCTTTTACGCCTAAAGCACATGAAATCATCTTTAAAGTATGTTCTGGGCCTAAATGAGAGCTACAGGATCTGGATGAAAATATTTAACCAGTTGTCAGTCCTAAATTGACTTTCCGCTCCATCATGCTTTATGTAATTATATCTATAGAATTTATATTGATACTATTACGATGACTTAATATTTACTCAGGCTGCAGGCATAATGATGCATGATGAAACGGCGCGATACATGACTGGCCAGCTCCCCCTCAGAGATAATTGTCTGTTGTCTGCCTACCTGTAGGGATGCTGAGTCGAGTTATCTGCCGTCTGTACCCAGGATAGACAACCAACGCAGCTTGGGCTGAGTCATAAGCAATAATCCAAAGGTTAACAGCTTGAATTTGTTTATTGCACCAAGTGTTGTAGCTGGTCACTGCACAACTCCTCAGCAAAAGTAATTAACTTGGATTTGAGAGAAAAGCTATGAAGAAATATTATCAGGTGCTGAGATGTCACCTGCACCCCCGAGTGTCAAAGCTTTTAAATGAATGAGCTCTATTATACTGCCACCTTTAACGAAATCAGTTAAAAGAAATCAGATGAGACTGTGGATGTCTGGTTTCATGTGTCAATTCACGAAAAGCATCCAGCACGTTTTTTATAAAAACATGCTGGATGCTAATATTTGAGACTTCATTGTGTAAATTGCCTTTAAAATATGTTGTGAGAGTTGGTTATTATTAATAATTACTTTCGACAGATCCTTTAATCACATGAACGTGCACGTCACAGCAGCTGTATTCGACGTTGTTCTGCTGTGCAGCTGTTTGTACGTGATGAGACTGTAAAGCATGTTGGATTTTTTAACAATACCCCGCCACGTGTTTGCAGCTGATAAAACACGAGATGCGACGTCAGTGTTCGGGGCGTGGCGGCACAAACATCACTTCAGAGTTCATTTCTGCTTTAATGAAAGCGCTGGCTTCTAGGAACTGAGCTGTTGCTTTGCATGAGTAAACCCACTAATGGTAAAGATGTATTTGGTGTTTTTTCCTTCCTCCATATTAAAGCAACAAGTGCGGCTCTCCTGAGTTTTCACAAACCAGCTTTGTGTAACCAGCTTTACTCTCACATCCGCTGCCTCACACCTAACTAGATGGAAGGCCAGGTTGGAGAAGAGGCTGCTCCATTAGCAGATGTAATTGGAGTGTCTGATGGCTGCAGCACACCAGATGAAAGGTAATCAGAAGGTGTGTGGCTGTCAGAGTAGGTGTTAAGAGAAGGGTCAGCTCTTAGGGCTTACTGCTGCTGTTATTGAACATCCCTCCTTGGACTGAGAGCACTCCAAAATCACAGGCTTTTTTTGTTTTTTTTTTTATCTGAGTAGAGTGAAAGTGGAATTGTAACACTGCAGAAACAGCCTGAGATCGTGTATACGTGCAATTATACTGATATCATATAATGATTTTCTGCACATTAGAATCTGTGCTAAGATGCTGTTCTGTCAAGCGTATAACATATAAGAAGTGAGTGTTCCTTCACCAACAAGGAGGAGGTGTGGGGTTATGAATCAACAACTTTCACTGTTACATCACTTTGATTTTAGTCTGATTGGTAAAAACAATGTTTGCTGTTCAACTGAGTGGCGAACTTGTTGGCCGCTTATCACAAAATGCAAAGCGTGCTTGGGTACTGATATATTAGCAGCAGAGATGATGGGACGGGAAGACAACAGGCGTGCCAAGGATTTTGATTGCATGAAGAGGGCAGCAGATAGTTTTATCGAGTGGGCCTGCAGGAGAAGCAGGACTGTGATGTTGAAGTCAAAGCTATTCTCCCAGCAAAGCGAATGAGCAAAAAAATAAAAGGTGAGGTGAGTTGGCAGATGCAGTTGCAGAGATGGAAGATCAATATTTAGCATAGCCTTTGCCCTTGCTTGTCATGGACTATAAAAACCAAGAACATTGTGAACTCTGGGAGTACAACATACTGCATGTGGAGTGACGTATTCCTGTCCTGAATTATAATCCCAGTCTGGCCGTTACAAAGACGCTACACATGCTATGATAGTAATTCTCACACATTTAGTTTCTTTAATCTCCAGTTTCCTTCCTTGCTGGATTTGGCTTTAATTGACAGTGTTGTGTGAGATAATGCTTGGAAATGTTTCTAATTAACTTCTGCTCATGTCATTTAAAAGTCTTTTTAAGCGATCGTACTAGGTCAGACAACCATTTGAAGCCTGATTTAATTTCAAAAGAAATATAATAATTACCCAAATTCATCCCATCCATTATTAGTCCTCTATTAAAAGAAGTGAAATAACACCCAAATAACCACAACATCATTTACACTGGCTAGAATGACATCAGCAGCACAACTGGACTGTAGCTTCACTGACTCACCAGAAATCTGCAGCTGAAAATATTATTAACATTGCATTAACTCACGTCCAGGTCCAATGAAGGCGTATCTGTCCTCTACTGAATCCTCTACTGTAAATGTAAATTGTGGATGAATGAGCGTTCACTTAAAACTTTGTTGAGTAGTATCTCTCCATGAAGTAAACTACTTTTAACTGAGGCACAGTAACTCCCGTGCTCACGCCTCTCTGAAAGAGCTCTAATCACACCCTTGCTGTCACCCATTGAACATTTCCTTCCTTCCTTGCTTCTCTTCTTTGTCTTGATGAGATGGAGAAGAAAGAAACATTAGATTAACAAGCATCCGATCAGAATTTCGGACGGCCCTTGCCAGGCCCCGGTGACACACACATTCCCATGTTCCAGGGTTGAGCCGAAAGGCACTTGGTAGTGTAACTAATAAAGGCGAGGACAAAAGCACAGCACCCACTGAGGAGAGGAGATGGGATAATGATCACTAATTAATCATGCACTGGGGTCATGCGGCTCATCTCTTCACCACCGACACAGTAGCAGAAGGGAATGACTCACTTCCCGCTGAAGGCTCCGCAGAGGAGGCAGCTGAATGAAGCGAGACACGGTATCGCAGCAAGACGCCTTTTATTAGTCTCAGCCAGTGATGCAAATGTGTGAGCTGCTCTGGGAAAATTGGTTATTTATGCATGTCCAATCATTTATTAATTAAAACACATGTATATTTAACACAATGAATATTCTTGCATTGCATGTTTATCTCTCACAGACGTTCACACTTAGCAGGGCATTACAACACGTCTGTCTCAAGACATCAGTGGTGAGATGGGAGGACAATTTTGGATTCTGCACCAGTACACAGTCAGGAAGCTTTGAAACTCATTAAACATCCAGCTAACAGTATTTAAGACAGCCAGTGGTGGAATGTAACTAACTACATTTACTCAAATAAGAACAAATATGAGGTAGTTATACTAGATATTTATATTTATTATATTTGTTGGTTCCATTAATACCTTAGTGCCTACTTAAATATACTTCAGCATAGGTAGAATAGGTAGTGTAACAGGCATTTTAACCCATAAGCACACATTTTTCTTCCTTTTTAATTTTTTTTTTTATTTAAACCGTGTCCTGTCCGGCAGCGTAGCATGCAGCATGAAGTACTGGATGCCTTACTGGGACTATGTGTATGTACCCACGTGTAATTAGGGTGTAGTGACACCCATAGTAGTCTGATGACACAAAATGAGTCCATGCTGCACAGTCCTCCAGGTATAAGTAATTATCAAATTAGAAAAAAATGAGAATGCAGCAAAACATACTAATCAAGCAGAAATCTTCTCTGAGGGCGAGCCTCAATCAAAAACACTTAGGAGCAAATGTCTCTGCACTAATGCCAGTGCTGTTCTGTAGGTCTGACTTCACAGGAGGACAGCACCTCAGTCTTGTCAAGTCTACGTCTACTGTCTGTCTCGTTCTTGCTATTTTACTTGTGAAGGTGTAGACCAGACAACCAACCACGGTGCACGTTAAACCTTCAGTAGTTCTAAAAGCATTTCACAGCAATCAAATGTCATGACGCCAGTTAGCTACAGAGAAGGGGAAGAAAACAAAACAGAAATAAATGTAGTTGCAGTGCTGGAGAATCCAGAATAAAACATTTGTCAACAACAGAACTTTTCAGTTTTTGTTTTCAGTACTCCATGTGTACTCAAGATTTACAAAAATATTTGTTGCATGATTTACTTCTCCAAAGTAGTATTTGCTACTGCCTTGTGTTTGATAGTCTTGTCTTGAGTAAATATGAATTTGAATCTGAAGAGCAGCTGGATGAAAAGAGGGATGTGACTGTCTGCGTCAATCACAGTAGTGTCAGTCACCTCAGTCACCGACTCATATACATATAAAAAAGTCAGGAATCTGTGAACCATGCTTCCAAAATAAGGCGTAAGTGGAAGAGAAATCAAACTCCTCGTCTACTGCATGCATGTGGTGATTTTCAGTAACCAGGTTTCTTAAGTGCAGCTAAACTCGTTCCCCTGTTCCCCAAGAAACTTTCTCTGAGTAATCTATTTGTTTAAGTGCAAGTAAACACAGTGAGCAAGAACGGGGTAAAATGGCTCTAATGTATTTGAAATCACTGGCTTTAAATGTGAAAGAAAGTGTCAGCAGTATACGTATATATATATAGAACGATAGAAACACTGGTGTTAAGAAAGTTATTTATTGCTGTTATATGAAAACACCTGTAGGTGATTTTGGTGGTCAACAGGTTTTGCTGTTGACATAATGTATGTAAAACGTTTTATACCTTATTCTCCGTCACTGTAATTTACTTTATTGGCATCATGACTTTTGATTTCATAACTTCTGAAGGTTTGACGTGCTCTGTGGTTGGTTGCCTGGTCTACACCTTCACAGTTAAATAGCAAGAATGGAACAGACAATAGACGTTGACTTGTCGAGACTGGAGTGGACTATGCAGATCAAAATGTTTTGACTTCATGGCACTGCATTGAAAGATAAATTATAGCAAAAGCTTTATGTAATGACAACAAACTGAGTTTGGCTCCTCAGCTCCCCAGCTTTTAATAAACAAGGCTTTGTGTCCAAAGCATAAAAAAGACGGTATCCCATTATGCATATCAAAGCTGTTTTTCAGTGTCTCCCATCTTTAACATTACCATTCCAAGGTGCAGTTGATAACGCTTTCATGCAGTTATTTAAGCAGCAGAATATGGCTGGGCTCAATAAGAAGGGGATTTCTAGAACAACTTGGAAAGGTTCACCAATGAATATTCAGATAAGGCACTTGAAAGGGATTTTAGAGGAAAGGGTTGTAAACGCAGCTCCAGTTGTTTATGACACTGGTTGCTGAATATGTATTCTCCATCATTAGCAAATGTTTGGTATTATACAGTTACAGCTGCAATGTAAATACTGAAATGTGGCTGTTCATGGTGTAATTAGGGTTTTAAAGGGTCTTTGGGTTTGTGAAGAACGAGGACGAGTCAGTCTGGCTTGAAGATGAGCCATGCTGGTATGTGGTTTTCTGTTCCCAGACAGAAGGTGTAAAGTGGCAAACCACAGCTAGAACTGCTGAGTTGAAAACAAGATCACCATGATAGCAAGCAGATATTTAACAGGTTTAATGTTCACCATGTTCACTATCGTAGTTTAGCATATTAACACTTGCTAGTCACAACCAAACATAGAGCAGATAGTAAATACTCTATAATGTGCTATCATGGGTGATCGGGTTATCAGGAGGCTCTAAATGGGAAAAACAATGGAAAGGGAGACCTTTACACTGCTCCTACGTCTTACATACTGCATCGTCTAATAAAAATCACAATTAAATGTCCTTACGAGTGCTCCCACATGTTAGAAAGCATGATGTCATGCTCAGTGCCCTTTCAGTGACAACACCATGGTGTCTCTCAGTTGCCGAACATAAAGGAGAAAATGACGCCCTTAGGAAGTGGCTATTATGGAAGAAGGTAATGTATCCTTTCTGTAGGCTGACCATTAGGAAAACAAAGCACCCTGAGCTGTAAGCTTGTTTAAACTGCAGCCTTGATCAATACAGTTTTTGTGTCAGGTCACGAAGCCTTTTAACAATTACATTGAGTGTACTGGTTAAATATTATTAAGGTTGCTTTAATAATGTATGTAGGCCACAGAAGAATGCCTTCTCTAAATATTTCATTCAAATTAAATTTGTGATGTAGTGAAAGCTTAATTTTTTAATTATTTATTTATTTATTTTTATTTCTGTGATCAAAACGGGTTTACAGCCCTTTAGTTCGCTTAACTCGTTCTTGTGAAAAGGGAGATCACATAAAGAGAATCAACTTGGCAACATTAGCATTGTGAGTGGGCGAGTACTAGACCCACAAAAAGAAAAAAGGAAAATGGAGAAGAAGCATGTGTAGAAACACAAGTTTTAGTTTTAATATGGACATGTACTGAACTGAATTTCAGTAGGAGTATGAAGGCTCCAAACGGAAAGCAAACTCTAGACAAAACACATTTCGCCTGGTGCTGCTGCTCTGCTGTTCTTCTTTATTGTGTAGGGTTGAGACATAATACTGCTGCAGTCGAAATGCTGGCTTGGTTCACTTCAGGGTTACAGGGTTTTATGCAAATAAAAAAATTCATTTTACCATGAGGCATTTTTTCTAAACACACGCTGTTCTCCCCTGATGGTGCCTTTTACGGTATTAATCCGCCCTTGCCCCTCACACAACCTGAGTCCGCCACTGCAGACACAGAAAAGAACCTGCTTTATAGTACATAATAAAATTAAGATTTTCACTCATAGATTCAATATTCTACTCTGATGTTTGTCTCGGGCTGTGCTTCTGTCTGTATGAACAGGTCTTATAATATTTAAAAATACATGTTGTGATGTTCATAAGTAATAGGGAAATCATTATTGTATGACATTAATTATTAATAAATAGATAATAACAATATTTAATGTCCAAATACGCTGTACTATATAGTGAATCTTTGGCATAAAGCTTTAAAGTGTAGCCAGTAAAATGAAATCAGTTAGGGGACAGCGTCACATGTCCTCTCAGTTCTGCTGACAAAGATCTAAAACATTTCCAGATATAAAGTAGGTTGTGGAGTCATATTATCAGAGTCTGAGCCTCACTGTTCTCAGATACATTGACACATAAGCACCAAAATACATTAAAACGTCCACACTACTAACTCACTAATGGAAACCTCTCCTTTGAAGTAACTTAATCACATTGCAGGGAAAATTTTTCTTCAAGTCAGATTAGAATTAATCATGCCATTTGCTGAGGTGGCACTTTGTCAAATGCTAAGCTCAGGGCTGGAAAAGCCAAATGAAGAAGCTTTCCTTCAGAAGATTTGGGCCAAGCACTCACATTTTAGATGCCATGTATGTGATGAGCAGAGAGCACAAGACCCTCACAATTAATTTCCTGTCTGTGAAATAATCACACACATCCTTTCAAACCCCTGTATGAGGATTAAGGAAGCTAAGCGCTAATACAGTTTGGGGGAAAGTTAATGCACAGTTATGGCTCATCAACTTCAGAAAGGACTGTGTTTCTTTATGTGATTTCCATTCCTGGAGCATTTATTTTATTCTCCTTTGTTATGTATTTTGGCTGTTGTTCTCTTTTTAGTTCTGTTTTTGACAATAGTGTATAAGCAAATTTAGTTTCTTTTCCATTTTTGTCCAATTTGTCTTGTTATTTTTTCTATCCACACTCATGCTCTTCAGAGGATGAACTCTATTGACTGGGAATACTTTTTTATCACTGGTAAAACATTAAAACAATACAATGACAAGCAGGATCTGTAGTTGAAACTGATTGATGCCACTCTTGCCATCAGTTGCGGAAAAAAAAACCTCCAGGTCTCTGGATTTGCTGAAGAGTGACAACATTCACACCGCCCACGCTCTCAACACAGCATCCTGTTGGATAGTGGATTTGAGCCAGCTGTACTGCCAGCGGTGGTGCGGTGATAGCCAGGACTTGTCAGAAAACAGATATATGATTTGTTGCTGGCTGCCCAACTGCAAGTTCAGTTTTACAACTTTCATGCACTGCCAACCAGAGAATCAAGGTGCTCATCACACATCAGTAAATAATTTGTTGAAATGACATTTTGGCTGCTGGTTCCTCCTGTGGTTTGTGGTGTGAAGGCACCAAGGTCCCTTCACAGCTCTGTGTTTGCAACACTCACCGCGAAGCAAGAACGGCACGTATCAAGGAAAAAGCAGTACACTTCCTGGTTCTATATCTCAAATCTAAGAACACACGCGTCTCCTGAAGAAGGAAATTCAAGCCTGTGCAGTGTGGGTAGCATTCAGTCGTGTCTACACTGCTTTCGAGTTGTGGATGACTTTGGGGTCCTGGGATTCTGGTGACTTTTCTTCTCCAGCGCCTGACATCTTTTTCACCTCTGTGACTCAGCGCAGGCTGCTGCTGCCCTTCTTGACATTCTGATGTGGAACAAACAGCCAGCGGCCCACTGGCTCACCCTCATCAGCACAAGCTGTTTGTAGCCATCTCTTTTCCTCCCTCCCTCCTGCACCCTTCCTTTCTTTCTTGTTATTACTTTGATTGGTTTAGTCTGCTTCCATGCAGCTCTGCAACAGCTGTCAAACTAAAGGTTGTTCAGCTTTGTGCAGATATAAACAACTAAACAGTGCAAAAGCTGATATTTAAACTTTGAGATAAACATACATGAAATTCAAACCAATTGTACAAAAGCTGTAAAGGTACACAATTTAACTTATAAAACCGACTGATAAACGTGTCAGGTCAAAGATAAGACGCGTGAAGACAAGTAAACAGCTTGTTACAGTTACTTCCTAATGTAAACTAATGGAGTCATTGTGTTTTTGTTTAGTGGCAAAAAGGGGAAAATTCCTCCAAACTACTCATGCAGAAGCATCCTGTCACTGTCAGATTGATGGCAGGGTTGAATAAAAATTGCTTTACACCCATTTGGTCATGAAAATCATTTTCAGTCATTTTCCTTTTCAGCTGGTCTGCTGGTACGTCACACAAAAGGAGGACGCTCTAAACAGTATTTTATTTAAATCAATAAACAGGAAAATCTCACAGAAAGTTGAAGTAGGTTAAATCAAACATATTACTGTAATCGAATGGCTTTATAATTATTATTACATTATCATGTAATTAGCAGGCTGTAAGAGACGAGGTTACCATTTTCTCTATTGTATAAAAGTGTGGTATACATGTGGCCTTCAAAAAATCCTAAAATAGAATTCAATTGAATGTTCACTTTAGAGGCATCGCATGGTTAAAACAGGGCAACAGTTTGACTTGCTGTGAGTCACGTAGCTCTCAGTGATAAGATTTCTTTTGATTGGCTCATGTTCAGTTTCAAAAGAAGAAAAAAAGACATTGCTATAAGAACTAACTGAGCGAGCTGGCTACAACAGACCTTCACTTTTCTGCAAAGCATCAAGTCATACAGGATGTTTTTATCTGCCTTTGTGTGATGAAATGTCATCCCAGCATTCACACCCACAGTAATCTCTGGCTTGATTCTCTGACAGTTCTGTCATTTTCCTCCATGCCAACAGACAATGTACAGTTGAAAATGAAATTGAGTTTTTTTCCCTCTCTCTCTCTCTTATGGGACTTTTCCCAGACTTCATGTACTAGCTGTTAGCTATAGTTTCATTCCACTCACATCAGTCACTGTCTCTAGTAGCTAGGCGTTCAGTGAAAATAAGTTCAGTTCAGTGTGACTAATAGAGAGGTTGGAGATATGATAATAACATAGCGGCTGTAAAACAAAAGCCGTTATTAATAGAATACAAAATGGCGCAGATAAACAGGGGCATTAACGTCATAACAGGTTGCACTGCAATTACCATACACTGTGTGAGATTAAATCTGATCAGTCAAGCGCCCGTTGGTCTGAAAATAGTCAGAATAAAGTGAATCTGCACAGACATCGAGCCAGCTGGAAGGACTTTAGTACAACTTGGCTAGGAGCTCGTTTTCTCTGCACATACTGACTTGACAGTAATTACAGCTCTGAGTGAGTGTGTGTGCACTCGTTGTTTGTACAGTAAGTGTGAGGAGAATGGGGCTGGCAGCCCAGATAAAGCCCGAGGCGAGGCCACTTGGAGAGAGGTGTGGGTGGAGGGTTGTGCCACTGCAGAGACGACCTTTTGAATAAAAGCCACTTCCCTGCGAGGAGTCCAGGTGAGCACACAATTACATTTTCATAAAAAGAAACCCAAAATGCAAATGCATTCCTCTCAGTTAACCTATATATACATCATTTTGTCTCCTCGTTTTAATTTAGACAGACTGCTGGTTCGAGGATGTTTTGATTATCTTCTGTCTTCTTCCCTGTTTGAAGACATTTGTCCACAATGACAAAATATTACACAGCTTCAATCACAGAATCAGTATATATGTGTTGAGTGGTAACATCTATTGTCTGGCCAAGCATACCCACCTCATTTGTACGCCACAGAATCCAAACTGATGCTGAAAAATGTTGGAACGTACTTTTTAATCACCATTTGCCCATAATACTGCACACAGGCACCATGGGTATCTCATCAAATGTAAACTATGCTAGCGCTCGTCCAATTGCTTTTTTCAGTAGTGCCACTGTTTTGCCTAATTGTGTGAATTTATGCAGATTAGGTTCAACAGGTGACAACAGATGCTGAGCCTATCTACACAAAGGGTCACCATGGGTCACCAACAGGTGCACCATGGGACTGGATGCTGTGTGATTTGGAGGGCTAAAACAATGACTTGTGTTTGGTTGTTTTGTTTTCTACTGTTAACATGCAGGGATGTGATATTGTTTAAGCTGAATTCAACCAAATTATAAAACGCAAAAAACACTTGATCCTCTTCATTTGAGCTGAAATGATTAGTTGGTCATTAGAAAATTAATTAGACTCTTTTTTTTTAAAAGAGCAATTTTCATATTTAAATTAAATATCTTTGGGTTGGGGATTTACGGCTGGCAAAGTAAAGAAGGTGTCAACTTGAGGTTTTGGAAATTGTAATTAGAAATTTTAAACATATATATTGTAAGACAAAACATTTACAAACTTCAGATAATATATAACTATTAAATAATAAAAAGTAATCACTGATGAAAAGCCGTTTGCTGCAGTCCTTCTCAGTTATATGACATTATATGCTTTTAGGTTGTCCATCCATCATCTGTGTGTCTGTCAGAGTCGTGTAAATGCAATATTTCAGGGAGGAATTTGCTCAAATTGTCATCATTTTGCATCATTTTGGAGTGTCCAGTCTGTCCCGGTCTGTTCCAGTCTCATCAGTGCAATGTCTCAGGAATTCTTGGAGGGGATTTCATTAAATCTGGCACAAATATCCAATTAGACTCATGGATGTACTGGTTTAATGACGAGCCTGGACAGGTATGGATCTAAACTGCAACTTGACTGGCCATTAGGCAGTGCATACCTCATTTTGTACAAATGATTAGTTAATTAGTGAGTTGTAGTTGTAGTTTCCAGTGTTTCAGCTAATCTCTCTCCTGACTTTAGCTTCATATGTTCTGCACAGACATGAGGAGCATAAATAAATATTGTAATCTATCTCTCAGCAAAAAAGCCAACAGTCATATTTCTAAAAATGTTGATGATGTATTCCTTAAATTCTCCAGTGAAAACCATCTATACTTTAACTGTATTTAACCATTTCTATAAAACAATGAAAGGTTCTTGCACTGCTCCAAGGGATATTGAATCTCTGTTACTTTTTAATGGAGCTGGCAAAGTTTGGATTCTCATGCCAGCTGAGAAAATCTGCGTGGGAAAAGGACATGAGTAACACCTCCCCTCCTTTAACAGCTCCCAACACAAAGCGGCCCACAGCCAGCCTCTCCAGCGCGCCGCTTCGTTGGCCACGAGTAGTAGACGATACAGCAGATGGGAAACTCTCAATGTAGATGAAGAATATAGGCGACATGTTGTGTGATTAATAGACTTTGTAACAGTACAACTTTAGTGAGACTCAGGGTAACATTTCTACTAGATTACAAATGTCATTTAGGAATTTAAATTTCAGAAACGTCCCAGGATGTGATTGTGACCAACAGAAAAGTAAAGCTTAGATTTGTATTCCCACTGCTAGCATTCTTTCTTCCACTGATTTATTATATTGTCATGGTCAGATACAGCAACTTTTCTGCAAATAGAAATAAATTCATCTCCTCCCTGCTTCCTGACTCTCTCTGCTCTCCTGTAACACTCCACTCCATTCTCCTTGAGGGTGAGTGAGTACGCTGGAGAGCAGCAGTATACAAATCAAACACTCACACGCCTCAGAGACGTTTGTCAGGGTCTGGGGCTATACTCCGGCAAGGAGAATTTTTAATCTGTTCTCACAGCTCGGCTTACTACTACTACTTACAGCTACATTCAACGGATCCTCTGTGCCGTCTCCGGCTGTGTTTACTCACATTTGATAATTAATGCACAGTGAGTGCTGTGTGAATTTACTCGCTCGTGGAGTGTATTTAAGCTTCACCTTTGGGGAATTCTCAGATGTTAATTGTATATCCACTATGCTTGAGCATAAACAATGTGCACAAAGCAGAGATTAGGTGAATGAAAACAGTGCACTACCATCCTTTTCAGCTTTCTTTTAAAATACTAAAGAAACTAGAGAATCCCACTTTTGATACAGTGCAGCTTAAAAGGTATCAACTGGCAACATATACAAAAAACAGTGAAAGCGTTGCAGCAGATGCAAAAACCACAGAGCTCTTCAGTGTTGTCTTTCAGCCATGTATATTATAGTATTTATTTCCATTTCAAAGCTACAGAATGCCGCAGTGTCACTGGGACGAGTGTCACTCGTCAATATTGTCTTGTCGAGACACAAACCACCCTGCACCGTCTAGCCTCAGGCTGAGGTTACCAGTGTCTGGGATTTGAAATGAGAAGGGCTAAAATCAGCCAATTTGCAAGAGTAATTTAAAAGGACTTGGCAACAGTACAATTCAGGTTGGGAATGAGTTTTCACATGAGTCTTCTCCATGTGAAGAATTGCACAATTTCAATAGTACTAGAGTCATACTTACAAGACAATCTTCACACTGATCCAGCTGAGATGGTTCTGATCAGATCAGATCAAGATGATTGCCAGACACTTTTCCTGTAGTGGCATTCTGGACATGTCCAGCTGGAAGGAGAGCCTGCGGCGTATCCAGAGCATACTGCGCATTAATACAGTAGATTCTACCTGCTTTTTGGGATCCTGGAGAAGGAGCTGGAGAGATGGCAGAGTAGAAGATTGTCTAACTTATCCTGAGCAGAAGAGCATAGACAAATGTTCCCTCCATTGTTAGGGCTGCTCTTAGTCGTAATATGCACTTTAGATATTCAGTGGTCATGGTTATTGGAAACAACAGTCACCTACACACAGCTCCCATACATCACACCACAAATCAGTTGGATTTCTAAAATATACAGATCTGGTGCATTAATATTTGTATAAACATTACCAAATTGGGAGCTCACCCTCTTGACACTGTGTGTCTGCAGCCTGTACCTGAAGTATTGAAATGCAGCATCAAGCAGTGATTAGAGGATGGAATTGGTGACTTGAAATCTATTCCTCCAGTCACTTATGCCACCTTGCCCAGGCACCTCAATCATGTTTTCTTATTAGGCTTCGGGACTTCAGCGGAATATTCATGTGTAAGTTGAATATAATCGTGCTTGGAAAATAAATAGGACAATTGGAAGAAGGATTTGCATATCTTGCTGCTCAGCTGTTAACCCTTATCAAGTCAGGAAATAACATGAAATATTTCAACAAAGAAACATTCAGCCAAAAGGGAAGAATCTGTTAAATATGTGATCCTACTTTGCATTGTGACATTTGTCCTTTATCAGCTGCTGCTGCCATTGGAGTGTCATAACCGCTAACCGTGCAGTTATTTTATTATTTTTCCTGCCCATCTTTTGATGAAGGCTTACAGTGATTGTGATTACAGCGTCTCTCCCAGTTGAGTAGCCCTGATTATAAGTCGCTTTGCATAAGAGCCCGGCAAAATGACTAAGATGTAAATGTGAATTAGCATCAGCGCTAAGGATGCAGACAAGACGGCCAAAACTACTGGTGGAGCTTCTGTCTGGAAATTAAACTGACAAGTCAATTTCTAAAACATTTCCTGTGTATGGTTTTTGTTACCACAAGATGAATGGTGAGTATTTCTCTAGGAAGTAGGAAATGCCCTTGTAAAAAGTCTTCCATCCTGCAGAAATGCAATAATTTGTTGTGCTCTCAATTTTGTGTGAGTGGATGTCACTTTTTTCAGTAGAGGATGTCTTCTTTGCAGAGTTAAATTTGTAAAATTGCTAAGTGAATCAAGCTAAGCATTTACTCTTAAAGCACCAACCAGCAGCAAGTGTCTGAATTTAATTTAATTCATTTTATTTATATAGCACCATATCACAACACAAATCTTCCCAAGGCACTTTTTAATAGTAAGACCTGCAAAAACATATAGAAAGGCCCACAAATCCCCCTGGAGCAAGAGATAGAGGAGAGCAGAGGAGAGGAGAGGAGAGGAGAGGAGAGGAGAGGAGAGGAGAGGAGAGGAGAGGAGAGGAGAGGAGAGCAGAGGAGAGGAGAGCAGTGTCTCTGAGCACTCTAGGTGTATAGGAGCCTAATTTAAAGATGTCACCTATCTCTAACTGTAAGTTTATCAAAAAGGAAGCAGATTTTTAAAAGTAACTGTCTCCTGAAGCTGAACTGGGAGCTGGTTAACTTGAGTCAACACTATAATTTATTCAAGACGTTCATCTTTGTCAATTTAAGAACAAACAAATAATTATACATTGCATTTTATTCACAGTGCCTAAAGGGACCAGTGTTGATGCTAAATCATTCTGTCAATCATTCTTGTTTGTCTCCACTCCTCTACTCAACTAAATGGAGTTTGCTCTTTCTTGTGGTTACATTTAGGGCCTCACGGCACGGCGGTGAAAAGTTAAAAAACAATTGTGGTGCTAGATAAATATTGAAAACTAGACAGGCACTAGAAGCAGGAGATACAGTGTGTTGACTGTAATAACATTTCACCAAAGTACTTTTGTTGTATAACCAAACCCCACTCAGGACTCAAGATGTGTCAAACTGCTGTGCTCACCGTCCACTCCAACCATCTCCTGACGTCTTTTCTGTTTCACTTGTGATCTATCACAACCTCAGTCCAAAATGCATTTGTATTTAACCAGTAGTCAAAATAAATTCTCTCCAGGATTTATGTATTATGTATACAAATAATCCTTGAATTGATCTCAACACATTTAATGGCCACAGCTCTGTGAAATTTTTTGTGAATATTCATGGTCCACACGTGACTTCCTTCACTTGTAACCCCGGCCTTATACAAACATTTCCACTTACACAAAAGATCTTGCTAAATTTACCAGACAAACTATTGGTGAAAGGAACCATTGTCTTCACCCTTGGGACAAACTTGTATATTTTAAACCTAAGGAAAGCATGTGTAATTATCAAAACTGTGTGTACTTTGTTATATGTTTCTTTTGAGACAGCTAGTAGGCTTCACAGGTTTAAGCTTCTTGTCTTTCACGATCAGCAGCTCATGTGACAAACAGAAGCATTAATGTTAAAACCGGCAACAAGAGAGTGCGAGTTTGGGTTAATTAAAAATGAAGACCTGCAGGTTTTATCTGCATATAAGCCATAAAAGCCTCTGTTGTCGTGAGCTTTGTCACAGTTTAACATCATATTATTTCAGATAAGGTTCAAGGAAGGAAGGTTCAATTCAGCCCTAAAACACAGAAGCCCCTGAACAAAACAAATTACATTTACGTAAGTGTACATCATCATCTGGAGTAAAACAACGGGCTCTTCTGAAAGGTTAACGCCACCAGTTTCACACCTGTAAGTCAGTTTGGATGTTTGGTGAGCATTAATGCATTACCTTTACAGCAGTCTCCTGCTCTCAGTCGTTAGGAGAAGTGCTGCAGAGGCAACACCCAAGGACGGCAGCACTTGAGAATGAGTGGGCCTCTTGCTCCGCAGACATCAACAACCCTGCTATTAAGTATTTCAACATAGATACAGCTGAAATTCACCCCTCATGTCAGATAAAAGTGACATCAAGAAGAAAAAATACTTTACATCAGTGATGTAAAGTTTTCAGTAAATAACTGTTGACTGCATCCTACATTTTAACTGTGGCATATTCTTGCCAAAAATAAATACATTATCTGCTGCTGATACATTTAGCATTGGTATACTTTTAAGATGCCTACACCAAATACCACACAATCATTCACTCATAAATCCACACCAATGGGCTATTTAGAGTCACCAGGTAGCCTAATGCTGTGTTTGGACTGTCAGAGGGAGCTGGAGTACCCACAGAGAGGGGAAGAAAATTATTATAATTGAATTGAAAGCGCAATTCTTCAAGAACCTCAACTGTTATTTAATTTTTTCTGCAGTGGTTCTGTGGAGACTATAGAGGTAATGCCAGTCGATGGTATATTTCTTAAGGATTTCTGCAATACATCAGAACTGAATAATAAAAAGAAATTGTAACCCATAAACTTTAATAGCAAACCAACCATTTGGCTCCATTCAGGATGCAAAGAGGGTTTTACAGAATTAAGCAGCAACAAGCCAAAGTAAGGCATTAGAAAATCCAGAGCAATACATACAATACACAACAATACATTGTTTTACAGTATCGTCTTATAGTATTTATTATGCCAGGTTGTACTGGTTGTACTGAATTTACAAAGTGAAGTCAAATTATATCCAGCACAAATATAAAAAGTCAGAGTTTTGCCTAGAGGGACTTTATAATCTGTAAAGTATATGAGACCTTCTACCCTTAAAAAAACATAGACGAGAAAATAAATAGAAAATAAATGCTATTTGGTGACTTATCACCTGGACAGAGGTTTAATGCCTTTCTACCAACTGTAGAATGACACGTGGAACATCTTTAAGAACTTCAAGCTGGTCTTGGATAAGCATGACCTCAGTGACACTCAGAAAAAAGAAAAGGGAGAATCAGCAGAGCCACAAATTAGATTTATATTCTCAACAATCAGTCAGACAACAAACGAATAAATACAACTGGTGTGAGAGAGTTTAAGATAGGTAGGTACAGTCCAGTCACTATTTTAGAGACCAATTAACTTCCAAGTCTCATTGACAGACCTGCACCGCAACATCCTTCCTACCACGAAGACCTAAGAAACAAACAAACAAAGGAAAGAAGCAGACAGAGGAGAGAGAAGCCAACACACCAGGAAGAAAGAGAAGACTGCTTCAGTGTTTGTTGTTACTTGTTTGTTGCTCTGCTAGTGGTCAGAGCGGCTTATACTTCAGTACACCGTGCCCGTGAGGATAGAAAGCTTTTAGTTTTATTTTTTATCATTTGTGCTCCAGTCTTATGAAGGCCCACTTAAGAGCATGTGTGCCCTCAGTTAATGAGTTTGTAGCGCTCATCAGGTCAAAGGTCGGAGTGACCCCCATAAGAAGGCTAGTAATCATCAAAGAGACAGACTGCCATGTCCACACAACTCCTCACAGATTGTCTGTAAAAGTGCCTGTAAAAGCGTAATAAGTACGTGTCTGTAAAGGATGAGAGTGAGAACCATTTTAACTCCACTAGAAAGCCAGCGTACGCATGGAAGCAGTGAGGAGAACAGGTTACCAAACTCAAAGATGGCGCCCAATCACTTGGATTGAAGTTGCCTTTGTGGCTCGTGAGGCAAAACAAAATGTGTGGCTTCAGGTTTTTGCTGCTGAAGATGCCATTTGCTGGGATTTACTTGCTGTTATAGATGCAATTGCTTTCCCTGCCGATGGCTTTCACATCTGCCTTGAGGCCGCTCTGTCTAACTACGCTGTGCAGACGTGCAGGACCTGAAAGAGAGCAACGTTTCCGTGCACAAATCAGGCGGCAAGCTGTGAGGATTTTGTCATACTTTCAAATGTTGCAAATGCAAAGTGTGAAAACTGAGGGTGTCAAGCAGAGAGGTGTTACCTTTTTTCCATGCAATTGTGTGATTCATCCTCTTTAGCAATTCAGTACTCCGCTCCGTGCTCACGGAAGCAGGAGCAGTCAGTTGGTAGTCAGAGATCAAGGTTTGTAGCAGCTTTATTTAAAGTGACAACGCTCAAGTGTTTTTCTTTTTTTTTTTTTGTAAATAATAAATGTCAGATTTGCTACTCTATATCACAAATTGATTATCCAGTAGTAATTCATATTATGGCTTTTTCTCACTGACAGTTTGAACTGTATAAGAGGCTCTCTTGTGCAGTAGTAGAAGTATTTTGAGTTTTTTTTCTGTACAGTTCAGGTTCAGTACTGTGGCATCATCTCTCACTGCATCCCACCATTAGCCAGTGAGGGATCCTGAATTTATTACTGCACATCTGGCTTCTACTAGTCACTCATAGGGTGAGCACAGGACACAAGTCCCCAAAAAAGACACTCTACAAAAAAGGCTTGTTTTCACTGAAAGTCCATTTTTAGATCATAAAACAATGCATGTGTCTCGCTAAACACAGTTCCACTTGACTCCATCCATCTCTTCATGACATAACCCAAACATGTCCAAACATTTGAGCTCTGTTGTGTCATTCCATCAAGAGACGATGAGCTCTTCACCGAGCTGCTGTTGGTGTTTTATTGATGCACCCGGTAGTCAAGTGTCTCTGTGGAGAGTTGAAAGCAAAGAACACCATAAATCCACTGTTTGTTTCATTTCAAATCATACGGTCAGCCAGTGTCTTCATATATTTTGTAATCTTTTGTCATGTTGAGTAAATAGTTCAAGAATTGTGGCTATTTAATGCATAGCTGTGGTCCAACATACATTAAACGAATCTAAACTGAGGTGTTTTTAAATCCAATTCACTCAATGTTTGCGAAACTTTGGCCTTCAGAATGGTTTTCCTGTGAGACACTTGCTCTGTTGCATTGAGCTTATGTCACTGACGTGATTTGTTTACTTCTTTTTCCTTTTTAACCAATATTTTGATTCACATGTCCAGTATTGTAGCCGCATCATAGCATCATGGCACCGCATCTGCAACCATGACGGAGCTAAAACTATTACTTCCTGCAGTAAACCTCATCACTTGGCAGAGTAAACAAGGCACCATGGAGTGTGTTTTTCGTTCGGTCAGAGTCAGAATATCCATGCACTCTCACTTCAAGGTAACAAGCTATTTTCAGATAGAAAAAAAAAGTGACATGAATTTATGTCTGTGTTTTTTCAGTGGGTGCCACAAGAAGCCTACAAAGGAGCTCCATGACTGACTGCTGTGACAACTAACTCCCAGACTTACCAGGGACTCTTCACACTGCTAACACACACTCTCTGTTTTTCTACTTTACAGATAATAAACATTATCATTTCAAAACAAAGTTCCCAGTATAATATGCTGACTTGAGAAACATAAAAAACAGCTTCAGTTAAAGTTGTTAATCCTTTTAAAAGTGTAATCTGTTTATTCTCATTGGTACAAAATGTGCCGTCCTGTCTGATGACACAAACAGAGCTCTACTTGTATAAACAAAGACTTCACAAGCCCAGATGTTGTATAGTTTGCAGCATGAACTGTAGCTGTAGATGATATTATTGCAGTCCTGGGCCAATCGGAAGCAGGGACTCTTCACACTCCTAATTCTTGAGTTCTTGGCAAATTCAGTACGCGCTCTAATGTCATCCAGATGTGAGAACCTGAGGTGTGTCTTTCCATGCTGTCACAGCCCGCATGCTTTTTACAAGTACTACTGGACGTCTGATACTGTAAGAGGAGAACTTAGGTCAGAGGTGTAGAGAGGCAGACAAGGTAGTCGAGGAACAGGAGCAATCATCCCTCCTCTTCTATCACCAGTGGGAGATTGAAATGTCATCAGACATGGATGAACCAATCCCACCAATTTCACAGCCACTGCTGCTTGACATGGAGAATCTGGCTCTGCCGCCTTCTGAAGCAGATCTATCACCAGGTTTGTGCAGACAGCTGACATCTGGGAGGATTATAATGAGGCTCCCCAACAAACCACCCTCATTATAATTTATAAGTGACCAGATCAAATTTGTGCTTTTAGACATTAGCAAGTGGTTGTCATAGTAACAGCACAGACAAGTGCTCAGTGACAATACATGAACTCTGTCCAACACCTTTGGATGCAGCTATAAGCCAGTAACATATTTCTAGTCTGAGTGGACATATTGACATGATTACCACAGGACGCTGAAGATGTGCAGGTGAACACTCTAACGTTTGTTATATTTCACCAATAATTAACATACATCTCACATTTAAAGGTACAATATCCATCTTACGTTGGCATTATCACAATACTTGAAATCAATCCACTCTTCTCCACCCAGCCCCACCTCTCCCTGCTCTGCTGTGCTCTGCTGCACTCCTCCATGCTCTGCCCAGTGCTACAGATGGTCTTTGTTATAAAATTATAATAAATGAGAATGCTCCAAAATTTACTAAGATGCCAAAAATAAAAAAAACATTCTCTGATTGGCTCAAAAACCTAGAGGGAATATGTGTGTACTGCAACACAGGAGGCTTTGGCAGCACATCTCCATGTTACTGCAAGATGAATTATGAGGCATGAGGCACTTCGGGTAAGAAATATGAAGAAAAACTGTATCTTTAAGTGTGCGGCTTGTTAACATCATGTTAGTGGTTAAACTCTGTCAACAGGTTTGAGTGTGAAGCAGCAGAGCAGATGTCTGGATGTTCATTAAGTCAACCTCTAAAATAATAATTAGTGTTAATTGAGTGTTACCATATGTTACACAGGTGAGCTGTTGTCAGAACTCATGAATGGTTATTTTTGATTCAGATTTTTTCAGTTTGTTCCAGATAATGTTACAATTCACAATCCTTAAATGTTTTAAGAGTAATAACTAATATCTACATTTCCAACATTCACTGTGTTAGCTTGTCGTGTTTCACTATAGAACATGTTTTGTTGGAGGAAGAAAACATGCAGGTAAAACAATAGTTTATTTTAGAACAGTGATGTCCATCAAACATATGGACAAGTCAGATGATCCATTCAAACAATGCTGTGCTGTCCTTTGGAGGGTAAGTAGTACAAGCTGAGCCGTGAAAGGTGAAAATCTCAACTACCGGTACTGACCCTGAGTTCCAACCCCTGCCTCTCACATGCAGACGGGATCGCAAACGAATAAGACTCCAACATAAATAAATGCTGGCAAAATTTGGATTACCATGTTTTAAATAGCTTACATCTAATGATATTGTGGATAATGGCTGCCACGGTACCCATGACTAAAAGTCAACCACAGTATTTAATAATTTAATTTAATAAGTGGTTTCTGGCCAAATAACAGTGTGCAACACATATTTGACAAACAAAATAGATTGTGAGTACATTGTGAATGTAGCCTAATTTCCATTACATCTAATTAATTCATGACTTTGTATGAAGCATTAGCATTTCATTTGTCCAAAGAAATGTCTCAGCATCTCCTACCGAGATATTTTTTATGAATGTCTGGCTTACTGTGAAAAAAATTCAGAGAATCAAAAGCTCAGTTGGTATTGCCGATTATAAGCTACACCTCTATTGATTTTAAGACAAGATCTTGTGTGTGTAAACCACTGTCACCATGGAGGCTGTGTGATGCACTTAAATGAGGAGGTGGGCAGTTATTTTTGGGCCTGGCTCTGAAGCTTTGTGTGTGGTTTTACAAAACTAAGCAACAATATTGTGGCAGTCACTGTGTGTCACTTGAAAAAGAGTTACCTGACTTTTTCATTTTCTATAAAACAAAACAGTTTTTTCTAAAGCCGTGAATCCTGTTAATTACTGCAATTGGATCGGTTCATCCGTGCTTTCAAATCAATAACAATAAGCCAGCCGATTTGTGTGAGGTGCTTCTTGTGGGTCTCGTGTCAGTGAGCACTGAACTCTCGAGATGAAAGCAGGAACCAACAGTGTGCTTTGTGTGTAGTGTTTCCTGTGAAGCCTGTGTGTTGAAGGTCATTTGGACTCACGATGTGTGTTCAGTCTCTGAAAAACACCGCTGGCCACGCAAAGGTCACAAATGCTATACAAATACCACGAAACCAGTGTGTTCCACAGCTAGCATCTAAGCGTGGAGATATAGATAGATAGATACAGTACATCAAAGTACTGTTGTGCCAAACAGCCTGTCAACACAGACTTTTCCGTCATTTACTTGACAGGTTTGGTGGAACAGATATGCAGAGGTGTTTAAAGTACTGAGTACAAACTCAAGTAAAAAAAAAACATTTTACTTATTGTACAAAAGTAGAAGTACTCCACTAAACCACATATTTTAAACGGTAATAAATTATGTGTTGTTAATGGTGTACTGTAAATTTCTACTCCAGATTTGTTTGACAAATTCTTAGAAGTGAAAATTATGGCAAACAATGTGCATTAATTAATGTTTTAAAAATTCGGTCTCTACAGACCGTGTACTACGTCACACTATATGTATGTAACTGAACCTGATATTGATCACGTTTTCTTTCATGCTTCTGAGTGAGTAACATGTGGGTAACCCACAACCTTTACCCAGTGTGCTTGAACTCAGCCTGTGTAAACCATTACAGGCAATCCACACAGGATGTTCTGCTAACATGCCATTTCACCTGTGCTGTGTGATTTACAAGACAAAAAACAAGAGCCATAAAAACCAATCAATTATCATTTCTTCAAGCTTTTGTCCCACATGTATAACCTGGGATTTGATGGAGTCATGGAGGGAAAGTCCTCTGAGAAAGACCTTCATCTTGTCTTGTTCTTGCTCCTCAACACTGAACACATCAAACCTGAGTGACTGTGGGGCAGTTCACTGTGGGTGTTGACAGGAGCAAACAGAGCTGAGATTTGAGAGCAGTCAGACAAGATGTCAGGATGAGAAATCCCTGCACCGACTCGGCCTCACAGATCAGCAGCAATGTGTAGTGACAAGAGGCAGGTGCAGATTGACTGCTGCTGTAACTGGCTTAGACAGCACAGGAACACCTGAGTGTACTTGAGTCTGCGCTCACAGACCCACTGCTGTCAGTCCACACTCAGCACCCTGCTGCACTGCCGGAGCCTTAATAAACTGACATAGACAAGCTGTGCAATTTAGTTCCCACCTCACCCACACTTCACAGCTTCACTCCGACTGCCTCTACACACACACACACACACACACACACACACACACACACACACACACACACAAGGTTCCAGATTAAATTTCCACTTTTGATCATTATCCCCAAACCTAATTCAAGATTTTGTGTAAATGGCAACAGTCATGTTGCACAATCGAAGCTCCATTCGTGGTGATCCAGATGAATGATCCTGCTGAGAGTCCTGCACAGACTCAAGTATGATAAAAGGTTTCAGTCCACATTATACTGTTCTCCGTTAACTTAGGAAGCTTGTGAAGCATTTCTCACTAAAAAGAATATGCAAGAGGAGGTAAAGGTTCGGCTACCAAAATAATGAATAACAACATTAAAGCTGCGAAAGACACAGATCATATCAAAGTCACAGCAAAGTGCTGTCTGCAGTGAGAGCGTTGGGGCATTATACTTTCAATGTTGAGCTCCATTATAAAGATGTCTACCACAGATTTGATGAGTACATTATACTTAAAGTTTAGAACGCTAACTGTCATGTTAGGTGGATGTTAAAGCCACTGTGTATGAAACTTTGAATTTTAAATTAGTATGAAAGATTTGACTAAGGTTTTGTACATTGTTGCTTCTTCCATAAAGAGCCTACCACTTAAAGTCCCCCCGCATGAGAAATGGTACTGCATTTTGAATCTGAGTCTAGCAGGCAATTACTGACAAAAGAATTAAGTCACATCAAGTGATGTCCTTTACAGGTTGAGGCATTCACTGTCATTTCACAAGCAGGCTGCTGCGTGTAAAAGCCAGCCCATTATCCTCTGTCTCACCAAACTGCTGTTTGTCCTGCACTGTTCTTGAAAGCGACTGTCTAGAGACTAAGCAGAGCACAGAGCAAGTAGTCAACCTGTTTAAGAGGCGTACGGGCAAGATGATGGACCGCTTATGTCTGCCGCACTGGTTGCTGGTTGATTATAAAGTAAGTATAAACATAGTGATATGTTGCAAATTATATTTAAAATTATTTATGAGCCAGTCACTCCCATCAAGTGTGCTTATTAATTTCTGAGAAATCTAACAGCAGGGACTTATTATACTGTAGGTCTGTCTCAAAAATTTGTTCACGACATACTTTAAACATATTCAGTATATAGTTGTGCTTTGCAGGTTAGTGCAGAAAGTCAGTGAGTCTCCTGAAAAGAAGACGTATTTACTTTTACTACTCCACAATGAACATATTAGGTGAATATGGAGCAAGAAGCATTAGAACATATGGCAGGCTTTCTAGTGCACACTTACAAATCTGTATCACAAATGAAATGCAAAACAATGGACAGACTCATTCTGCACACGTCGTGTAGGAGGGCTCGGATTCTTGGCAGTCAGCGTGGTGAACGTGTGAAAATACAAGGCGATGAGTCACCACCAAGATACTCCATGGCCAGAGTAAAATACAACATACATGGCAGTAAAATCAATACAACATAGACAGAGAGGTAACCACTGTGTTCACTTTGAAGTGTACAGGGGCGGGTGCCCTCATGTACAGTTCCTTTGATGCTGGCAACCTTAAAAAGCGTGCATTTACCTTCTAGCAGTATGACAGAACCTAATTACCGGAAGCTGCCTCCAGAAAATAAAATGAGGGTAAAGTAACTATTTGGGCTGTCACTTTGACACATTACAGATAACTTCCCTGCATGTTAATGTGCCACAGGCCCATCCCCGCAGGAAGTGGCATACACCAACAGCAGACTCTCGTGCTGTGATTGGCCGCCAGTGGTGGTTGTGGGAGGAAGCAGATATTTCAGGACGCAGCAGATAAATCGGATTAGCACATAATTGACATGTTTACTGTGGTATTTATAGCTTCCATTTGATTGGAAAGTGGGGAACAAGGCTACATTCACGGTCCAATTACATCTGAGGACTGCTTGGTACACATGTGCCCACACTACCTTACAAATCTGATTTACATCGCTCTGTGCTTGAAATTAATTGAGAGTGACCTTGATAAGGTGTAGGCAATTGAAATATTTCTTCCAGCTTTTGCAAAAGGAATGAATACTTTTATGTTTTTATGTTTTTATGTACGATGGCTCATGGGCGCAAAACACAAGATGAATGAAGACAACATTTCACAAACCAAAACATTTGAAAATCACCTGCCTCAGTTGCATCAATCCCGCTCTTGTGAGGTGTCCTCACTGACAGTAAGTCTGCCAACAGGTGTGCATGTTAGAGTTGTGATGTTACAGATTCTTTGCATTAGACACACAAAACTTCATTCCTGAGCAGTTTGTTAACTCAGAAAGCAGGTCCTGTGAAATGGGCCACATGTTGGAAGTCTTGGATTGGACAACAATGGAAGTGAATGTTGCAGAGAGGGGAACAAAACAAGGCAGGAGAGAACCAACACGGCTACCATGTGGTCAACCATGCATTGGCTTTTGGAGAGGCTGGGCAGAGAGTCCTCATCTGAGCTACACTTGTAGCTAGTATCATCCATACTACTTATTTTAAAATGATAATAGGCTAAGTACATACATCCTTCATACCCTGATACTGAAGTGCACTAAAATGCACTGTGTACTACTGAACTACTGCAACATACATGTATTATTAAGTATAAAAACATTTACACAAGGTTTTTGCAGAACTAATAAGCAACCAACTGCTGGAGGAATAGTATAGCTCCTCACCCCGGAGCAGGAAGAGCGCATCGTGCTGCAGATATGATCAGAGCAGTCAACAGCATAGTTCTACAGCAACTGCAACAGCACATCATTAATGATGGTATAATATTCAGCAACATCCATTCAGAGAGCTTATCTGCACTGGGCCGTCCCCTGAAAAGGCATTAACCACGCTTGAAGCAGCTTTATAAAGTCCTATTTAAGCACAAGTCTGACAGAGTGAAACAAATCCACTATGAATAAGTGCATGTTAGCTCTGCTATTTTCTCACTGGGACTGTATTCCAGTGTACTGTGGAACACAATGTTCACTGCTTCCTGTCATTAATACTGTCAAACAATACTGTCATGTTTTGTCTTGCTTGTTTCAGACACACAAGAAGGAACATCACTGGATAGTAGATGTATCAGTGACCAAAAGACTTGGTTCCTGTCCAGTAAGAAACAAGCTCTGGTCCCTCTTTAAATGTTGTTTTTTGTGGTGTGATTGCTGAATTGTGTTTGTGTTTCCTCCTGTCATCATCCTGTCACCTTTGTGAAATGTCATGACTTCTCTTTTGTTTTGGACTTTTTTTCTTTTGTCGTTGTGGTTTGCACCTATGGGCCATCGTAGTTATGTATAGAAATAGTGATAAAAGATGTACAAGAATACTATCACAGTCAGGTTAAAAGAGAGGACAGTGTAATGTCTCTGACACGAAATGAAAACTAAAACTAAAAACAACTCAGCTGTGCAAGCTTTCTACCGTTCTTCAGTCTTTTCACAGACTGCCCTTATAACAAATACTGTATACCGTGTGCACTTTACTGGCATCTCTATGATATCTGTTCAGCACTTCCAAGCAGCTGTCTCTCTGTGCCACTTGATGCCAGCAGATGTCACAATTTTGGTGACATCTTTGGAGTTAAGTGGTTGCCACTTCTATGCTTGTACACCTCACTTCCCAGTGGTCACTTGTCAGTCAAACACGTAACGTGGGTGGACACTGACGTCTTTTTGCATGGATTTCTTTGTCTACTTGGTTTGTTACTGCTTGTGCAAACTCAGTTCTTCTTTCACTTATTCCAGAAAATGGAACATGCTTTCCACTAATGAGAAATATCTTCAAGGTTTTTTTGACCACTTGCATGAGCATAGAACAATTCAAATTCCCTTCTGACAGCAGTCGAGTTGTCATTGACTAGTTACACTATGAATCAGATGTACAAGCACAGTTGGAAGTGGCAGAAATCTGGTGAATAAAATTTGATTTAATGTGTTCACACACAAGAAATCTGATTTGGGCCATTTTAGCCTTAGATCTATGTGAAACAGTCAATTTAAAATATAAAATATTTTTTATTTATTTTATTTATAAAAAAATAGCTTTGCAAAGGTTGGAAGGAATTGTTGTCCACACATTTATTGGAATTTGAGGATACACACAAACTCCACTCATCAAGGTCAAGTCAGTTCAATATTATTTATATACCCATAAAGACTAATTATATGCTATGTATCATACATAAAATGTTGTGTTCCAAACTACATAAAAGTGTATATGGTTACATTTATAATAATTTATTTGAAAATCACATCACTGTAGTCTTAGTCCTGCGGGATCTCTCATATTTACATATGGGGAAACACTGCAAGATAGCAAAATCATAGCGCTTTAGATCCTCCTTCCCCATGCTTAATCAAAGCTTTCCCACTTAATTACTGGGGCAGATTAAAAATAGCAACGCAAAAGTGCATGTTCCCATGTCAGCCCCCACAGCCTGTCAGAGCTGGCAACTGAGCCTGTGGGCAGCATATGTGATAGACTCATCTGCTACTATCCTTCTTTCCTTTGATGAATATACTACATCTCACATAAACATTTCACCCTTTTCTCCCATTCACTCGTAGAGATGACACGCATCAGGAGGCAGTGCATGTGGCGAGCCACACTGACTGCAAGCTCAGGCACTCCTCTCAGGCACAATGGTGCTCATTCCCCGAGAGTAACGCCTGTTGACATGGCTGCTGGGAGTCTGGATGTCTTAGGGGAGGTCCACAAGGTCCGCTAATGCTGCTTGCTATTTCATGTGCTAAAACAAAATGTCAACATGCTGGATGAGGCCACATTTCTGCTTTTTACTACGGGGAGTTTTAAACATTTTTATGTCGCTGTGCCCAAACACAGACATATGCACATATATTACACCTCTGAGTCCTGTTTAAACAGATTTTGTCCCTGGGACTCAGAAATGGGGTTGTTATTGTTGAATTAGTGCTGAATTATGTAAAGGTGTAAACTGGATTTGAATAAATACTCATGTTGAGAATGAAAAGTAAAATTAGAAAAGTCCTTATGCTGTAATTTGGGAACTGTCTGCCTTTGACAGATGGCAACATACAGCAATTGGCCGTGTGTGCTGCCAACCCAAACAAGCGGATGAGTTTTGGAATAATATTGTATGTTACAACTAGTGAAAATATTGAAACAGCTTCCGAAATTTGAGAGATATTTAGACCCTGATTTAACTAAGCTAATGTATGAAACAGCTGTGCAGCATCATTTACACAGATGTTTAATGATGCAAACCATTAGGTTCACTGCAGGTTTCAACTAAACTGCATGAGAAGTGCCTGGAAAAAACCAGAACACCTGCAACTACCTTCCAGGTTCTAAATAAAATGTTGATGAGTCAGTGTGGTTGGTACCTCAGTTTTCATCTTGCCCAATCAGCGAATAAATAAAACTTGACATTCACTGTGAGCTGTACTTTAATATAATTAGCTGTTAAAAAGAATCATAGTAAAACAGCTATAATCTATATTTTTATCACAATGGATCAAATAACAATGTGAAATGTGAAAGGAACCTATAAATGTTCCTCTCTTCTGATCAAACATATAACGCTCATTTGGTTGTATAATAGCAGGCAGTAAACAGCATTTTCCACGAGTTTGTGGAAGCAGAAGGAGAAGGAAGCTTGTATCCTACTTACTTTCAGTGCATGGCCACACATGCCGGCAAACAGGTTCATCATACTGACTTAAAAGTGACTGTCGCTACAGTTTTCACGGTTCGTTCTTTGGTCCCCAACTGGCCAAAAATGTGTCATTACTGGTTTCAACACTGTCAGTGTGAGCATGTTAGCATGCAAATGTTCGCAATTAGTTCAGAGCACTGCTGTCCTAACAACAGCCTGCTGTGGATGGGGACTCTACATAAGTCTTTTTCCTTCTTGCTTCTCTTACTTGTGATTTTCTACCTTCTAATTAAAAACACTGCCTGATTAAGTCAGGCAATACTTTAATACCTGGCTTCAATAATTTTCTGTTTTTTAGATTTAGTGCATGTTATTCCCCGCTGGTTTGAGTATTTGCATTGCAAACCTTCTGACCACAAGACGTGACACATCACACATGTGAGACTCTTCTTCATCTTTGGGTCTCTACAGGACAGTTTCAGTCTTGAAAGCAAGCAGACAGCTGTCACCCGGATTCTGAATAAAAGATTTAGCTGCAAGCGGACAGAGAATTATTTTTTTTTGGGTCACCATCCTAAAATACTTTGCACAAGCATACTGTGGCTGCCTTGGTAAGGCAACACTTGGTTTTTAAGAAATGCCCTAAATGTTTCCTCATGAAACACTTCAATCTAGTCTACATCACATTTTTGACAAGGATATGTTTTGTGGAGCCAGAAAGTCAAAGGAGACGTGTGTGGATTGTCTCGAGTTTAAAAATGTGAGAAAAAAGACGTCAATGACTCTCAGTCTAAAGAGCTACTGCAGAACGGCATTGCAGACAGAAAAAAAATGTTTGCATCAATGTGTACCATCTGATGTGAAGGCCACAGTGACATTTTAACCAAGTGTTTCTTTATTTACAAAGTGATGAAATGTTTTGCCAGTTCCCCGACTTGTTTCAAAGGTAACGAAGCAGTCGAACAGAGCAATCGCAGGGCAGTTGGAGACAAACTGATCTCACACAATATAAAATAGATGTTAATTACAAAATGATGCAAGACAGCGGTACACCTGTTTGGAGGTTATGTACAGTATTCAAAAAGTCGAGGTAGAGAAAGCACACACTGCTTGAATGATAATGTCTGGCATGTCCTACAGGTCACTAAAAAGTTCAAATGGGCGTGTAGTCAGGAGGGAAGTGACCAAATCCTGTTTCAAAAGGGACAACAACCAGTGGAGTAAAATAGGCTGAAGAACATGTACATTATTAAAGTGAGTTCTCTGTATCAATCAATAAAATCAGCAGCAAAACATGGAATGTACAGTAATTGATCAAGGCAAAAATAACACGAGTGAAACCGTCCACAGATCCTGGTTTCTGACACGTACAGTATTTAGTTCATACTGAATCTGAGTGTTAGATAAAAGTGTTTGGGTAAAACATGGGAACCTCTGCCAAACCGTCACTGACTATTCTGCTGATCTGATGATTCACGTATACAGTGGCATGTGAGACAAATATGTTTCATGCAGATGCTAAACAAACTACTTTCTTTTTTTTAGTTTCTTTTTATGGCAACAAACACTTTCACGAATGGAAACTGTTTCTCTCATGTTGCATTTTTAACACTATTTTCTACCCGCAGCCATTCCTTTGGCATCACTTTAAACATTTGTGAAACATTTAAGGTGTTCCTTTTTAAATTTAGTGAGAGAACCAAATTGAAAGCTATGACTGGAGATCAAGTGATATAAATACTTTTATCATAACACTTATTTAATCCTGGCACACAGCACGATACACCTCAAAGTGTCCACCTCCTGTTTGAAATTTGTAACATGCTCAAATGCATGTTTGATGTGAAGATGTTCAGACAACAATGTGCACAAAACATGTTTTTCCTTATCAAACATCCATTTTGTTTTTATACAGAAGTCAGTTTGCTTTCTGGTTTTATAAAAGCACTGGGATGATTGATTGTGTTTACATGTCATTTCCTTTGTCACTACATAATTCCAACATAAATCCAGAGCCAGGACGGAAATGTGGCATATGCACAAAAGCAGTGTCGACTTGAATAGCCCACAGACCAAGTACGTTCTTTCCCAAAATAGAATGACTGAGTCACACACACACACACACTGAAGTAATCATGCTGTCTCTCTGCCTTTGCATAATGGCCAGACAGTGACTCCCCTTCTGTCAGTCCGTGCCTTAACTACAGGCCTGCTGTGCACACGTCGCCCTTTAAGCACCAAGTGTGTAAGTACGGGGCCACCATAAGCCACATGAATATATGACGCTGAAGCACCCTGCTTTACACCTTGAGAGCCTCGTGCACGCCAACAGCAGACAGTCGACGGTTGATGTTGCGATAACGGCAGCGAAGAAGGTCACGGTAAGTGGAGCGCAGGTCTCGGTTGAAGAAAGCGTAGATGAAGGGGTTCATTAGAGAGTTGGCATAGCCTAACCAGAGCAGCGTGCGCTCCAGCCAAATGGGCACGCAACTACACTCCACTCCGCAGATAAAGGGCCTTGCGGTGGAAAGGATGAAGAACGGCAGCCAGCACACAGCAAAGACCCCCACGATCACCCCGAGTGTTGTGGCTGCTTTCTGCTCCCGCTTGAAGATGGAGATGTTTCTGCGCTCACGGTTCAGCAGACGGGACAAGGCAGCGCACTCCTCTGCCACACCAGGCGGCTTCAGGCCTTGCATGCGCAGCGCCTCATTAGCCACTGTTTCAAGGCGCTCGCGCCGCGAAAGGTCGGTGAAGCGGTGCTTGGCACCACTCTTGCGAGCTGCCCTGAAGATCTTGTAGTACATGACCAGCATGACCAGCATAGGGATGTAAAAGGCTACGGCTGTGGAATAGATGGTGTAGCCAAAGTCTTGGCTAATGAGGCACACTCCGGCTGTGTGGACGTTTTTGGCCCACCCGCAAAAAGGTGGCAGGGTAATTGATGCTGACACCAGCCACACTCCCAGGATCATCTTTGCCATGAGCTGACCATTCTGCCGGGCTGGGTAGGTGAGAGGCCGTGTGATCCCCAGATACCTGCAAGGAAACAAGACAAAAGGAGCATGAGTACTGGCTTTCCAACCTAGGATTTAAGAGCAGGAGGCTGCCTTTTTTTAAGCCAGGCTTAAGACAACACTTGAGAGCTCTTATGAACACTGAAAGAGGTCTTTCTTTCCATAATCACTCCTCTTGTTCATACTGGCCACAAACTGATCCCTTTCCTAAAGCCCCCACAATGGAAGTGATGAGGGACAAAATCCACATTAAGTGTTACAGTATGTGCCAAATGTATTCAAATGTGTATCTACAGCTGAGGTTTCAGGAGTCGGGCTTAATCAGATCTTTTTCACACAAAATTCTCTCTTTGTGTTTCCCCAGAAATCGCTTCTCTTTTCAACTGCAGTGGAGGGCAAATAGTAAAAAGTAGGAATTTTATAATAACAACGCTTCTGTCTGACTTCTGTTTAATGTGACTAATTTGAAATGTTGAAGATATATATTCAGATAAACGTTTTAATACATTTGAGGTTTTGCCTCCCTTCTCTTACATAGAGGCATATTTTGGAGGGATTTATTAAAGGTCTGTATTAACAAGAGGAATGTTAAAGAAAGTTTCATTTCAGTTTTCAACTGTAAAACGTCTTAAAGCCTAAAATACGTCTAGTACAATAGCCTTTCAATCTCACACTCACATACAATGCTTTCAGACACTCTGGTGAAGCACATTAATGTGCTGACTAATATAAATAAACAGATGACCACTCATTTCAAAAAGAGACATTTCAATGAGAGGTCATAAGCTCTGTCGTTGCCTGGAGGGCCATTAGCTGTTTTCTCTGGCTCTGGAGGAGCTTGGCAGGTGGAGCAGGAGCTATCAATCAAAAAGGCAGCTCAGTGGTTTCAGACAGCAGCTGGAGGTGTCAGAGAATTTAAAATCAAGCGAGGTGTGAAAGGCTTGAAATTGTACAAAACTGGGAAAATAGTCGACAATCTCGCTAAATGATAGATCTGTGTGTACATCTCAGCATGTTTCAGCTGCATGCCCACAGCCTTCATCAGCATCAGATGTGTCATTGATGAAAGCTGTATGCTTGAGACTCAACTCCTTTTCTCCGGTTTCCATGCTATTGTTAATCACAGGATAAAAAGCTTTAGGGAGCATTGGCAAATTCGCCTCGTTGTCCACCAGTGATGCTATCAGCAGTGTGCAAATCAAATTCAGCTCAGTCTGAGCAGGACTCTTTATCAAGGGCTTTTTAGACAATGAGTTTTTATGCATTGGCTTTAATTTTACTACAGCACAGTTTTGTGCTTGTCACAAATACCATGGGGCTGTGTCCAACCTGCCCTTAAGTAATGGGGTTGCATGCGAATGTGATAAAGAGCACCCGGTTAAACAATAATAAAAAAGAACCCACTCCAGGATGGCTGATGCAAGAAAGAATAGGACCCAATAAAGCAAACGCCGAGGGGCCTGCACACAATTCAAAGACGCCTGGGTTATAGTACGTTACCAACAATTCAGATTAAAGACAAGCAACTGAAAAAATCCGCTTCAACATATTAAATTTCATAATTACTCTTTTACATAAACATTGGAAAAGAGACGGGCATATGACATGCAGCAAAGTTTCTCAGGCAGACTCGAACTGGGGACAAAGTCCAGAATTACCCTAAAGTCCACTTCAGTCCTTTATTAGATTTTTGCTGGCACTCTGCAGCAACATAACACAAATGAATTAGTATGGCACAAACTTGTTTTTTACTTTAATACTGGCATCTGCGGCCCACTAAAGCTTGTTAATAACAAGCAATCCAAGTGGTATTGATCTAGACCAGAATCACTTGCAAAGGACAACAGGGCTTCAACTGCAGCTGAAAGCACTTGATTACTGTATTATCCCACCACTCTCTCTACACACACACACACACACACACACACACACACACATCTGACAAACATTTGATGCTGTACGACAATTAGGCAGCGTTGCCAGGACAACAAGTGAATCATCTTTTATTCGAGACAGGTGTGATTTTTTTGTCACCTATGGCGTCTCAGGTGGACAGGTAGTGGTGTAAAGAACCATGAGACACAAAAATGGAAAGAAAGTCAACACTTTTTTTGTATTGCTGTAAATTATATATTGGACATCAGTGAAATCTCATTCGTCAAGCAAAAGATTTATAGTTTCTATCTAAGTTACTTCACACTATCACCATGTTTTTCATAGTTCCCTAGGCTTGATAAAGTTGTGCTCAGTGAATATTACACTTCAACCACATCCTTATCAATCCCCAGTGCCTCCAACCACTGCGTTAACCAGCTTCCAATGCTCACTTAAAATATAATTAAGCTTTACAGGTGGGGCTGAGCACATGCAGGCAAGTAATGTCAAACAGATACAAGACCGTTCCTGAGATAAGTACACTCCCTGCTGTGGGAATTCTTAGCAATACATAATGAATCTCCAGTAATGCCGTGCTCTTCTGTGAACATATTCCTCAGTAATGAGGAAGGTGGTTGTGGTGTTTATTTAGGGAATATTTGTGTGTCTGTGGGGGGTGGACGGCAGTTCTCCACAACCTATGACTCATCTCCAGCCCTTTAGAAGGCAAAGCTGTTTTCAGACTCACACACGCTAATTACAAAATCCTTTGGCCATCCTTGTAGAGACAAACAACTGGCAGGTCGGATAAGACTGCACGCATTTTAACACTTCATTACATGGCTTATTGCGTGTATTTTAGCAGAATGAGCTGATGTGGACATCTGTGGGATCTCTAGTTGGTTTTATCATGTGCACTTTAACACAAATATATTAAACTTTACTGACCCCAGTAAAACGTTGACGCAGTAATAATAAAAAGTATCACTACAAAATTAGGTTTAGTATTTATGGACAAACAATGAAAACACTACAACATACCAACATAATGTAACATAATAACAATTTTACAAAAGCCAAACAAAACAACAGGAGTCGTTACTTACACTCAATATTCACTCTGCTTTCAACTATTGGTCTACGCAAAGGGGATATATTTAGATTTTATTAGTTACATGTTTAGACATAAGAGGCAATCTGGTATTACATATAGCAGCTTTAAAGAATCAAGTAATAGTTTGGTATGTGCAGTATCTACCTAATTAGACTCCAAATATATAGACAGGATTCTGCAATGTAATTAGTGAGATGTATGTGTAGAAAATAATCCAAAATAAACGAGGGCTTATGAGGAGAACAATATTAAATGCTGTTCTGTTGGATAAAACTGCACAAATCACTTATGTAATGACTAGAAAACGCTCATTATCCCATTAAGGAAACCTGCCTGATAGATCAGAGAATGAGCTGGAGCTCCTGCTGATAGATGGTTTTACACTGAGCGTAGACCAAACTCCAATAGTAAGTAAGATAAGTTAATTCACACAATTAGCTGTTTAAGGCTATTTAGTTAATATTGCTGAGGCTCTTTGTTTGTTAGTGGTTTAAATTTGGGAATTGATGAGAGCTGAGAGGAGCATAATCATGAATGGATAATCAGAAAAATAATCAAAGAATACTGATTAAATAATGTATTGGCGTGGCTTCTTACACTGTAGTCAACTGTCATCTGAAATCTAGTACATGTAGTATCTATATTTGTATATTTCGAGAGTTAAGTGGAGAATTTTCATCTATATGAATCTAAAAACCAGAATATTTGCACCGGTGGGATTAATGTGTGCAGCAGGCAAACCACAGTGTCAGCTCTGTGTAAGGAGGCTTTTCAGTCTTACATCAGCTTGAGCTTTTAGGACATGCACAGGTCATTTCTCTCCACCTGTGGAGCTACTAACTGTCTTTTCTCACTAGAATTAGCTTCACAATAGATGTTGCATACAGCCTAACCTCTAAACAAACCAGCTTTCTACAGATGAGTCTTTATTTCAAAACCATGAAATTACACAGAACTAAGTTATTATGACATTGGAAAAACATTTTCTTCCCTTTCCCCACTATTTACTGTCGGGAGATAAATGAAACAGTAGCATGCTATAATGTAGAATATGTTACAACATATAAACCCACATGGGACAATTCAGAGGTAGTAATCAAGCTAAAAACCACCGGCAATGAGTTATAATAACCTCCTATAAAACAGCATGTGTTTAACAAGAGCAGTGACGCACACGGGGAGTTGTAAGGGATTGTTCATACCTCTGGAGGATTAGGGAAGTATCCAGAGCCAGAGCATCCTTGGGGATTACCCAGCCTCAGACACAAAGAGTGTGCCCAAACTAATGGCGACTTCCATTACTTCTGCAATAGGCTACCAGCTAAGGCACAAAAAAGTGAAACCCGGTCATTTTTAGGTACACTTCTCAAACCTTTAATGTCTGAGAGGGGATACACAGTGAAATATTTACCACCATGCACAAGGTTTGGGCGGCAGAGCTGTCCAGGTTCTCCTGAAGAGGAATTCTGTCAAAAGACTCTTTACCCCACAGAAACTTTCATGTCACTGTAATTCCTATGTCATTGTGGGGCAAAGTGAAGTGCTGCCCACGGAGCAGATAGAGAGAATGTCTTTTTTTTTCTTACTTCGTCACAGTGTATCTACGTATGACTCTACGGGCACAGAGATAAAGACGTCGCCTGGAATCAAATCATCATTTTTGTTGAAATACTGTCTTTTTAAGAACTCAGCTTGGCTGCTTTTTATCCAGGAGCCTGTACTGTGTATTTGCAGTTTTCATGCTTGGTTTGTTACATAAACTGAATGAGTGCTGAATACAAGAACATCTGAACACGTCAACTTCCTTGCTCTGTACTATGTTGTAATAGTATAGTTTTCAACTCTTAGGCCATGCAAAAGTTCTCTTCAGGTAAAAAAGAAAAACACAAAAAGTGTCGTCGTGGAGTATTTATTCTGAGCTGACCTAGACTGTAGAGCAACAACTCTCTAGTAAGAGTTCAGGGATTTCATCAACATCCTCAGTCCTCAAGGAACGCTTCAGCTCTCCTATTCTATTTGAGGAACCTCCAGAAGACAGAAACCGAGCTGCTTCACTAGCAGAGCACACAGCACAAAATGGGCAGAGCTATAATTTCCTCCACAACAAGGACACAGAGGAGTAAGCTCATCTCTCTGCCATCAATTTACGCAGAGCTCACCCTTCCTCTTTTTACTTCAAATGAACTTGCACCTGTTTGGGTCAGGTTCTGTTCGTTCTCTTAGGTTAAGGTAAGAACGAGTGAGTAAAATAGCAGCAGTAGCTTTTTTTTTTTTTTTTATTTCATTTAGACTCTTACATAAGGCAAACTGAGTCATCCCTGGGCAGACGTACTTCTTCCCTCAGATTTGTCTGAAGAACTGCTAGCTGCTTAGGTCAGACTTATGTCAAATAGTGTGTGAATAAGTGCTGGCATTTATTTTAGCCTTCATGTAATCAAACGTGTTGGCTTCTAAGACAAAAGATACCAGAACTTTGTATACTATATTGCAACTGAGCATGTTGTTGGCAAACGTCTGCTGTTGAGATGAGAGGGGAAGCAGGCTTTTTGAGAACAGACAGTAACTACTGACATTAACAATCAACCTGAGCTGTAGTTTGTGTTGAATCATAGGTAAATATTCTCACTATTCAGGGCTTTTTCAACAGAAACAGTTTTGACTTTCACAGATCAGCTCTGTCAGAGTGTAACCTTAAGATTATTCTGCTTCCTGTTCTCATTTTCATTGAACGTGTTTATAAAGGAATATCTCTATCTCTCTATCCAGAAGAAATGATTCGCAATTCACTTGCCAATAAACATGTTGAAATCAATCAAATGCTGTTTTTATGTGCAGGCTGGCAGAAACTCGTCACACATACACTTAATCAGAAACACAACGCAAAAGCCTGAAGCAGTGGTTCAGTAGAAAGAGTCCAACAGCTGTCTTAGCATCTAGCAGAAACTCTAAGAAATAAACTCAGTTCAAGGACATTTCTGACACAAAGAAATCACAAAGAAGATCTACATGAATTAGGATCTCTCCAGCTATAAACGCTAAATAATTCAGGTTTTCAGCCCCCTACAGATGGCACCGCAGACGGTACCTTAAAAACACAAATTATGGTGCTTTTCTGAGCTTTTTCAACTGGCGAGCTATTTACAGAACCATTGTGTGTTCTTGAAAGACACACCTGACGCCACACAGCTCTTCCTCCTTGACTTGAAGTCCTGGCGCCTTTACGAATGTCTGTTTTACTTCCTCGTAATTGTTGTAAAGCGGTAGTGTGGATATTTTATGGCCTTCGCAGCACAGCACACCACCTGTCCCCATCAGCGGTTTACTGGCTGTCACAGCAATAGAGATGATGAGCAGTTATTAGTGCCAGAGTGATAAATGGATTCCCCCTCCAACAGCCAGCATGTCAGAGCTGGGTGCCCTTGAACAACACATACCCTATAGGCTCCACAACATAAATGCAGCATTAGACACTGTGCATTAGAAGGAACATTATAGTTACAGACGACAGTTATATTTTATTCCTCCAACTTTGCTGACCAGATACAATGAGGGGGCTGCTTTTCTACGCTATTATTTTTAGTTAAGAGTGTGACAGCTTTGTTTACAAGGGAACATAATAAGCTGAGATTGTCCTGCTCTTTTTTTTTTCTTTTTTGCCTCGATCACTCACAAATTCAAATTTTTACATTATAATCATAATAAAATGTACAATTTATTAATCCTGTTAGGGAAATACTTGTGGACAGGCAGCTACATTGAGGCACCAAGAGGTTCGAGGTTCAGTGTCTTCTCCAGGGACACTTGTTGCCAGGAATTAAGGCACCAGCAGTCGAACTACCAACCCTGTGTGGCAATGATCACTCAGTGACGTGCTGTCTGAAAGCAAATTTCAGTGCTATTTTAGCTCAAAGTCATCTTCTAGATGAATAATTAAGACAAAACCAAAGAGCCTGTGATGGTTTCACCTTCAGAGCATAAAAAGAAACCTATTCACATAGTATGGTGACAAAAGCACATCACATGAAATATTATGAAATATTAAATACTTAAAACTGAGTAACATCAAGCAACACTGCACACTGTGTTATAGTCAAGTTTCCATTTTAGTACAGTTCCTACTTCACAGTCACATCGTCAGTCTGTCTCTGACACTGTGCACTTTCAAAAACAAACTTTAAATCAAAATCATGTATATTTGTCAAGTTTAATTTTGTAGTTAACCTGCATTATGTTATTTTTACTTAATCAAACATCCCATCATGAGTTTGATTGTCAGTCCCAGTGAAAGTGGGAAAAACATGAATCTCTTATTTAAGCCACTGTAAATTTCGAAAGCAGCGTTAAAGTGAAAGAAGAGGCCAAGTTCACCCCATTACACCAACGTCCTTAACTTAGTCAGGACCAGTTTGAGGCCGACTGCCTAAATTATTCACTTAAAAATGTTTCAGCCATTAGAGAGACTTGGACTGAAGATCTGGGTGTTCCAGTCTCAGAGATGTTATGGGAGGAAGACTTGACAGCTATATGATAGGTGTGGTACAGCAATATTGTCACTATCACATTTGTTTTGGAGCAACTTATTTAATTGGTGCACTGTTTCAAACAATTTCAAATAAACATTCAACCAGATTGCCTCTTAGCAATATTTCACTGTTCTGACAAGACAAGGTCACTTCCCTCTCATTTAAAGCATGTTATGGCAAATACATTAGGGTTTAAGTGAAGAAAATAATAGTTGAAGTCTCTATGAAACATCAAACAACTCTTTCACAACATTGCAGAAGATCGGCAACCTTAATTTCCACGGCCTCACTTATAAATAACTATTATATAAGAAAAATAATGAGGTTAGCATAAAATGTACATATGCATAACAACAGAGAGGCTTTGTTCTTTGACCAGCACTGTTCGAAAGCTCCTCAGTCAATGAAAATGTTTAGTCATTCATACGGTACATTGTGTCTCTGATCTTTTGGGTGGTGTAGCATGGTGTGCACTGATTCATGAATCTGGGCCAGGATGTGTTCAGCAGGGATGAGCCCAGAAATAAGACAGTTCTCTGTCTCTCTCTGGAGTCCACATTAGTATACCAGTCTACCACTTGCCTTTACTTTGTGAATGGATTTTTTTGGCCTGCTTGTTATGCATTTAGCCATTTTTTGCTCTCTGTCAATTCTTTAATGGACTTCCATTATAGTGGCAGCCATGGTGACCAGATTATTGATGCTGCCACAAAGCCTCCGTAGACCTTCCTCTCTTTCAACAGAATGAAATTTGTACAAATTTGTGCGTGCTGCAGCATCAGAGGGATATTCTTAGAGAAAATCTTTCATTTGTGCATAATATGGCATGTGAAGTGCTATTGCTGACCACCGAAATGTCCATTATCTACTGTGGGCATCCGTCCACTAAAAGCCCCAGAAGTTTTAAGTGAGATCCCTGCAGGCTCACTCTAATATTAATGAGTGTGCTAACTCTTCATTATTATACAATGACTAAAGTCTGTTAGTGGAAGGTGAATAAGGATGTACCAGCCAGTCCATCTTCCTCTCTTTTTCCTGTCATGATGATGTGAGAGAGCGAGTGTGAAGAGCCCCTCCATCTCTGTCACATTCCCTTCAGTTCTGTCGCCTAGTGCACTTGCTCTCTCAAAGGACACCTCTAAAGCTAAATAAGCTTAGAGGGAGTCTCAGATGTGGGGGAGGAATCTAATTCTCCATTTCTTCCCATTTTACTTCTGACCTATTAGAAAAAATGTTTAACGAGGTTAGTTACCAAGGATACCACACGCAGCTCCTCTTTTGAGCCGACTCACTTTCTTTGAATTTGGCATCTAACCAGCAGTTAGTGTATCTGAAGTAACCGCACGACCTATTATATGTCATCACATCGTGACTCGGCAAATGGAAGAAGACAGCAGGAGTTGTATCCAACTTGCTCTTGAGTCAGTAGACACTACCATATAACATAAAGGCAAAGGTTGCCGACTCCTATTCTCTTACTGACCTTTTGTTTCTGGGACATCAAAATATCCCTGACCTTCTTTAAAAGAGAGCAAGGGAATGCTACTGATACCAATCTTATTAAATTATTATTCTCTTAATTTCTGACATTTTGTGAACAGAATTCATCCTGTGTGAGCGCATACACACACACACACACACACACACACACACACACACACACACACACAGAAATGTCTAAATCCAAGCTTTTCAACAACATGTAACTACCAGAAAAGATGAAGGTAGTGTTGACTGAGTTTCCATACAGCAAAAATATTCCTTGGCCTTAACGACACTCAAAATCTAAAACACTTTTTTAACATTCTTATCTTTTCTTAATGCTCTTACATGTCTTATGTAAAGGACTTGAATGGCCTGTTGTTGAAAAGGTGCTTTGCAAATAAAGAAATCTAACCTCGCCCCAGGCCTTTCCCAACAGGTTTACCTATATAGAGCAAGTGTTGACTCATCGCTGTGTTAAGATAGTAGCTCCTATGTAACATCATTTTATGTGAGCAAAAGAAAACAACTGATTGTTCCTCTATATAATGTAGATTTGGGCATTTTTGTTCATAATAAGTGCTCTCCATTATTCTCAACAGATCAGTACAACACAGCAGGGCTGAGGGCATTTGTGATCTTAAATAGATCTACAGTTCAGTTCAGTTTATTTGTATAAGGCTCTTATCATCTCATGTAGCCAAGTGCTGGGCGTGACATTTCAATGGATAGTATGCAACATACAGTATAACCCAATAAAAGCACTTTATTCGATAAAGGAAGATTTAGATAAAACAAATGAGAACAGAATGTGATGTACATTCAGCCAGACTGAGGAGGAGAAAAAAATTCAATTGAATGTAATTTAATTTTGCACCAGATGACATACATCAGAACATCAGATATGGAGGTGGAATCTGTGTTCCTGTCTGAGAGCTGTGCACTCAACAGATAAAACTACAGTATGATTGATGACAGGAATATTCATTACAAGAGCCATTTTTACTGCTGCTAACTTGACTATGAGTAAAATAATTGACGTAATAATTCTTCTAATTCTTCTTTGCATTCGCTCTAGTGGCAAAAGATGCATAGATTTCCAGTTACATTTGTACATTTTAAGGATTTAATTTAATGCAGGCTTTTTTAGGAGTTAGACAAGATAGACCATTACAGAAGATCATAGTGTAGGTAAAGAAACACAGGTGAGACAATATGCTATTAATATTTATAGTATTTAACAATTATTTAATATACATGTTAATATTTATAATACTGAGGTGATGGATTGTACAGGTGTACTGCAGACCAAATACCACTGGCCTAATTCAATTCAATTCAATTCAATTCAATTCAATTCAATTCAATTCAATTGTATAGCACCAAATAACAACAGAAGTCATCTTTAGGCACTTTACAGTGTAAGGTTTAAAACCTTACAAAACATAATCTAGCCTAGTAATTAGTCAATAAAAATCACAAAGTCATCCATCTGATACACCAGGGGTGACCAAGCTTGGTTCTCTAGAGCCACAGCTCAGCATGTTTTCCAACCATCTCTGCACTTACAGCCATGATTGGCTTAAATGCCTGATCTAGGTGATCAGCAGAAGGTATGACAGAAATAGCTGAAAAACAAGCAGGACAGTGACTTTTGAGGAACAGGGGAAGCTCCCTCTGGGTAGACAGAGATTATAGGACTCCTCAAAACAGCTGTCTGTGCTTGACTCCGCTGAAAACACTGATCAGCTGGAACACCGAAACTATCTTCCTAATATTGTGTTAGTCCCCCTTACTCTGTCAAAACACCTCTGTCTGTGGAACTACACAGACATTGCCCTGATGTCTGTGAGAGAATGTGCCATTGCCCAGATCATCACATTACCACCGCCCGGTGCCATCTCTTTCTTAAACACCTGTGCACCTGGCTGTCCACATGATTTAAAAGACAATATGATCATTGATGGTCATTTTGCCATCACAATTTGTCCCTTTTAAAAGTCACAATGGAAGAAGGCAACCTGGTCTGATGAATCACATTTTCTTTTACATCATGTGCCAGGTGCTTGTGTGGAGATGAGATGCTGAGTGTCAGTCCAATCTATGGAGTCTGATCAATGGAGGCCCCCCTCTCAGCTTATAGTCTTAAAGGATAAGCTGCTGAAATCATGGTACCAGATAATCAAGGACACCTTTAATGTTTTGTGGGGTCTCCATTGATGGGAGAGAGCTGTTCTAGTGAGAGGTTTATACATGCAGTACATTATGTTGTCACCTTAATGGAGAAGCTAAAGCTTATTGCTATGTGCCGTTAACACACCCTATGAAGGCCACAATCCAAAACATACTGTTACGTAATCATGAACTTTCTCAGCTGTTTCTACAGTGTTAATATGCTGGAATAGGCCACACCTTATGTAAGTCTTGACAGAATTTATCTGCCATTGTGTCACATATGCAACCACAAACATTTCAAAAAGTACAGGGCTGCATGCAGTGCTGTGACCTAGTTAGTAGTCAGTTCTGGGGTTCAGTTTCTTGCTCAAGGGCAGTTTGGCAGTGATGGTTTGCCATGACTCAATTTGCTATCTGACATCTGGAATACAGAATCTGGTCATTGCTGGAAGCAAAATCACTAGGTTTTTAGCATCTACTTGACCTGAGTAAGAGAGAGAATCAGCTAACCGGTTCACATCGAACAATACTCTTGGATTATGCTTAGAATTATTGGACTGAGTTAATTGTGAATTGGATGAATTGTATATATATATACAAGTACACTGCCGGTGAAAAGCTACTCACTGCATCAGTTAGGGTTAAATAACTTGTTGCCAGCTGATAGCTTTTAAAGGATGTTAACTTTGGATGCTTTACAGAATGCTTACTCAGAGACACAGTTTGTGCTGCTCTGCTACACAGGAATGCACAAGATTAGCAACTGCTTTAAAAAAAAAAAGTTAACTTCTGAGTAATATAAAATCATTCATACTGCCTGATTTAATGGACCGTATAAATATTCATTTCATGTGCACAGATGAGCTGAATGCCAAAACTTGAGTTTCACAGTTATTCTGCAGCAGCAGCAATATGCTAAATGTTCATCTCATCTGCAAACCACAGCACAGTATGTGCGTTTGTGTGTGTGTTTGTGTGTGTGTTTGTGTGCGTTTACAGTCTCTCAGCTCCATCAACATGAAACCCATTATCTCACTGCTTGGTAAATGCTTGTTGGCCCCTTGTTCAATCTTGATGAATAATGGACCCCAACTTTGTTATGCCAAACACAAAGAATGATTTATGCCACACTAAAGTCACTCAGCACTTTGCCCTTTTCGGCTTCCTGTCCCAGGATATTGTTGGGTAAATCAAGTGACAAGCTGGGAATAGCAAAATAAGTCTGTAGACTGGTAACTAAACTCTCATGCTCCATGTCAGATTGCACAGGAAAGTGCAACATACCAGTAATGCAGTTGATAAATGGATGTCAGGGATCTACATCTTTTCAGAATTTGCAGTTTTCATCATGCCTATATTCTTGAAGCAAGAAAATATGTCAAACAAGCATGTACCTTGGGTGATATCATTTTTACCCAACCAGAGGGAGGAATTTTTCAAAGCATCAGCGGGACAATCCAAAACAACCTTCATCATAGTCCAATTTTCTATTTTGGCTGGAAATTTTCCATTTTAGACTTTAATCCATCACTTCCATTGCTACTATTTGAATATGATGAATATGCTGAATCAATAGCAGGCTGATTAGTTACATAAGCTGTTATTTAACAATATAACAATAACAGAATAAATCATATCACAGACATGAGATCTGAAGCATGGATTAATGTGGGGTTTTTTTGTTTAGTTGCATTAAAAAAAAAGTCTCCTATAAGGGCAAGAACCAGCGTCTCTACATAAGATTTTGCCTCAGGTTTTCCCCTAAGCTCTCACTCTGTTTTCATTGGCCCTTCACTGAATGATGAGAAGGAGTAGCAAACTTATTGATGGGAAACGTGGCACACACATCTGCCAAACATCAGCATGTTACTTTATCTTTGTGAGCGTGTTAGCATGCTGACATTAGCATTTACTTCAAACCGCTGCATTCAGTACAAGCTTAAAGACCAGTATACTGTTGATTTAATATTCCTCATCCATCCAATTGAATGTTGCATTTCTGCTATTCCCTGAATATCCTGAAGTGAAATGATAGTGTCACATTAATAGCTAATTAAAATATGAGTCTTGTGGGACATTGGGTGAGAAACATTTGGTCATAACAAACAAGAATTAACGCTTTACAACAAGTAAAGTCAGTGACAAGGTGTGAAACTTACATTTGGAATAAATATTGGCCATGTTCTCTATAATGTTTATTTAATGTCTCTAATTAGCACTGTGTCTTAGGTATGGTGAGCCGTCCTTGTTTGCAGTTGAGATACTTATACTGTGAGGGTTTAGGTTTTTAGGACCCAATTAAAATGCCAGACACGGGTGAATAGAAAAGGGAGTTTACTGAATGTGCTACAGTGGTCAGACAGGGGAAGCGAATAAAGGTTACACGGGGCAGGGCACTGAAAACAAAGTAACACCTAAACTAGAATGTCCATAAAGAAGGAAATAAACCAGAGCAAGACACAAGGTAACAACCAAAACAAGAACCAAGAAGAGTTAACAAAAACAAGTTGTTAAACCGGAGAAGTAACAACTGAAAATCAGTGCTCAGATGCAGGCAAAAACTCTCAAAAAAGGGAAAGGCAAAGGGAAGATCCTGGTCCAAAAAGAGTCAGGCACGAGACGGGGCAAACATGGCCGGGGGGGTAGTGTGAGAGCTGAAGAGAAACAAAAGACACGACACGACAATCTGGCAAAGGCACGGGACCAGAGGGAGGTTTAAATAGCAGAGGGTCAACACAGGTCGAGCCGATCAGGTGATTAATAGCAGGGGAGAACAGGTCCAAACCATGAGGGGCGATTACAGAGCTGGACCAGGAAATGACTGTCACAATAAAAGCATAAAAACAGGAAGTGGGACCAGGATCAAAACATATACAATGTAGCACCAAGTCAGAATATGTCAGAAAACGTCAGAAGAAACTATTTTCCTGGTAATAAACACAGACATTATGCATGCGCTTATATTTTTACATTACGAAATAAGAGGGAAAAGAGCCTCTAGCTAGCATCTATTGCAATACTCTGCTTCCTGTAGCATTTGTTATGGTGTGTACTTCTGTGTGACTGCAACATATCCTGATGGACCTGGAGACCTGCTGTAGCTGTCACAGATTTGGTAACAAGCCAAAACTAAATATATTTGTTTTTCTCCTGAACCACTGAGAGGCCTGCAGATAATATTTGCTTGCCCCGTATAAGACAGATTGCTCAAGTGAAACACTTCAAATGACGTGTGACTTCTTCTGGTAACAGTAAAGAACAATCACTGGGTCAAGAGACAAACAGCAAGCTGCTGCCATCATTGAGTTCCCCTCTGATTTTCTGTTCTCAATCATCTGATCCACATTCGTCTTCCATTCCCACACACACACCATCTTCCCATCAATTTGTCTCTCACGTCAATGTGCTTCTGTAATAAGGAAGCAGAGCTGCAGTTGATAGTACTCTTGCTTGAATCAATGATTAACTTGCCACATGCACAATGTGCTCTGAAATATTCTCATTTGCAGCTGTTTTGTTTACAGGATGTTGGCGGTGATAGGTTTTAAATTAAAATATTGTTTCCTCTGTTATTTTGAGCGTGTGTTGTCTTCCCAGTATCAGATAGCTGCAGTGGCTTCTTCCATTTAATTTGTGCCTTGTGCTTTTTACAACCTCTCAAATGTAGCACTCTGTGTAAACTGGTTGTGATCACAGGATTTTAGAAATCAGTGTAACATCCTATTTAATACCGAAACACACTTTCTGTCCCAATTTAGCATTCCTTTACAAGCATGCACTGCCTTTGATCTGATCACAGTGGCCTAGCAGGAGATGTCCAATCCTCCACATTTCAGTGAGGTGGCTGACATGTAGGAAGTGAAGAGTGAGAGTGCGGCTTTGGTGTCACATTGCATTACCTGAGGATGCGTCAGTTAGGTCAAGTCATCTGTGCTGCGGCTATTGCGAGTGGAAGCAAGCATTTGGGACAAACTTACAGTACGTGCTGACCTCACAAAAATGTGATCAGGTGTGGAGGGCAGGTGGATGTGGGAGCTGTGTGTGACCCTCGGCTCATCTGTGACAAACCAGTTGGCAGAAAGGATGTAGAGGCTGTGGATAATCCTGCTGCCTTCTAAAGGCCCTAGCTAGTATGATTTCCTTCCTCAAATCCCCTGCAGGAGCTCACTGGTGATCACACCTACACTGTCTTTTCTTTAGTCTGAACCTTGGTGGAAAGTTTACTTTACTTGGGTTATGTGATATTTATTCTTGACCTATAGTACATCTTCCAAAAGTTCACTGATAGTTAAGCCAGACTATATATGAGCTGCAAATTTAACTAACATCTCCCTCTTACTATAATCCTTTCTTTAAACTAAGTTCTCTGAGGACAGTTATGTTATTAAAAGTTATTGCTATGTTAGATGATTTATCAAGCGTATTTTAGGAAACGAATAGGCAGAAGTTTGACCTTTAGGATTTGAAATGAATGGAGCATTAATACACTGACTTGGTGTAGTAGTTTTATTTTTACTGGATTAAATTAAAACACCCACAGAAAATGATGCTAACTTTAAGTAATTTAAGCCATTAACGATTTCTTTATTGATTTTACAATACAGTATGTATGTATGCATGTTTTACACATATATGTTTACATGTATATGTTTGTTCATGATAGATTATTTAATTCGGGTTGCACACCTCTAAAATTAAGATGCAGATAAAATTCACTCTCCCTATCAAAATGATACTGTGTGTTAATGTGAGAAGAATGCTTCAAGTCACTAGAATATGTACTAAGCCGTTGTACTGTCTGTAGAATTTGACCAGTGTTTCATTTAATATCTGCTGTAAAGAAAGTTTTCTTTAGCTCTGAACTGATCTTTCTAACATCCAGATTTAGAAAGATGTGGGTATTTACCAGGCACAGGATGCGACAAAAGACACAATTGAGTTACAGGCCTGCTGCATCTATTTTTATAATTTTGCTTTCAATATCTTGTACAACCACAAGCTTTATATGTGTGCAATACATACATATACTGTATATGAAACGTTTCCATTGTGGTGGCCTTGACCTCATTTTTTCCCCAGATTCCCATTTGGGTGAATTCATTGCTAATTAGACTTGTGTTTATGTGGATGGTAACTATCAATCTGCCCATATATTACAACAGGATGACAGTTTTCTTTTTGAGTACTATCATCCACAAAGTCCCTGCAGAATCACAAGTTCACTATGCCCATACACTGGGGACCACCCTTCCAGTACTGCATTGGTCATATTGGCATATAGACTAAACCATCTCCACTGTAAGCCTACACTAACTGTGAAAGACAATCGATATCCCTCTGTGGAATGGAGAACCCGTCTTCAGGAAGTGTATAACTACTAAAAGCACCTGTTCAATGAGCATTGTTTGTAGCAATCCCTACAATCCCCAGTTTCAGGAATCCCAGATGTCAGTACTAAACCCATAATTACAGCTAATAGTGTGTCTAATTGGCAATCCCCATCCTAATGAGTTATCTCTGTGATTCCCATTGTAAATCATATGCCAAACACACTCTGCATTGTTAATTAAAATGTGTCTGTTTTCACGGAGATCAGCGCAAACAGTTTACAGAAGTGTCTGTGCAGCTTGCGTGGGAATGACAATAGGTCCAAACTGTGTGGTTTGGTGGGTGTAGCCACTTTTATTTCATGGTAACGCTTTCAGTCATCTATCTTTTCAGATATGTTCACTTGCAGGCTGAGCCATTTGTCCTTTCTGAATACAACGTTCACTAAGAACAGTTCTCACATCGCTAGTGACAGACAATGGATGTGACATTGACAGAGGCAGTTTTCTACACTTCTGCTTATCCTTAACGGGATGGCAAGGAGAGGACTGGATTTCACATGCTGTACTGATAGAGTGTATTTCAGTTTAGTTTTTCTGGACACAACAAAGAAGATAATTCTGTAGGTGTTGGCACAGGACAATCTGCAACTAGTTCCATATTAAGAGGCCAGCTTACTATCTGACTGGGGAGTGATTGGCCACAGCTAACATAGAAATTACACATTCCCTTATCTCTAAACTTTTAAGTGCTTGCATGTATCTACCCAACTAAACCCTCTATCCAAACCATCATCAGCTTTAGCTGACTGTAGAAATCACACTGATCAAGTTCCTCCTAATAGCTCCTCAGGCGTACTTAAGTCCCTCATGCTCAGCACATTCACAAGGACGGAAAATGTATAATTCTGGCAGAATTGCACTGATGTAATAGTGCTTGATTGGAAAGCAAGAGGAAATAATCAGATCATCAATACTACAAGGAGCTTTTGTCTTCATTGTGGTTACTGAGGGAAAGCACTGACACAGATCACTTGACTTTTATTTCATTGTGGATTATAGTGGGAGCAGTGGACATGTGTCATTTGTCACAGGCTATGTAGCATACCTGAGACGCAGAGTGGATGTTGATGAGTAGGGTTGAGTGGTCAGGCCTTACACATTATGCATTCACAGGCTAAATGTTGAATTTGAGGCAACTTGCTGTGGGGAGTTTCAGAACTCACTTTCATGAATAATTTTTAGAACATTGTGCTGAGGCAAGATGAACGGGTGGTAAACCTCATATTTATGCAGCCAGACATAAAAATATATATGTGGTTAAGCTTTTTTTATAAGTGAGCTTTGCTTATTTATTTATTGCACTGAGTGTGAAGTGGACTATAGCAGTTGTTTTTTTTGTTTGTTTGTTTTTTTTAATGCACGGTGGGGGTAATGATAGAGAGCAGGTGCGACCCCTGACAGAAATGTAGGGCGATGATAAATCATTTATGAAAGTCACAGCAGCTGTAAGGTCGATGGGCGGTGATCCTAAATGCGTAATTACAAGAAACACTGCCCACGGTCCGGTCAAGCAAATTAATTAAGCTTGGTATAAATGAATCAGAGTCTACCTATTAATTTTCTGGATCAGTGGCTTCAGCTGCACAGATAACCAGAGAAACGGTATAGCTGGAATTAGGCATTTAAATACTGACCTCTAGTGCAAAAACTGCCATTTTGTCGTGCATTTATCTTATAAGTCATTACATTATTTGGCACCTTAAGCTAATTATAAAAATGACTTGTACTTCTCGTCTCAGTGTAATTTCAAACACAAGGTGCACATGCGTAATTTTGGCGCAGCTGCAGAATAACAGCCCTCGGTATCAAACCTACTCCAGTCCAGCTGCGAACTTTTGGAACTTACCTATCAACGCTGATCACACACAGGGTCATGATGGAGGCAGTACAGCACATTACATCCATGCCGATGAAGATGTTGCAGAACACCTCTCCAAACAGCCACTTGCCCCCGGTGAGGTCTGTCACTATTACAAACGGCATCACAACTATGGCCACTGACAGGTCCGCCACAGCAAGGGACACCAAAAGGTAGTTTGATGGTTGCCTTAGTTTCTTCACCACGCACACTGCAATCACCACCAGCGTGTTTCCCATCACGGTGACCGCCGTGATGATCGCCAACATTACCCCGATAATGATCTTCTCCGGACGCCCGAAATCCAGAAGCTGCTCCCCGCACGACTCGTTCCACATTGTTGTGGGACTAATGGTGACGAGGACGTTGTACAGCAGCTGCAGAGTGCCATTGATAACTTCGGAAATATCCTCTTTCTTGTTAAAAGTGAGCTCATTTCCCGAAGTATTGAACATCACGACAACGTTATCCCGGTAAGGGTGCATGGGACGCCTCGCCAGAGCGCTCCAATTACGCGCATATTTGGATGTGTGTAACCTGCTCTGGGTTCCTGTCCAGCGGTTTTAGATTGAGGATGTTGCAGCTGCACCACATCAGAGCTGCCAGCAACTCAGAAGGATTCTTGTTTGGTTTCTGTTTAAGAATGATCCGTTTAGTGAAGTGTTATAGTCCTATGCGTAATCCATCGCTAGAAAGAAAAATAACTTCTACTCAAAACCTATTAAATCACAAAAAGTCACACGGTGTGAACAGTTGCTCCAGAAGTGCTTCGTTCAGTGCTTTACCCCGACAAATATGGGTTATGATGCGCTTTGCAAACCGCACCTATCCGTGTGACGCATCTCTTACAGCGCACAGGCAGCCCACTGACCGAAGATGTACGCGACATAGGGGATAAGGAATACAACAGCTGTTTCAAAGTGGGTGCGGGGAGCCCCAAGCGTGCAGAACCACAGATAGTTTAGTGAGTGTTGTGCATTTGGGCACGGGGTTTCCTCTCCAAAGTGTACTTTCTTCCTCCAAGCATTGTAGAGCACAGTCATCACAACATTAATTGTTCTAAAGTGGTGTTTATTGCGCGCAGGTTTATTAATAAAATCTAACGTGTGTCTATTTTATATCTGTCTGTGAGTCAAAATCCCACATAATATCACACATCATATTTCCTCCTCATAAATATTTATTATTATGTACAGAATGAGAAAGCTAGCAGTCTTTTTTCTTATGATTTATAGCTCTTAAACAGAGCCCAGCCTTTTTTGGAGAAGAGAGTTTGCTACAAAAAAAAATCCCTCCTTTGTCTTACATACCACTTGAATATAAAGAAGAGACAGGAAATGAGGCTTATGGCATTTTGCCAGTCCCTCCAATAAGGAAAAAATTAACCTGTTTAAAAATAGAATATCTCCAAAATTCAAAAGCAACACCACTTAGGTTAAAATACATTTCTCTTGCAGTAGACAATGGGCTTTTCTGTTATTATGTGCCAACACTTTTCTTGGTTGCTGTGGCTCCACAAATCTAAGCTTAAAGACAAGAAGAGAAAATCCAGCACTGCTGACTATACTGGGAGGCTATGAGGACATATGGGAAAGCTTCCCAGGACATTGGCTGCTAGCATTGTCGTCCAAGCAGCAACAGCTGTGGTGTGTTTGTCCCCTCTGGTTCTGGACAGGCTGATGCTGTTTCCCCACAATTCCCCCTTAGCTTGTCATTGCTGCCCCTCTCCCCATGAGTTGTAAGCAACCTCAGTTTTGGCCTTTTACTTACCATTATCTACTACTCAGTCTGGCAGATAGATCAGTAACGACCGTCACATCAAGTTACTGCCAGTAACCACTGACAGTTTGTTTTAGACCTCCTGCTGTCAGGGAAATGTGGCTAAGGATAATATTGATGCATAGATGTCAGAGAAGTTGGGTTAGTTTCCAGAGTGGAAAGCCTCTGAGGCGAGCTCCCAGCCCCTGTGCAAAGCAATCTGTCAGCATATCAGTGCCTCGTTCAGCCCCTCTCAGTGTTAGAGGGGTTAAACATGTATGGATTACACCTGCTTTGTGAGCAAGAATTAAGTGATGGTCAAGTAAAAGCATGAGAAGAGAATTTTAAATCAGACCGCTGCAAACTGTAGGCAGTTAGTGGAGTTGTTTTATCTTTTTGGAAGCCTCAGCATGGACAGGCATTCGGGTACAGGCAGATCACGGCCAATGGGCCCTTAAACAGTGTAACAGTTTTTCATTTCCTTGTGGTTATTTTCTACTAACTTGAAACCGACTTTCTAGCCCAAGCTCCTTTGGATTAATGTACTGTATGTGTAGGTCCGCAATGCTTTCAGGCACCAAGTGTGCATCGAGTCAAATTGTGCAACATTAATCATTTGATATTTTGACTAGCGAACGCAGGTGCAACCTGGTTACCTCACTCGTGTAGCTGAAAGTGCAGATCTCTGTGCTCCTCTGACAAAACCATGCTGTGGTTAGTCAGAGGCGAAAGCATTATTTAAAACAACAACAGGAAATAACCTGAAAATGTAAATCTGTTTGGATCCGTCTTGCTGCTATGATCCTTGTTGGCCTGTTTGAATGTCAGACTGAGTCCAATAAACAAGCCTCATGTCCATCCCATACATGAATTGTGCTCATAAGCCCCATGGATCCCTTCAGTAAGAACCTTAATGAAACTAAAACATTAATCAAACATGGCTTTTTGCAGGAATGATACAGGCTGTCAGCATGTTATAGATTTCGACCCATAATTACACTGAAACGTCAAACTATGTGAGAAAACAGTGCCAAAAGCAGCCCTTCAGGTTTCAACCAAACCTGCTGCATTAGACAGTCAGTCAGGTAATGCTATTGACAATGTCAACTTGAAGGCCACCTGTGCAGCTGACATGGACTGACATAATGTTATCAGTCAGTCAGCTGAAGTTTGTTCTTTAGATGGAGATTACTGGTGAAGGCAGGCAGGTGGAGAATGTCCCTCTTCATAGGCCATGCGTGAGATAAACATTGTTTATCTTGTTTTCTTGGCAGCAAATTGAGGATTTGTGAACATGACCTTAATAAAGTGACACAATCAAGCACGGTGCAGGAGCTGGGCAACAAACAGGTAATTTCATCATGACAGCAAAATGTAAGCAAATAGAAACAACACATTTGTTTCAGAAGCCCCTCTGGGGCACAGAAACCAAAGAACACAGAGAGAGGTTGTATGTGAAAGTGATCGCTTCCAAACCACAAACAACAGATAAAACAACCAGTGTTTCCTTGCAAGTATCAAACTAAGCTTTATCCACATAATTCATATTAAATGAGTGTAATTCTTCCAGTTATGAACAAGCTGTTTTTACCAGATTATCAGATTCTTTGCATTTATTTATAGATCTTGGCTCATTCAGTCACAGTTTAGTATTTTAAATATCAAATGATGAAAAAAGTAACTGGAATTTAACTGTTAAACTATTATATGGTTTGATCAGTAACTTTATTATCAGATACTATGGTCTTCAGAAAACAAATTGTATCTAAAATAGTCCAGTCACGTCAGAGAAATGCAGAATATTTTTTTATAATGTCTTCAAAAATTGAAAAAAAAATGTTTATGTTATTTAAAATACTGTACACATTGTAGTTCAACAAAGAAAAAGGTCCATTTGCAAAAACATTAGTTACTACATATTCATGTGGACAAAGAAAAGTTAAAATCCCTTTTGCTATGTCATAACCATAGCAACAGAAGGCCTTTGGGTTTGAATTAGTCTCTTGGCTTTTTTTTTTTTTTACACAGACTTTACTCCTTCATTCTGTATGTACCGGCAACTTTGTTGTGAGCCTGTCAGGCAGAGCTGTGTGCTGGCAAATAAAAAAACTGTTTACAGTACCTAGTCTATTGATTGCTAATGTAATTAGTGTAGAGATACACAATTGCAATAGAAATATAAATTTCAGTCAGAAAGCTAATGTCGTGTTTCAATCTTTCATTGCAACAACATGCATTTTACTTTTACTGTGTGGATCTGCGCGCATGGTGCTCTGCAAGAAGTATTCTTGACGCACACTGTCCCTGAGCTCACAATACTTCTTAGGAGAGTGTGGGTTACAAAACATTTAGTGAATATGAACATGCATTAAAAAGACCAAACAGGTGGAGGCTGACGTGGAGAGAGTTAACGTGTCTAAAGCAAACAGCAGTTCTTGGTGTTGCTGTACACGGATCAAATGCAATGACTCTAGAAAATGTGTATATAACCCACCTACTGTGAGACATACATGACTGACGTGTGTATGGGACATGTGACTATAAAATGACTTCTGACATCTCTGCCTGCCTGAACAACCACAACTCGTCTATCAGTCTATTTGTTATCTGTAGTAACAGATTGAATCATCTGTGGGAGTTATAACTCCAGCGGTAGTGATGTTTCTATGTGTGTTTCAGCTGAACAAGTTGGACATGCAGACTTACCACAGGGTTTCTTCCTAAGTTTGGTTTAATGAAGATGCAGGGTCTGCTGTGTGACTATGGTGAAGTTGATTCATCTGACACATACAGTGTGATGTGCCAATCATTGAAAATTTAAGGGTGTAAGAGTCTTTGAGAATAATGAAAATAAATAATTATAAAAAAAAAAACTTTTTACCTTCCCAGATCATTCTAAATGTAGTGAGTAAATACCAGGTCCCAAATACAGTAACTCTAACTTTTAAACTACATTTAACATTTAAACTACAAAAATTACTTAATGCTGATTTGTGCATTAGAATAAAATCCTATTGCTACTGACCAACTATTAGCTATAGTGTTTTATATTTCCATGACACTTATTCAGAGCCATGTATGTGTCTAATGACTCGATATACAACACATAAATGTTATTTTGACACAAGTTGCAATTAATGCAACACTTAATTTGATGACTGTCTAACTTCCAGGCAAGGTGTTATTTACTGTGTACTGTTTGTAATGTCTGTTGTAGTTACCTGTATGTGTCAACAGATGGCAATACACCCTTTAAAACTAAAATAATTCACTGTCAATATTCATTTTCTCTGAAGTTTTCAACAGCAGGCTTGAGAATAATATGTCTGGCAGCAGTTGAATGCACCTTCCTGTCTGGTCAACACTCAAAGAAACTGTTAACATAAAGGAAGCGGAGGAATAGCCTGTCTCTGGAACGGTGATTATCTTATTTTAAGAGCAGGTGCGAGCACAAAGTCATCACCTCAGTACCACAGGAAGAATTTGAGTAATTATTTCAAAGACTAATTTAGCAGATAGTCTTATTTTTAAAGACTAATTGCCAATATGCCTGACCAGTGACCTGAAACCCAAAGCTATGCAGGCTTTTGGTCTTTAAAGAATAATAGACCACCTCCACTGAAATTCTTATTAGAATTACTGTATTTTCTTCATAATAACAAAGAGGAAAATTCTATGTGCATCTCTGTGGCTGACCTTGAGTAGGCGCAGCTTTGTCAGCAGCTTCTCTTCATGGTTAGCATTTTAGCTTTTCTTCCAAAAAACAAAAAAAGTTTTCCGTTGTGAAGTTAAAGCCAACATTCACACGATGTGCCATTATTAGTAATTCCTGATGTGATACAGCAGCCTACATACAGCAAGTATAAGTTTACTTGTCAAAGTCTCGTCCCCATGTTTCTTTTAAGTAAACACAGTTATATTATTAGCTCTGTCTCTGGCATTTTACATGAATATTGTTCATAATTAATTATGTATAGGCCTGGTTCACAGCCCTTATTTTATAGGAAAACCCTTCACCTGTGAATATTGCTCACAGATATCTGAATGTTCACTTTGGCGACAGAAAAAAATGGATTTTTATGGACATAATTGGCCTAATTTGTGAAGATAAATGATTTGTGAACTATATTATATCAGTACATTAGAGTTAATGGCACCATATGGTTGAGGATGTTAAACATACTTGTTATTACACAGGCTGTGTTCCCCAGTGAGTTTAGTGGATGCAACTGGTCACACATAATTGCAGTGTTTAACCCGCAGGTTCAAATATGTATCATTCCCTCGGACAAAAATTTAATTCCATTTAAAAAAGATGACTATATGCCTACTGCAGCTTTACAACTTATTTCTGAAATATCATGATGGCTTTAATTTTTTTTATATATATTTATTTTTATTAAGAATTTTGTCCACGTGCTCTGTACGTGAAGTGCACAGGTGCACGTTAGACAGAAGAGACTGACAGGTGGAGTAGACCAATGCCGTAGTGCGGAGTCAATTGATCATCCAATGAGAGGACGGGGGCAGTTACCGCCTATCAGCCCTTAATGACCGTCAGCCCGAGACAGTAGTTAATTTAGGGCGGATTTGAACACTTTCGACTGTTACACGTGAGTTCATCTTCTTTATCTTTAAGAATAAATACTGTAAGTTTGCATGCTTGTTAAAATGTTGAAAGTAAGAATAATATCTAGCTAGTGGTTGTCAGTGTGGTCCGTGTCATTTTCTCCGACACGTGCTTCGGCTGGCTAGCTGCTGTTAATTTGAGCTAATTGTGGCTAATATGCTAAAATTGCAGTCGGTAGGAACTTATCTTACAAGAATAATAATTTAGAAAACAATTACACAGTCCTGTAAGTCTAGTGTTGAGTATTTAAGGCACTGATACATAACAAGTATTTAATGTAGACCCAACTTAAAATGGACTTTTATGTGCACGTGCGAGCCGGTGATTGGGCCCTCGTGTACTAGTAACTCTCTCACCATGTGTTGTTTCCTACAGAAAGCCACAGCTGCATAAACTTATCTACGCATATATATATGAGGTCGACTGAATGGATCCTGATCAGCCTCCTGACCTCAGTGGTCCTTGGCCGGGACCCAGAAGACTTCAGCCTGAAGAGCTTGCTTTAGGACGTAGTAGAGGGCTGCCGCTCACCACAGAAGGGCCTGGGCTAGGACGAGCCAGAGGGCTTCCCGTTTCTGGGGAGACCCTTCAAGGACAAGAAGAAACTCTGCCTGTCCCTGAACCTGTGGTTGGACGAGCTAGAGGCCTGCTGGTGCAACGTGATGGTGGAGGCGGTGGCTGGGCCAGAGGGTTGCTCCTCCTAACACCTGAACCAAAGGGAGGGGTGGCAAGAGGTTCAATGCGGCCTAGTCCGGACCCACTGCGTGCCCAGACACCGCCATCTGTAACTGTGATGCAAGGCCAAACACAAGAGATGCCAACTGTGACAACAAGAGAGGTTGGAACCAGAAAGCTGTCTACCACTGTCACTTTCTGCATATTATTGGCTTCCAATAAGACCTAAGGTTTTTATCTGCTTACAGATTGGGATGCCTTCTCATGGTCAAGGATCAACACTGGTCTCGATGTTCAGAGGAATGGGCATTGAGCCTTCAATGACCACATGGGGAAGAGGAATACTACCAGCGGGTCTGTAGTTAAAACTTGAAATTCAAGGGAAAATGTTAAATAGGCCTGTGTTTTTGGGAAGTCTTTGGGGAGCAGTTTAAATTACATTTAAAAATCAATATAAAACATGGTTTTAACCCTGAACACTTGTCTACCAATGGCAGTTGTGAGGACATTAGAAAACCTTGATGGGTTGACCCTTTCAGATAAACTACTGAAGTATATGTAATTGGTGCCACTCTGCCTGTGCAGAAACACAGGAATTCGTTTGGTTTATTTTGTTGCAGGAACAGGTGCAACTGGAGATACAGGAGAGGTGAAGTTGCAAGGTGCACCACTAGGCATTTTGAGCATCCCAGAGAGCATCAGCCAACCTGAAGAGGTGATGGGCCGAGGCAGTAGGTAGGAAGCAATGACTCACAAGATCTGTTTATTGACTAACGTGTCAATTAGTGGTGACAGGCTAAATATTATTTTACAAATATTTAGCTTAAAAAGATCATAAATGATGTGTACCGTTTTCATTTTACAACTATCTGATACAAATTTATTTTCTCTAATGGCACATTTGAAAACAGCTGCTTGTGAAATTTTACCTATTACAGCTTCATTGGCCGAGCTTGGTCCCCTCAGACAATGGTGGGGCTTGGAAGGGCAGCAATGCCACAGCTTAAAGCAGGAAGAGGACGTGCTTTACTTCCATCTTTTCCTCCAGCTCACGTTAGGTCTGCTTCTACAGCATCCGAACTGCAGCCAGCCCCCCATGTGCAGCCTTCCCAAACAGGTAGTCATGTTAAATTGCAGATTTTCCAGTGCGTCATAAAAGCCCTTTTATGTCAACCTAATGTATCTAATGAAATGCAAATGTGAAGGATCAACGCATTGTGTTTCCACCACTCAAGATTTCCTGGAGCTTTCTACTATTGCGCCAGTAAAGGTGGAGCTGGAAATGGAGGCAGTTGGGTGGGTATAGTTTATTTTTATCCTAGCTCATGAAGCTGATCTTCAGCTGCCAATAGCTGTTTAATGGAAAATGTCACCGTTTGGCTTTTCAGCCATTTCACAATGAAAGCAGTTGGTGTTCTGTCTGTTCAGTCTTTCAGATCAGTAGTTTTATTTGTGTATTTTAAATTATTAACGCATCCACCTATACTACCACAACAATCACTGGCAATGATGTGGCCTTTTATTGCTATATAATTTGAGATTACAGACTAGATGTTTAGCGCAGAGCACATTGTATGTGCATGTCAACCGATAGCTGGTCTTTCACCATGGTCTTTGCATTTGATCAGTCGCTCTATTAGTACTAGAGATGTTGAGTCAGGAACATTACGTCACGTTACAGAAACATAGAACTCATCCTGTAAAGTTGACACTGACTTTGTGTTTTGTGCTTAAATTGTCTTTTTGTGCATTCAGTGAGCCACCTAATAAGGCTGGAACTAAAGGAGTTCCTATAACAATTGGCTCAAACCACATCCCAATTAGCTGCAAGAATGACGCTGTTTATCAGTACCATGTTACATTCACGTAAGTATTCTGTATCATCCAACTGTTTCCTCAGCAACCATTCAACAAAAACAATGGAAATTTAACAAAAACATAAAGATGTATCTGATGTTCATTGTGAAGTTAATTTTGAACTAGAATGTGAACATAGAATTCACATGGAGAAATTACACTGAAGCATCACTTTTGATAAAATCTCATCAGCCACGAGACTATTTCAAAGCAATTATTTGTCAATACTGTCAAGTCGATACTAGTAATTAGGACTGAAAATTCTTAGTCATGTGAATTTCAAATGTTATCTTTCAGTCCAAATGTTGAATCAATGGCAATGCGTTTCGGCATGATGAAAGATCACCGCTCAACCACAGGGGAAGTAGTGGCTTTTGATGGCTCCATACTCTACCTTCCTGTTAAGCTGAATGAGGTAGGTATCATAGATGGGAGTAATGTGTATAATTGACTGAAGTGTGTTAAGTGTCAAAGGGACAAGTATGACAGAACCCAATGTATGGTCTTAATATTTTTAGGAAAGTCTAATTTTTATTTTTTTTAACTTAAAATGTGGATGTATATGACACATTTTCTGTAAAGTCGCAGGCTTCTGAAAAGCCCATCAGCTTTGTCCGAGGCAGGATTATTGCCAGTTGAAAAAGAGTTTATCAATTTAACTGCTTAACTTATTAAAACATACTATTCAACTGGTTGCATTTTTGGTGTCTTTGTGTAACATTTTGATGACATGCAGGTGGTTGTTCTCAAGAGTTTAAGACGGACTGATAATGAGGAAATACAAATTAAAATCCAGATGACAAAGATTTTACCACCTAACTCGGATTTATGCATCCCATTCTACAATGTGGTGCTCAGAAGGTACGTTTGTTTTTGAGGCTCTTATACTGTTTGGTCAGAGATTGGACACTTGTATACAGATTATTAAATTAAAAACCCATCTGTCAGAATGTACATGCACAGGGACTAATAAACTACACTGGCTCACATTGTATTTATGTATAAAGTATGCATCTACAGACAGCAACTAGTTTTGTTGTTTTACTGTATTTGTTTTGTTTTGTAATAAATTCGTGTCCTATTTGTCTGTAGTGTAACAATTAAAAAAGCCCTAAACTAAACATTCTTATCAGTTTCACATATGCTTTAGAAACCTCAACACTTCTCCCTGTATTCATCAATGGCATTTTAATGAGTTAACCTAAGCAACAAGGATTATTTGCTTATTGTTCTATAATTAGGATGTTTAAATGAGACCATGACTCATTCTTGTTTTTCAAGGGTAATGAAAATCATTGGACTGAAGCTGGTTGGGCGAAACCATTATGATCCAGAAAGCGCAGTAATTCTTGGAAAACACCGGTTAGTACCAAGTTATATTTTAAGATCACAGGGCAGACATGTGAAATCATCGCAACCCTAGTCTCTTTATTACTAATTGGTTTGTTTGTTCTAGGCTACAAGTGTGGCCAGGCTATTCAACCTGTGTCAAGCGCACAGATGGGGGTCTGTACCTGTGTGTGGATGTTTCTCACAAAGTCCTGCGGAATGACTCTGTGCTGGATGTCATGTGAGTTCACTCTATCGACAGAGGTAGATGGACGTTAGCATATCCACAGATTATTTACAGTGCATCCAGTAAGTATTCACAGCCAATAACTTTGTTATGTTACGGCTTTATTCCAAAAGGTGTTAATTTTATTCCTCAAAATTCTACAAACGATACCCTATAATGCCAATGTGAAAGATGTTTGTTTGAAATCTTAGCAAATTTATTAAACATAAATTGACATGCCATGACACTCAAAATTGAGTTCTGGTACATCCTGCTTCCACTCACTTGAGGTGAGTCCTCCTGTCAGAAATTAATCTATATGTAAGGTCCCACAGTTAAATGTTTCTTGAAGCACAAACCAAGCCATGAAGTTGAATGAATTATCTGTAGACCTTTGAGACAGGATTGTATCAAGCAAAGATGTGGGGAAGGGAATGGAAATATCTCTGCAGCATTAGATCCCAAAAAGCACAGTGGCCTCCATCTGTAAATGGAAGAACCACCAGGACTCTTCCTAGAGCAGGCCTCTGGGCCAAACGGAGTTCTTGAAAGAGAAGGGCCTTAGTCGGAGAGGTGACCAAGAACCTGACGGTCAATCTGAAAGTATCTCTGCAGGCCTGTATGGTAAAGTGGCCAGACAGAAACCCCTCCTCGGTAAAAGACACATGACATCCTGCCATTTACCAAAAGGCACCTAAAGGACTTTTAGACCATAAGAAACAAAATTCTCTAATCTGATGAAACAAAGATTGAATTCCTTGACTTTAATGGCAAATGTCTGGTAGAAACCAGGCACTGCTCACCACCTGCCAATACCATCCCTACGGTGGCATCGTGCATGGTGGTGGCAACATAATGTGGGGATGTTTTTCAGCGGCAGGAACTGGGACACTAGTCAGGATCAAGGGAAAGATGAATGTAGGAACGTACAAAGACACCCTTGATTTAAAACCTGTTCCAGATGAGTCTGGGCCTCAGACTGGGTTGACTGTTCAACTTTCAACAGAACAACCCTAAGCACACAGCCAAGATAACAGGAGTGGTTATAGGTTAATCCTTGAGTGGTCCAGCCACAGACCAGACTTGAACCAGGTTGAACATCTCGGGAGAGATCTGTAAATGGCTGTACATTCAACCTGATGGTGCTGGAGAGGTACAAGTAAAATGGGAGAAACTGCCCTAAAATGGTGTCAGTCTTGTAGCATCATACTCAAAGTGGGGCCTGGTGCTATTTACAAACAGATCTTAAGATGTGATGTTGTGAAGTCCTCTGCAATGTGGTTGGAGGAAGAGGGTGAGTTGGAGGGCATCAACTTCACTAACACAACAGGCATATTACATGTATAGAGGGTGTGTGGTTTTTTTTTTTTTTTTTTTTTTCTTCTTCCCCCCTTCTTCTTCCCCATGAACAGAAATACTTTTTGTCCTAGCTTTGCCCTTTTTGTTTATACTGAGAAGGGAAAACATGACCTTTGGCTGCTGTCTTCCAGGAACACACTGTACCAACAGAGCAAGGAGAACTTCCAAGATGAATGCACAAAAGAGCTGATTGGTAGCATCGTCATCACTCGGTACAACAACCGGACCTACCGCATTGATGCCATTGAGTGGAATAAAGCCCCAAAAGACACTTTCACTTTAATGAATGGCACAAAAACCACTTTTGCTGATTACTACAGGTGAGACCACTCTCTTCATGAATGCATCAGAGCCAAAACAAAGGGTAACAAAGTGTTCTTGTGTGTGCAAATAAAAATTGTGAAAATGTATTTAAGCCAGAGCAACATTATATCTTCATGTTAGTGTTTTGGTTGAATTTGTTCAAATGCTTATTGTCAATGAACAGCAAGAACTATGGGATTACAATCAATGAGATGGACCAACCTCTATTAATCCATCGACCAAAGGAGAGGTCCAAGCCAGGTGGGAAGGTAAGCCTCTCATTGGCATCAGTTGTTTTAAGATACTGTAATGCTCCAGACACACAGTGAGGTTGTGACCACTCAGATGACCCAACCTGAATTTTGGCCTTATTATGCCACCTTGTGACTTCAGTTGGTCTTGCAATCTAAATGAAGACTGCAGATTGTTAGTGCATGCCAAGTGTATACAAATAAGTCTTTACATTTGGCTAATTTTATATTGATATATTATTGCAGCAAACCATTAGCGGAGAGATTCTTTTGGTGCCGGAGCTTTCTTTTATGACGGGAATCCCTGAGAAAATGAGGAAGGACTTCAGAGCTATGAAGGTGAATGTGTCAGCATTATGTTCTAGTCCTGCTAGTCTCAAACCCCTCACAACTAGATGGCTACTCTAGAAATCTTATCAAATGACTTTTTATTTTATTTGTATGTATTGTAGGACCTGACTATGCATATCAATGTGAGCAGTGAGCAGCATACCCACTCAATAAAACAACTTATCAAGAACATTGGTGCCAACCCTGAGAGTCTTAAGGAGCTGAGCAGTTGGGGACTGGAGATTGGCTCAGATATCCTAATGGTGAGGCCGTGCCGTTTAATATGTAAATGTGTTACTTCAGAGGAACAATTTTGATGTCCACATGTTCCAGCTCATAATAAATCAATTCATCATTGACTCTACAGTCGTGCCAAATTTGAAGGAATTCCCTCCAACAATTCTTAGATATGCAGTTCACAAGAATTTGGTGGCCAAGTGTACAGACAGACAACTTGAAAACCTAATGCCGCTGGCTGTGGCATAGAGGCATAAAAAAATCTGTCAAATACATAAATGTTGATGAACTGTCCCATAGGTGCATAGGGCTGAATGTAGGTAGGAATACCCTACACTGTAGCATTTAGTGGGTTGATGTTGGGTTTTTATAACTGTGCTGTTTGTTTTATGGGTGGTTATTTTTTTCCCTTATAACATCTTGTTTTATTTTGACAAGATATGAATGTGTTTTGTTTGTTGCAGATTAAAGGTAGAGCTCTGCCTCTTGAAACCATCTGTCTGCAGGCTTCATCCTTTACTACCAGTGCTGATGTATCCTGGTCCAGAGAGATCGTTAGGGAAGCGTCAATTAGTTCTGTGAGTGTTGAAGAGACATCTCTAGTTTTACTGCCTCATGTTTAGTCTTAATGCAAACTAAAGCTTTTTAACTGCTACAGGTGAGGCAGCTACATTGACCAGCCTTTGACATATATGTTCACAGAAGATGTATTTGTGATCTGTGTATACTTGATTCCTAAACTGTGTAGTAATAGCAGACACAGTTGCTTTTGTTGTGTTGCTCATGTTTCTGTAGGATGATTATTTTATTTCTTTACCAACTGATCCATCTTAATCCTAGATCCCATTGAATATTTGGGCCATCTTCTACCCTCGCCGCTGTGCAGACCAAGCTGAAGAGCTGGTTTCCACATTCAACAAAGTGGCCGGACCAATTGGGGTACGACTGGAGCGACCTATTCGTGTAGAGCTGCGAGATGATCGTACAGAGACTTACGTGAAAAGCATCCACTCTCAGCTAACTAGTGAGGTATGATATTAAAATTCAGATTAGTAGGGTTAACAAATAAATTCAAATTACTTCAAATTGATTTCATGTAAAAGCACATGCACTACTACTAAGAATATCTAATGAAGTAATACTGAATCATACACATAGAGAGACACAGCAAGGGTGTGTGTTTGTGTAGTAAATGCATCGTGCTTTTGGTAGCACAGAGTGGCAGTAACACCAGAGAGCTAGGAGGCTGTTAGATACAGTGCCGGAAGACTTGAAGAAAAGCAAATGTAATTATAGTACTAATGTAAAAGTACTACTTTCACTCACTGTTGGTACTTCTGCTCTTCTCCACACTGTAAAGTAATGTTGGGAGGAAGCTAGTCGATGTTAGCTTGTTAATTAGCCAGTTTGTTTGCATTGGTAACACAGCCGGTAGTAATTGTTTCTTTAATGCTAGACATGGGGCTTCACCTCCTTTGGCTGTCACACAAACCTGACTGACTGCTTCTACCAACAGGATGAGAAGCAGACTTACTAACCCTGTGGAGTCACTGAGTTAACACGGGTGTCCATCACAACTAACAACTCGCTAACTCCACAGGGATTGTTAAGCCTGTTTTCCCAGCCAGTCAGAGGCGATTAAGCCTCCTGGATGGAGGGTGAAACATTTTCAAGAACTTAAAACAAGTCCAGCTGCATCTGAACCACAACTTTGGATATCATACGAGAGACTTCATGGCACCCATGCTAATGATTAGTAGTATTGTTTTTCAATAACCATCTTGCCATGCCAGTACTATTGCTATGATGTGATAACATATTAAAGAAAGCTGCACAAGGTTTTTTTTTTTTTTTTTTTTTTTTTTGGTCCATGTACAAATGTAAGCTGTTTGGTACAACTGAGCTAAGCTGACAGTGTAGTGCTGTTTTCCCCTTACTTTGCAGCCCAATATGCAGCTTGTTGTTTGCATCATGGTTGGCAACAGAGACGATCTCTACAGTGTTATCAAAAAGCTCTGCTGTGTTAAAAGTCCTATCCCATCTCAGGTTTGTGGTGTGTAAATATTTGTTGTACATTTGGAGAAAAAGATTATTTATTTATATTTCAATTGGCAAAATAATTTCTTACTAAGTTTTTTTTTTCTCCTTAATTTCTTTGTCATCAGGCCATTAATGTCCGTACAATTTCCCAGCAACAGAAGTTGAAGAGTGTTGCCCAAAAGATACTCTTGCAGATGAATAGCAAGTTGGGAGGAGAGCTGTGGACTGTCAATGTACCTTTGGTGCGTATTTTGTCTTAAAAAAAAAAAAAAAAAAGGCTCACATCTATTAGACGTACAGTTGATAAACAGATCTTTTTGTGAGATCTTAATTGTGCATATTTACACAACACATTAGCTGGCTTCTGAGATTTTAAAGCTTATATTTTAACAATGGCTGGGTGAAAAAGCAGGCCACATTAAGTTAGGTTAAATTGCACAGCCCAGACCTTAGTATCAGTTTTTGATTGCACACATGCTAATGTTTTGGCTAATGCAGCCATACACAGCAGTACGTCAGGAGCTCACAAATGGACTATTTAAAGAAACTCAAGCAACAGCATTACAGAAGAAAACATCCCGAAGGGCACAACTGAAGGCTCAAGGACAAAGATAATGTTGAAGAGTGTGTAGTTATTCTGGCATATTAAAGTCTGACAAAAGCAGTGTGATGCAAAACATATATACCAATAACCATGGTCAGAAATACAGACTTGAGCAGTTCAACATCTATCAAAGGATAATGGTGATTTCAGTATGTATCAAGATATATACATATGTATAGATGCCAATATTGACTGAAACTGAGATATTATATTATATTATATTATAGTGTACACTGACAGTTCATGTGAAAATACTAGACTATTGCTTTATTGCAGCCAGCAGAAAAGTAATGAGCCTTTTCCTCCAATAGAAAAACTTGATGGTAGTTGGAGTTGATGTCCATCACGACACTAGCAAGTCACATCGGTCAGTCATGGGCTTTGTTGCTAGTGTAAACAGGTAAATGTGATGTTTTGGTTATTATTTGTACTGAATAATGTAGATGGCAAAACTGTGTTAGTGTTTGAGCTTTAACATTATAACACTATACAATACTACTTTTGTAATTGGAATAGGAAAATTTTTTTATTTTTTTTACAGAAAGACCATTTAGTTTTCTGCTTTGCTACAGTGATGAACCTCATAATGTAAATCCATTTACCTTTTTCTTCAGCTCTCTGACCCGTTGGTACTCCAGAGTAACTTTTCAGAGTCCCACTGAGGAACTGATTAATGGCTTCAGAGTGTGTTTACTGGCTGCACTGCAAAAGTACTTTGAGGTGAATATTCCCAACATTTATTACATAAATATCTTGTCAATCAGTCCCCTCTGTTCCCAAATCAAACACATGTCCTTTTGCCAGCAATCACATACCTTGCCCCCTGTGCTTTCTCCCTCCTTCTCAGCAGTTTTAGTTCTTCAGAAAGTATCGAGTGATAATGATGCTACCAATCTGTTATCAGAATAACAAAACTGAAATATGGAAATTATACCATGCTAGGCTTCAATGTACACAGAACTATTTATTTACCCATGTGTGACAAAAAAAACTTGTATATGTTCTTCTTGACAGGTGAATCACACCTTGCCAGAAAAGATAGTAGTGTATCGTGATGGTGTGTCAGATGGCCAGCTGAAGATGGTGGAGCGATATGAGATACCACAGCTGATCAAATGCTTTGACACTTTCCCAAGTTATGAGCCAAAGCTGGTGTTCATCGTGGTACAAAAGCGCATCAGCACCAACCTCTACTCTTGGGCTTCAAACAACCTTGGCACCCCCCCACCTGGAACAGTTCTAGATCACACCCTCACAAAGAAAGACTGGTCAGTGCTGACCATTAATGAGATATTGGTCAACATTTCCGGCTCCTAGTCATGGAGCATTTTCAAACCTGCATTTAGTTTGCTCTTGTCCAAATTACAAACACATTGTAGATGTTTTCAATTTTTCCCTTGATTCCGTTGCCTTTCAAAAATTAGGGGGGGGGGGGAGCAGGCAACCATTGAATAGGTCTAGGGCAGGAACAATAAAAACGCAAGAGGACAAACACTTTCTGTACTGCTGTATGTTCCTATGAGTAAAACAATATTATGTAGCATGTTACATTTTCTCTTCTCCTACTCATGGTTATTATCTTGATAATATACCAAGCAAAACTCAGCCAGCAGAATGCTCAATACAGGAAAATATGAAGCACTGAAGATATGTAGTCAACTATCCATTCATTAAACTGTGTTGGTTAAAGGTGACCAGGTTTTTCTTGGTCCTGGTGCAGCTTAAAGCATGATTTCCCTCTGGAATAATACATTTTTGTTTTGTTTTCTCAGATGGTTATGCTCAAGCTGTGGTTTGTGTACAGTCTCATGAATATGAAATATGGCCAAAGCTGGGCTTTGGCAAAACCTTAGCTCTAGTGTGTTTTGAGCACAAGTAATTTTTTCTGCCCCTGTTCTGTTAATGACATTTTGTAACTAACTTTGTCAAAGGATATTTGCATGAAGTTTAGCCTTGCTCAGCTTTCCCCTTGTGTAGCTGTACATTAATGTAATGTGTCTGCTTCAGGCTGTTTAAAGTTGCTAACTTTTTTTTTTTCCATGCAGGGTGGACTTTTATTTAATGGCCCACAACATTCGCCATGGCTGTGGACTCCCGACCCATTACATCATGTTGTACAACACGGCAAACCTCACGCCAGACCACTTACAAAGGTACTGAATACCCATATACGGGGCTATTGTAATAGACTTCTATTAGTTAGGTTAGATGTATCTGATAAACTGACAACTGGTGGTGTGCCAAAGGCAAAACAGGATTATCACAAGTAGACCAAAACTAGGCCAGTACATTTAGACTTTTGTCTGTTGCTATTGTTCACATTATCTTTGCATTGCTTATTTGTTCCAAAAAAATGACATCATTATTTTGGTCCCACACTAGGCTGACGTATAAAATGTGCCACTTGTACTGGAACTGGCCCGGTACGATTCGTGTTCCGGCTCCGTGCAAGTATGCGCACAAACTGGCCTTCCTGTCTGGCCAGTACCTACACTCAGAGCCAGCTATCCAGCTAGCTGATAAGCTTTTTTATCTTTGAACCAAATACTAACTGCTAATGGAAAAACAAACTGAGTTGAGTTAATCAATGATTCGTTGTTGATGTATATTTTACTGTGCACTTCCAATCATTTCTATTTGGTTAAACCTATGGTTTTCAAATGACTTTTCAGTATTTCTTTAATACAGCTTTTTACATTGTCACATTATAATTGTATGAATATATAAAGCTTGGACTTAAACATGAGTGTCTACTTTTTTTTTTATCATTTCAGTGTCTCCATAATCACAAAGCTTTATTGTTTTAAATTGTATGTTTTAAAGCTAAACTGTAAAGTACAATATAATTTACTAATTTTGTAACAATTTTTTTTTTTTTTTTTTAATTAAAAACTGGAAGCAAGGTTAAGGACAGAGCTGAGAAGCAATATGGTCTTAAGCCTAGAAAGTACAACAGATGCAGTATTTGCTCAGTTTCAATCCCTGCATTGTTGCAATGGCTTCGTAGAGCTAGAGAAAGTGTATGACAGGGTGGCAAGACGGGAGCCCACTTTTGGCATACAGAGTTGGCACAATAACCTCTGTGAACATGTCCACTGAATGCAAGTAAGGTGTATTTTTTTTTTTACTTTTGTGTGTATTGAAAGTGGAGTACATGCTGCTCTGGAAGGTAGGTTTATACGGACAATCAACTTTGTGGTTTACTTTTAAGTGTACTCTGCAGATGAGCAAAATATTCAGTTTCAGAGCAGTGCTCAAGAAAATTGCATGACAAACCATTAAAACTTAATTTGCATGTCTGCAGTTGATCCATGGTTCTTGTGTGAAAACGGGATAAATTCTTTGTGTATTAAGAGATTTGAATGTACACAAACATTCCTGATGCTAAGAGCTACTGTAACCAATACTGTCACTATTTTTAACTGTCCAGTATGCAGTAGAGTGAACCTCATTCATACACATTCAAATGGACAAAGAAAGGTTTGCTTAAAGATTTTAGAAAGGTCAACAGTTTCTAATTTGAAGTATTTGAATATAGAAAGTAACTAAAGTCCAAATGATGTTTTTACAGTTGCATGTTACTGCAGATACAGTAAATCCCAGGCAAGAAAAGGTTAAACTGCAGAAAAGACAAAATTTACATGGTAAAAATGTGCAATTTTCTCAGTAACCGATGGACCTTGATCATTAAATGTAAGAGGATTTAAAACTTCTGTCTCGTCTGAATTTAGGGTAAACTAAAGGACATCTACGCCTTAACCATGATTGATATTTAACAAATTGATTTTATCTAGTCTCGTAGATAAGTTTAGTTGGGTGTCATCTGCATATTGATGGGAATTTATGGAGCATTTCCAAATAACACTGGGAACATGTATAAAGTGAAGAGTTGGTCCAAGCACAGAACCCTGTGGAACTCCAAAAATTAACATGATGGAAATGTGCATTGTTAACAAACAAATTAGACCCAATGACATGTTCCAGCGTGTGTAACAAAATGTGATTTATAGTGTCAAATGAAGCACCTAGATCTAACAAGAAAGTCTATTGTCTGGAGCTAAAAGAAAATTGTTACTTTCACCAGTGTAGTTTATGTACTATGATGTACTCAAACTTACTACACATTTTTATAAGTGGTCACATATTTGCTTTGCAACTACTTTTTAAAAACCAGTGGTACATATCCTTAAGATGGATTGATCCGACATGCTCAAACATCTTTGAGCAGTGTAGTCGGGATGGGGTCTAAGACATTGATTATTTTGATTACATACTTATTTAAAAACTCGGTGTGATTCATAGGAAAGAAGTCTAAGTGGGACTGAGGCCTTCCAAACAATTTCAGAGCAGTTGTACATCCCAGTCCATCCATGCCAGGTACAGGAATGATCTGATCTTTTAATTTCACTGGAAACGTATGTATCACCACAACTGTGATATACTGAAAGATGAGGCAGTTAGTCAGTCTAAAAACTGTAATGAATCTTTACAATGTTCTAATTTTAGAATTTGATTCAATTCAGTTTTATTTGTATAGCGCCGATTCACAACAGAAGTTATCTCGAGGCACTTTACAGTGCAAGGTTTAAGACCTTACAGGGAATAATTATACAGAAAACCCAACAATCCCATTTGAGCAAGCTTTATGCCACAGTGGAGAGGAAAAACTAGACATCAGGTAGTCTTTAATGTCATAATGGTCTTTTTTATTTTTTTTACGTTCCATCCTTTTCCATTTCTATCCTACTATATTATACTTGATTACTTAGCTTTCAGGAGCTTATCTTTTTCTTAGTTGTCTCAGTCAAATCATAAGTCAAGATGTTTTGTTTTTTTTTTTTTAATAAAATGGTACTCCATGTGTATGACATATAATTAGCAGACAATTAAGACATTATCCACTGTATTATGGCTGTTTTCAGGTAATTAGTATGAGGAGCCTGTCATTGTCTTTGGAGGCTTGCAGGCTCTTTGGCCTGTGATGTATTGACACGTTTCATTTCTTTGGCCATCCTTCTCAGATGTCTGATGGTAAATCATTTGCTCCAAAATATTTTCCATTTTAAGTTACTTCACCTTCTGGATGGCATTTACCACCAAATACTGGTGGTACATGTCTGCCAGATCATTTGACTGACCACAGTACTAATCATTTTAGTTGGAGATTACTCATTGATATTGTAATTTTTTATGATATGTGTTGAAAATAAAGATTGTTTACCTGATGGTTGATCAGGACATTTTCTTCTTTCTAAACAAAGAACTGAGTTGGATTTCTGAGTGAGACTTTAAAAACGTCCTTTAGAGGAGACCATTTCTATGGTTTGTTTTTAAGGGTTATTTTAAAGCTTATTATAGTGCCAACATGTGGCTGATCAGCATTATTTTTTGTTTACATGGTTATTTGTGTGCACAAGGTACCAGGAAGACAAAGTTCACGTTGATTACTGCCAGAAGACTCAGACGTTGCAGTCATGAACCAAAAAGGTGAAAAATAACAAAGCACATTATGATCAGAAAATCTGTGTCATGTACTTGAATGTCTGATCTGTGCATCTCTTCGTAAATACATTAAAATCGGCTCCTACTGAGAGTAAACAGCTGACAGGAAACGCGGCCACTTTCACCGGAAAGGAGGAGCAGCTTTTATTGTTGCCTGAGAGCTGCTGTAATGGCGGTGTCTCGTCGCTCGTCGCAGCAGCAACAACAGCAAACGACCCTACAGTCTCCGCCAAGAAACGGCTCCATTTCGGGCGCTCCCCCGGCCTCTCCGCCGATGGCTCTGCTGACTTCGGCCGTCGGACCACCGGAGAGCGAGAGGGAATGCAGCGGAGGGATCGACATGGCGGTGGCCTCCCCGGATCTTCCAGCCCCGGTCTTAGCGAGCAGTGCGAGCTCCACCACGACAACCTCGGGCGGCGGCAGCAGCAGCGTCTCCAGCCCCGGCTCCGGAGCTACCAGTCCCAGTGACGGCAGCAGCGGCATCGGCGGGGCGTTCAGGGAGTTGTTCGAGGCCTGTCGAAACGGAGACGTGTCCAGAGTGAAGAGACTTGTCGATTCGGTGAATGTAAACGCGAAGGACATGGCTGGTCGCAAATCAACTCCCCTGCATTTCGCTGCGGGTAACGAGGAGCTAAGCTAACTTAATGATACAGTAGCATTACGTTTCGGACCTTCAGCTAGCATACAGTGACGGCTAGCTAGCTCATTTTGTGTTTTGGTCGACGTGTTTGCTGCTAGACAGATTTTCTGGCATGCGTCTTTAGATGACTGTAAAGAAAACAATTTGTCACATCTGAATTAATAGCATATTACTGCTAACGAGCTATTTTGACGGTCTTTTGGTTATAAAAGACATTTCTCGTACGCAACACGTCGTTAACTTCATGGATCGAGCAAACACTAAACAACCCCTGATGTAGTTGTAATATCGTATAGTAAGCTTTATGTTGAGCGAACATTAGCACATTTTTCTGAGCCCTGTATTTATATTACATTAGTTAGCCCAGGTAGTGTATTGCAGATCCTGAGCCTAATATTAAGTTTAAGCTAAGCACCTTTATTCTTCCCTCAGGTTTTGGCAGAAAAGATGTGGTGGAGCATCTCCTGCAGACAGGAGCAAATGTTCACGCCAGGGATGATGGAGGACTTATCCCCCTGCACAATGCCTGCTCTTTCGGCCATGCAGAAGTTGTCAGCCTCCTCTTGTGCCAGGGAGCAGACCCTAACGCCAGAGATAACTGGAACTACACTCCACTACACGAGGCTGCCATCAAAGGAAAGATCGATGTGTGCATTGGTGAGGATCCCTGTCCATTATGTTTAAGCACAGGCAAAAACTGTAATGATTTTTTCTGGTTTTATGTGTGATTACTTGCAATTTAACTTAGGTGCAGGAAAACGCTTCCTCCCAAAACTCAAACAACACGTGCTTGTGATGGAATTTTATTTACTGCACACCAAGAAGGCTCCTTTCTTATAGCGGTCAGCTTTGTTTTGTCTACCAACATCTGTCTAACCGAAGGATCTGTTTGAAGTGTGATCAGTGTGCTGGGTGACATCAAAAGGGTGCGTGAATGTGAGGACCACACTAAAATCCTTTCTTCCCCTGTACCTTTGTCACTCAGTGTTACTGCAACACGGAGCCGATCCAAACATTCGCAACACTGATGGCAAATCTGCTCTGGATCTAGCTGATCCTTCAGCCAAAGCTGTTCTCACTGGTCAGTCCCTCTTAGCTACTAAACTCTCATATTCTCATTTTAGACAGTTAACACAAAGTGATATATGTTTAAAATAATAATAGTTTGCAGATGCACATAAAATGAATTGTTAAATTTATTCCAGTAATACAGACTTTGACACTTGTGCTATGCAAGTCTATAGTGCTTTGACATGAAATGATTTCTATGAACCACAAAGTGCATCCATGTAATAAATACCCATTTGCAAGCTACATCACAGGCTAACATTTATGGAAAATGTTTTGCATGCCTAGCTCTAATCTAAATATTTATTTTCATACAGGTGAATACAAGAAGGATGAACTACTGGAAGCAGCCAGGTGAGTGTCTGTCTAAATGGTCATTACAGGTACCTTCTGTTGAGTCACAGTATGTTTGTTCTGCCCTTTAGGTTTAAAGTAGGCTTTACTGTAAGATGGCACATTCTTAGTGATATTTGCTATAACAGGAAGTGGTAAGGGATGATGGCAAACAGTTAGCACAGTTGCAAATTATGCTAATGACTAGACTTTATCACAGTTAACAGTAAACACACGAAAATGTAGCACTAACATCTGTGAAAGTCTGTGTGACAACATTTAGATGATGGAATTTACTGGGTGTTTGATGGGGATACTTCAGTCACATCAGTCTTCTTAAACGTGTAATTACAGGAGTGGAAATGAAGAAAAGCTCATGGCGCTTCTAACTCCGTTAAATGTCAACTGTCACGCCAGCGACGGCCGCAAGGTAAATGTACTACTAGTACCACATCACACCAGAGAAATACCTGTCAAAATCTTTGTTATAAAATGTTGTGCTGGGTTGCAAAATGGTTATACTTGCATTATAAAGAGTACAGAGAACGTGTGAGTAAAGGATTAAAGCATACAGCCTGATTAGTTTGTGTGGTGCAGTTATAAAGAGGATGTCACTGGATTACTTGTTTTTATTTTGCATTTGAACTCTTAGCCTAGCTTTGAAATCTATTTGCTTCAGTCACAACATCTTTAACATTTTAGCTGGTCCTCACAACGGGAAGGGGGTTTAAAGAGCGGGTTTTAGGGTTAACCTAAGGCAGTACACATGATAAATTAAAAATTGAAACAGAGTAGATTAGCATGGCTAATTCTACACTGGGGGGCTAGGAAATGCATTATGTCAATGAGTGTCCTCACACTGACTCTATACAAAAGTGTGTGTGTGTGTGTGTGTGTATGGAGGTTCATCATCAAGTTTTCTAGTTGTTAGTTTATATATTTTTATTTTTTTATGATTAAAAAACATTCATCTATTTAGTTAAGTCAATAGATGCTAGTTCTTGCTTTTCTGTTGTTAAAGTAAGAAGTCTGTTGCCTCTTCTTCCCTATAATCACTTTTCCTTGCCAGATGCAGGAGCGCAGCTATTTATGTTCTTGAAATCTATTTAGGTACAAAAGCTTTCACTCAGTTCAGAAAACACGACCGTCTATTTGTTCTGCATAGTTTATTTCTAGCATTTCCTCTGAACTTAGACCATGTTATGGGAACTTTTCTTTTGGTGGGCGAGTAGCCTAGATGGATCATTGTCTTCATGGAAGACGCAAACGTTTATAGAACATGTTTGTTTTCTGACTTCAGCTTTGCTAATTTAGGTCAGATTTTGCAGTTCATTCCCACTGACCTACTCACTCCTACTGTTTTTGTGTTTTGGTTTTTTGTTTGTTTGTTTTTTTTGCCTTTTTATTGCATTTATTGCTTACATTTTTAGATATATACATATTCTCTTTGATTATATTTTGGTTGTTTTTTGTTTTTTACTGTAGACACTTTTGTAAATGACTCACAACAATCATACTGTTTAACAACATTAGCTAATTTCTTTGCTAATCACATTTTCTTCAACAGCAGGAGGAGAAGTCTCCTCCAGCTATCTACCCTCTCTGGCCTGGTCTCACATTTACTATCAAAGTGTATTTTACAGCCCAAGCAGTGATTTTATAACTAGTGCTTGTGTTTCAATGAGAAGGGACAAAACCATGTTGCATTTTGTAATTTTTGTTTCATTTTGTTTTCTGTGTGACTCTGGCAACATTTGTCGATCAGTCAACATCCCAAAAAATGCTGGTAAGTTGACCTTGATAACGGCCACTTGATTGATGCACTTTTGTGATCTTTTTTTGTTTGTTCGTTTTATTCCTCTTTAATCCATTGTTTTTATTTGACCAATAAGCTGGCTGTCACTCGTTAATTGCACATCATGGACCTAGGTGTACGGGTCACTCATGTATCCTACCCTGATGCTCCTCTCTCTCTCTCTCTGTGTGTGTGTGTTTGAGCGCGCGTGTGTGTGTGTTTGAGCGCGCGCGTGTGTGTGTGTTTGAGCGTGTGTGTGTGTGTTTGAGCACGTGTGTGTGTGTGTGTGTGTGTGTTTGAGCGCATGTGTGGCATGTGAGTGAGTGACTGTGTTGGGTTGGTGTCATGGTGACAACTCATCTTTTTGGATTCGGAGACGAGCTCAACATGTCCACTGCCTGCTTTCTTCAGTGTCTGTCTTCTCCTCTGCACACTCACTCACACTACTCCAACTTCCAATCACTCGCTACTCAGTCAGTGTCTGATTTGGCATTTAATTTATTCATTGATTCATTACTTTTTTTTTTTCTTTCCTTGATGATGACAATCAGTCATGCATGCCTAAAGGCCTGTCCCTTTGCATTTTGTCAAGCAGAAACGTGAATACGTGTTTGTGAAATTTGTGTCTACTTCACATTCTTTGTTGGATTAATTGGTATGCCTTCATGAATGTACTATATTTCATCCTAGTTCTATGCTACCCTCCATGGTAATGACTTTTGATTGCTTGTGTCACCCCACGCTGAATGATGACTCCCAATCTTGTCCATATGATTGTATCACTGTGGCTTAAGATCTAACAGTTGGCTTCCTGGGTTTTACATTAATATCACAGTATGGAAGTTGATATGAACAATGCTGCTTCTTTTGATTGTAAGCTTCACCTCAACTTTATTTTTTTTAATAAGGTACAACTGACTTCAGATTTGCAGCTTCGTTTAGACCAGGAGTTGTTAACACTGGCCCTTGAGTGCCACTGCCCTACTCGTTTTCCATCTATCTTTGTCCTTCCCATGGCTGATTACCTGGATTATGTGTGTTCAGTCAATCAAAAGCTGAAAGATACACATTCATTTTGTCTTTTGTGGGGTAGGACAAATAAGCAGGGCAGACGCACTTGGCGACCAGGGTTGCCCATCTTCTGGTTTAGAATGATGTTTATTTTTCTTTGCTGAAACGAAGTCATTTGATTTGATCTTCTAATGGCTTGCAGGCATGCTTTCTCAAACACTCGGCCTGCTTCTTGTAGCTTCTTTGCATCTTATTACAGTTGGGGTTTGATAGGACTTTAAGATTTGCATGATTATATTTTATATTTAGCTTGCTGCCTACATGTTAATACATTCTAAATCACCAAGTACTTAACGCTTAGCGTCTTACAAATTGCGCATGTTATCGTATCCCAACTGTAATTCCTACCCATCCATTTGCTCTAACAGTTGCCACAGTGGATTCTTTCTTGCTGACTCGCTATATAAAACTTTATTTATTAACAAAACTCTAACACTTAGAAGAATATTTTTATTTTATGATCTGCCAAATGGAAGTTGAGGTTTTGAGTAATGAGGTTGAAGTTGCTTGGTGTCACCAAACATAAATTGAACAGCAGATGACTTTGTTGCTGGACTTGCCCACAAACTCCATTGACCTTGCATCATCACATCCACCACTCATCTGCAACTCACCGAGCATAGCCTGCCGTAGCACCTTGCTTCCAGCCCTAATCAGCTGCTTGCTCCTGTGGCCATCGAAGACGGCACACACTAAATCAGCCAGTGATGTGTAAGTGCTCTAACAAGCTGTTTTCTCTTGCAGTCAACACCCCTGCATCTGGCTGCTGGTTACAACCGGGTCCGCATTGTTCAGCTACTTCTCCAGCATGGAGCTGATGTTCACGCAAAAGACAAAGGGTGAGACAACATCGACATATGAAGAACTTAGTACAGAAATCTGCCATTTCTCTTGATATTAACATAGTTTTTTTGCCCTTTCAGCGGCCTGGTTCCTCTTCACAATGCCTGCTCCTATGGTCACTTTGAGGTCACGGAGCTCCTGCTTAAAGTAAGACTTGTCAAAAGTTTCTATTCTGAACTTGATGACCTTGCACTTTCAGAATTACTAAGTACAACATAGTCAAATCTGCCTGCGTTAGGAACTTTATCGAACATGTCCGAGCATATCAATCAGTGTAAACTGCTTTCTAATGTCAAATTTTCCCCTTGTGACTCAAGAGATATAATCCGCTCCATGGTGTCAAAACTACTTTAGATAGTACTTGCCCTTCATTTAGTCTGTGCTCTGCTGCTCTGCTCTTTCTACAGCATGGGGCCTGTGTGAATGCCATGGACTTGTGGCAGTTTACTCCTCTTCACGAGGCAGCATCAAAGAACCGGGTGGAGGTCTGTTCCTTGCTGCTGAGCCACGGAGCTGACCCCACCCTGCTTAATTGTCACAGCAAGAGCGCTGTGGACATGGCCCCCACCCCAGAGCTTAAAGAAAGGCTCACCTGTAAGTTCTCTCTGACAAAGCAGAAACGGATGTAGATGCACACAATGATTGCGTCATTTTTCATTTACTTCTCTCTCTTCCATATAGATGAGTTCAAAGGTCACTCACTACTGCAGGCAGCTCGGGAGGCAGACATGGCCAAAGTGAAGAAGACTCTGGCACTGGAGATCATCAGCTTTAAACATCCTCAGACCAATGAGACAGCTCTGGTCAGAACCAAGTCTTTTTATTGCACTGTGGAAATATAAAGCAACACTCAAACAGTAGTGGCACAGCACTTAGCCTGGTCACGGATTACACTCTGTGTGGATGCCAAACGATTCCCTTATGTAAAAATGTGAATATGAATCTCCAGATTAATTCAAATTAACAGTTGATGATAGAACTAGTTAGTTTTGTGCATTAGGAATTCACTACGGACATTTGTTGGTTATACAGGGATTTGACATGCACTCATGTTGATCTATTTCAGCACTGTGCTGTGGCTTCACCCCACCCCAAGAGGAAACAGGTGACTGAGTTGCTGCTGCGTAAGGGTGCCAACATCAATGAGAAGAACAAAGAGTAAGTCCCAACATTGACATTTAACACTGAGTTAAATCTAGAAAATCTAAAACTGAAATAGTGGCAAACAAGCGTATCATTTATAATGGTAGCTGTATGTTGTCTTGCAGCTTTATGACTCCTTTGCATGTTGCTGCGGAGAGAGCTCACAACGATGTCCTGGAAGTGCTGCAAAAACATGGAGCAAAGGTTTGCTGTTCTTTTGTTTTGTTTTGTGAATTGTACCATTAGAAAAGATAATTTTGCAGGAGTGTTGGCACACATTTCTGAAACCTGACCTCTTCTGAACTCCAGGTAAACGCTGCAGACACACTAGGACAGACAGCTCTTCACAGGGCTGCGCTGGCTGGTCACATACAGACCTGCAAACTCTTGCTAAGCTATGGGGCCGACCCGTCCATTGTGTCTCTGCAAGGTTTCACTGCTGCCCAGATGGGCAACGAGGCTGTACAGCAGATTCTCAATGGTAATAATAACTTTGAAGCAGTACTAATGCATGCATTATACAGTTTGTAAAACTTTAGTATAATGGAATGACAATTAAGACATTAAACAGAAAAAACTGTGCCAGGATTGATTGATTAATTACCGTGTCTTTTTATAAATGTGTGTCCAGAGGGCATTTGAATTGATTTTTATTTTTTTCCAGAAAATGTTCCCACTCGTAATTCAGACGTAGACTACAGATTTCTGGAGGCAGCCAAAGCAGGGGATCTGGACACAGTGCAAGTAAGTCCAGCTCCACTGGTGGTGTTGCTACAGTTTGCAGGTTGCTTTTGTTTGGTTGATTTGTAGCAGTGGTTAAAACTACTGCAAAGTCCACATTTTCATCATCTTTAATTTTATCTTTTGAGCATTTTGAGTTGCTAATTATCTTATCGCTTCTCTATGGCAGCAACTTTGTACCCCCCAGAATGTGAACTGCCGTGACCTTGAGGGCCGCCACTCCACTCCTCTCCACTTTGCAGCTGGTTACAATCGAGTGGCTGTTGTCGAATACCTGTTACATCACGGTGCTGATGTCCATGCCAAAGACAAAGGGTGAGCTCTTTCACTACTGTCTCACAAATTGTACCTTAATCAAAAATATTGTATATTTTTTATTCTAATAAAAGTCCAGCATTGTAGGTACACAACACCTCCTTCCTGGTATGAAGATTTTTACTTTTCTTTTCCTCCTCCAGTGGTCTAGTTCCTCTCCACAACGCATGTTCCTATGGGCATTATGAAGTGGCTGAGCTGCTCGTCAGACATGGAGCTTCAGTCAATGTGGCTGATCTGTGGAAGTTCACCCCACTTCACGAGGCTGCAGCCAAAGGCAAATATGAGATCTGCAAACTCCTGCTCAAAGTGAGGCTCCATTATTGTCTTCTATCATGAAAGCCGTCATACAGATATAATTTGTGCACTGAGAAACTTAAAACTTGTTTGTTCAGCATGGGGCGGATCCATCAAAGAAGAACCGTGATGGCAACATGCCGCTGGACATGGTTAAAGATGGAGACACAGACATCCAGGACCTGCTGAGGGGTGATGCTGCCCTGCTGGATGCTGCCAAGAAGGGCTGCCTGGCCCGAGTCCAGAAACTCTGCTCCCCAGAAAATATCAACTGCAGAGACACACAGGGACGCAACTCTACACCACTGCACCTCGCAGGTAATCAGCTGGTTTGACATGTTCCTGGTTTGTCTTCTATGTAATGGAAAAACCTTGATTCTGTCCTGATGTGCATATACATTCAGAGTTTTTCAGAGTTTTGATGCTTTGTCTAAAGCAGGAAATGACGTTATTTTCATGCTCCTCCTTAGCTGGCTACAACAACCTTGAAGTGGCAGAGTATCTGCTGGAGCATGGAGCTGATGTCAATGCTCAGGACAAAGGAGGCCTTATCCCTCTTCATAATGCTGCTTCTTATGGGGTCAGTCTCATGCAAACACATTACTTAATACCTACAGATCCTGTGAGGTTTCATTCACACTAGCTGCAAGGATGTCAAAATTGTGAATTTGAAGCTACATTTTTTTAAGTGGGATTATTATTTTGTCTCTTGCCTCTTTTTCTCACAGCATGTGGACATTGCAGCCCTGCTGATCAAGTACAATACGTGTGTGAATGCTACAGACAAATGGGCTTTCACCCCCCTCCACGAAGCAGCTCAGAAGGGTCGTACACAGCTCTGTGCTCTGTTGCTGGCTCACGGTGCTGATCCCACCATGAAGAACCAAGAGGGGCAGACTGCTTTGGACTTGGCCACGGTAACAGCTTCTGTCAAACATATGTTAACTCTTTTTTTTTTTCTCTAGATAAGTTAAAACATTCAAAAGTATGTGATTAGTAGTTCTCTTGTTACCGAGTGTTTCTGTATTCTTGTTTATTGAGGACACAAAACTGAAACTGTACAAGAAATAAACTTAATGGAATTAATACAGGCTCTTTAACTTTTTAAAAAGTTTTAACTGGCTTTTCTTTACTTTCTGTGTAGGCTGATGATATCCGAGCCCTGCTGATGGACGCCATGCCACCAGATGCCCTGCCCAGCTGCTTTAAGCCCCAGGCTACAGTGGTCAGCGCCTCAGTCATCTCCCCTGCTTCCACGCCATCATGTCTGTCGGCTGCAAGCAGCATAGACAACCTGGCTGGGCCACTCACCGAGCTGGCTGCTGCTGCTGTCGCCGTTGCCGCCGGGACCTCCGGAGTGGCAGATGGAGCCACAGGTGCTGAGCGTAAGGAAGGGGAAAGTAAGTTTGTTGAATTTATTATGTTAAATACAGAAAAATAAAAACTCTGTTTGAAATGTGGAATTATGGGTTATTGAGTGCTGTTATGTTATTTATTTATTTTATAGTGGCAATGTTGGACATGAACATAAGTCAGTTCCTGAAGAGCTTGGGCCTGGAGCACCTGAGGGACATCTTTGAGAGGGAGCAGGTCAGCCATCTCAAAAATACGGCTCATTACAGAGCTGTTACCATTTTCACAGTACTACTGCATGTTTGGCAAACTAGTTGGTGTAACCTTCTCAATCTGCTGTACTGCTTTGTTTTTCTAGATCACCCTGGATGTGCTGGCTGACATGGGTCATGAGGAGCTAAAGGAGATTGGCATTAACGCCTACGGCCACAGACACAAGCTTATCAAAGGTGTTGAGAGGATGCTGGGTGGACAGCAAGGTGAGGAAGCATCTTGGAAATTTTTTTTTTCTTTGCATTACAGTTACCATTAAGTCACCAAAGTCAAGACATTTTCATACACTTACACACTGGAGCTTCTGATTTTGATTATTGCTTACGTTTCAGGTGCCAACCCCTACCTGACATTCCACTGTGCCAACCAGGGCACCATACTGATAGACCTTGCCCCAGACGACAAAGAGTACCAGTCTGTGGAGGAAGAGGTGAGATGCCTTCACTGTCTCTGTTTGTGTTGTATTATAATGAACAGAACTGATCATTAATAGTTTGCCTGGTTATAAAATTGTGGTATATTTGGTCTTTGTGTTCCTCAGATGCAGAGCACCATCAGAGAGCACAGAGATGGGGGCAACGCTGGTGGTGTGTTCAGCAGATACAATATCATTAAGGTCTGAATGAGGAATCTGTCTGTACTTGTTTTGTTTCAACAATCCACAGGACTCAGTTTTCAATGGGATTATTAGTGTGGCATTAGACCACTTACAATACTGTGAGCTAATATGTAGGAATCAACATTTAACTCTTGGTGTAAAGCAAACGCACAGCATCTTGTTTATTATGTGTCATGTTGTGTCTCACAGATTCAGAAGGTGGTAAACAAGAAGCTGAGGGAACGTTACACCCATCGGCAGAAGGAGATCGCAGATGAGAACCACAACCACCACAATGAGCGGATGTTGTTTCACGGTAACCACACCCACTATCACACCAGCTGTTTGCTTTATGTGCCTTTGTGTTTATTTCTTCAAAAACTACTACTACATTTATGTGTTTGTTAAGCTTGGGTCTTTGAATTGTGTAAAACATTTTTTCTGTATGTAAAGTCATTCTTCTCTCGTCTCAACCGCCTTCAGGTTCTCCATTCATCAATGCCATCATCCACAAAGGCTTTGATGAACGCCACGCCTACATAGGTGGAATGTTTGGAGCAGGGATCTACTTTGCAGAAAACTCCTCAAAAAGCAATCAGTATGTCTACGGCATCGGTGGAGGCACTGGCTGCCCGACGCACAAAGACAGATCCTGTTATTTGTGCCACAGGTAACTTTGACTTGACATGCGTATGCACTATCAGGAGTTAACTTCACTTTTAAATGAACTCCCAACAAAAGATAAATATGCGAAAGATGTTTTTAATTGTTTTAAAAGTAAAGGCTTTATATGCAATATTGTGTCTGACCTTTCAGGCAAATGCTGTTCTGCCGAGTGACACTGGGCAAGTCCTTCCTACAGTTCAGTGCCATGAAGATGGCCCACGCCCCACCTGGGCATCATTCTGTAATTGGTCGGCCCAGCGTTAATGGCCTCGCCTACGCTGAGTATGTCATCTACAGAGGAGAGCAGGTAAATGCAGACACCAGCCACTGAAAAGCCTATTTACCATAAGAAAATACACATTCAACTCCTGGCGTGTAATGTTGTTGCTAATGTTGCTAATGTCTTGCTTTACCTCCAGGCCTACCCAGAGTACCTCATCACCTACCAGATCCTTAAACCAGAGAGCGCAGCACAGTCTGCTGCAGGAGCAGAGCAGAAGTCGTAGTTGCTCTAAGTCACACAAACACAAGGACTCGATGCTCGTCTTTTTTTCCTCCTTTGTATTGCAAATGCCTGAAAACCTTTTATTTACCAAACACATTTCCAGTTTCCTGTCCAGTAGAACCCATGGTGACCCGTGCTTCATGAGCAGATATGCTGTATAATACTCTCCTAATCGTAGTGATGATTTTATTTTATTTTATTTCCTTTTGCATCGGCTGCATGTTATTACAGAAGCATGTGAAGCCCAATAGCGTGCGTGGGTTAGTTATTTCCTCCTCTCCCCTCCTCACCAATCAGGAGGATGCTTGTAGAGATTTTGAAGAATAAGCATTAACAGTTTTCCAGTCTTTGTTGACTCATGCCTTGTGACTTTGGAGAATCACTGACCCCTCACCTATGCACACACACACACACATACATACATACAGTCTCGCTGTCAAAGCCTGAAACCTGTGGACTACTGCCCTACTGTATCTGGAGTCATCCTGTGCAGAATGGCCTCTGGTAACTGTGATTTTAATGCTAACCTGTAACACTACCAAACAGGTAACAGTGAGTTGTTGCCATGCTGTAATTCTTACTTTGTGAACTTTAACCCCAAAAACACTACATACACTGAACTGAAATGTTTATAGTGGTTTTATTCAGGGTTTGGACACGCTCGACTGAGAAAGGGCTCTGTTAAATCCCAGAAGTTGACTGTTTTGTTATCATTGCGATTGTGATCTTTATGAGAGGAGATGTGCTCAGTAGCCTAAGTGCAGTGTAAGGCATCTTAATTATTAAGTGTGGTTCTTGTATATTAAAAGCATTATATATGACTTTGCTTTAAACAGTAGTCAGTATATGTTGAAATGTGCTTGTGATGCCTTACAAGTTAACACCCAGTAGCCAGTGAACTCAACAAAGCACCCTTTCTGTCACCATGGTCTTACTCAGACATCCCACGCATACAGATTTGCACTTTTACATAGAAACCTATTTAAGTTATTATGAATTTAAATTGCAAATTTGCGGGAAAAAAATATTTGTACAGGTTGTGTAAATTGTTGTGTATAACTGTTGCTGTTTAACAGTATGTTTGAGTTCAAATGTAAATCTGAATTTTTCCCTTCATGCCCTCTTGATTCTCCCAAGATTTTTTTTTTTTTTTTAATAAATGTCCCGTTAACAGCTTTTGGTGTTTAGTGTTTATTTAAAAGCTATGTCAAGATGTAGAAACCTTAAATTTCTGTCTTCACCTAACATGGAGAAGGTATTAACTGGATTAAACCAGCACTGAACATGAACAGGAGCTGCAGCTTCTAGTGGGTGAGGGTATCATAGACCATATGTACAGTATATTTATAAACAGTCTATTGTTGGTACTCACATCACATCTGCTGAAAGCCAGTAGGAAATAGCTTCCATAGCATTAGTAGGGTTGTTGCACCTTTGAAACAGGTTTTCACCACCATAAACAGTGCAATTTCCTGTTTTTTGTTTTGTTTTGTTTTTTACATATAATTTTTTTTTTACATTTTTTATTTGATTGTTCAGGGGATTGTAGAAATCATTTGAATTTGCTCTTCTTTATATAAACAGATTTAATATCCATGATATCCACTACAAGTGTCGCAGTTAATAAACGTCATCATACTCAGCTGACTGCGACTGCAGCTTTTTGAGTGGACTGGAGATGTGTTTTGATCTGTTTCACCTTTGTGAGAGTGATAGTTTCTTTCTCCTAACAAGGTTTTTAAGGACATATGTGGTTTTAAGTTGACCTCTCGGCGCTCATGTCGCATCGTTTCTGTTGTATTTTACGCTCATTAGCCACGCTCGGTCGCAGAGATGCGTTGGAAAACTTTTACTGTCTTTGCGTTTCTTATTAATATTTCCGGAACCTCAAGCTCCTCATATGTTATCACAGTGGATGTGAGGAGACCTGCGGGGGATCTGAAACACTTCTGGAGAAGCACTGGTTTCTGGTAGGTCAGATATAAACAGCTACACACAGTCCAGCAGTGTTCACAGTGGTGGAGACGAGGCAGAAAGTTATTGAAATGAAGAAGTGAATTAGTTCATGTTTTTATACCGAATCATGTTTTTATAAAATTACTTTTAATACCTTTTAATACCTCCATGCTCATGACTTCAACACACCTGCGGCCACAGGACATCCCTAGTCTGTCCCACTGCTCTGGAGTGATTCTGCTCCACTCTTCTTAAGGACTGTAGTGGGTTTTCTGGTCATAATTTGTGTCCAAGGATTTTCCAGAGGTTTTCTACTGGGTTTGGATCAGGACTCTGGGCTAGATTTGATTATTTCAATGTTTTCAGTTTTAAGGAACTGCTTTACCCGTTTTCTGCGACAGGGGGCAGTGTCCTGCATGACAATTGTTGTCTGATTGGGTGACTAATACCAGTGGATTTTCATACAGGACATATACAACATATACAATACAGACAGTGTACATATACAACTACATATACATACGGACACAACATACAGTGTACATATACATACATACATATACATACATACATACATACATACATATACATACAGTGTACATATACATACATACATATACATACAGTGTACATATACATACATACATATACATACAGTGTACATATACATACATACATATACATACATACATACATACATATACATACAGTGTACATATACATACATACATATACATACAGTGTACATATACATACAGTGTACATATACATACATACATATACATACATACATACATACATATACATACAGTGTACATATACATACATACATACATACATATACATACATACATACATATACATACAGTGTACATATACATACATACATATACATACAGTGTACATATACATACATACATATACATACATACATACATACATATACATACAGTGTACATATACATACATACATATACATACAGTGTACATATACATACATACATATACATACAGTGTACATATACATACATACATACATACATACATATACATACATACATACATATACATACAGTGTACATATACATACATACATATACATACATACATATACATACATACATACATACATATACATACATACATACATACATACATACATACATATACATACAGTGTACATATACATACATACATACATATACATACAGTGTACTTATACATACATACATACATATACATACAGTGTACATATACATACATACATAATACATACATTACAGACACAACAGAGACATACGGGACATATACATACATAGACAGACAGGTACTAGATACAGACAGACATCATACATATACATACAGTGTACATACATACATACATACATACATATACATACAGTGTACATATACATACATATACATACAGTGTACATATACATATACATACATACATACATACATACATACATACATACATACATACATACATACATACATACATACATACATACATACATATACATACAGTGTACATATACATACATACATACATATACATACATACATACATATACATACAGTGTACATATACATACATACATACATACATACATACATACATACATATACATACAGTGTACATATACATACATACATATACATACAGTGTACATATACATACATACATACATACATACATATACATACAGTGTACATATACATACATACATACATACATACATACATACATACATATACATACAGTGTACATACATACATATACATACTGTGTACATATACATACATATACATACAGTGTACATATACATACATACATATATATGTATATAAACACATGTATGTGTTTTGTGTCACTGGTGCATCACTACTTTTTTACAGTCCAGTGTTGTTTGTTTCAGCCCCCCTCTCCCTCATACCCAGGCCCACCAGTTTGACCTGAGCATCGACCAGCAGCTGAACCTGGCCTATGTGGGCTCAGTCCCTCATGGAGGGATCCAGCAGGTCAGGATACACTGGATGCTGGAGCTCATCAGTGCACAGTAAGTGATCCAGCAGGAGGAACCTCCTACATAAGCGATCTGTAGCATGAAGTATGTTAATCTATTTATTCATATGAATAGAAGATTGAAGATTTGTCTAGTTTAAGTTCCAGCAGGTGGTTTTTCGAGTATTTCTCTGTTATTTTAGAGATATTGGAGGGCGACCCCAGTACAACTTCACCAAACTGGACCAACTGATAGAACTCCTGTGGATTAATGGACTCCGACCAGGTACTCCGTGTGTTAAAGTCATCTTCCTCTCTGATAAATCGCACTAGTCTTCATGTTTTTTTTTTTATCTGTTTTTGTTTTCAAGACAACACAGAGTTTTAATAACATATTCCATTTTACTTTGGTAGTGGGTACAATTAATATTTGAACTATAATTATTTTGTGCATTTTTGGTTTTCAGGTTTTGAGCTTATGGGCAGCGTTTCGAACTACTTCACTGACTTTGAAAACAAATCACAAGTGGCCGAGTGGAGAAATCTGGTCTATCTAATAGCCTCGAGGTACATAGGTGAGTGTATTTCTGTCCTCGTTAAAGGTGTTTGCCCTCCACACCGTGTAATAATGGTTGGTAAAACTTGAATGCGAAAATTGACAATTGAGAACCTGACCAGAACTCTAAGATGTTTGTGTTATTTTGATTTCTGAAACCATTTGTAGTTCACAATAAAACTGACCCAAAATATAAAACGGACTCTGCTCTTACATAATGTTCACTGTTGATTACAGACAAATACGGTCTGGGGAGTGTTTCTCAGTGGAACTTTGAAACATGGAACGAGCCGAACAACCACGACTTTGATAATGTCACCATGTCAATTCAAGGTAAACCCGTAACGCATCCTAGATGGCGTTTTCATTTAATTAGTTATGAGAGGATGTTACAGTGGTAATAATGTGGGAGTCAGGGAGCTCCAGAGCCTGTAGCATCTGTATGAAGTGATGAGCCTTTTTGTTTAAATGTCATAGAGCTCTAAGAATGACCATCAAGACATGTAAGACAACCAAAAAATGTGGTAGTGATGGGCTTTTACCACCAAAAGAACTAAACCTGGAATTTAGTGTCTTTATTAACATGCTTGCATTTAACAAATGAGAGAATCACCAGAGAATGTTGTTACTGGACTTTATTCAAAAAGCCGTCCTGTGGTTCTTTTCTTTAGGGTTTCTAAACTACTATGACGCCTGTTCGGAGGGTCTGCGTGCTGCCAGCAGTCTCCTCAGGTTTGGGGGTCCAGGAGACTCTTGTCACTCCCCACCACACTCCCCATACTGCTGGGCCATGCTGCAGCACTGCTACAACGGCACCAACTACTTCACTGGAGAGACTGGAGTCACGATTGATTACATTGCCCTGCACAAGAAGGTCAGTAGAGCATACATAGAACGGTTGCACAGAACAGAACTTTTTTGCATTGGTCAGCATTATTCATCGCCAAACAGATAACAAATATAATCACTTGTTTTTGTTGTTGTTGCCCTCCTTTAGGGAGGGGGATACTCGTTGCCCATTCTACAGCAGGAGATCCAGACTATCGGAGAGATCCAGGAGCGCTTCCCCCACTTCCACAGCCTCCCTGTTTACAATGATGAGGCTGATCCTCTGGTGGGCTGGTCCAGGCCGCAGGAGTGGAGGGCCGATGTGACCTACGCTGCCATGGTGGTGAAGGTGAGGTGACTGAAGCGAAGTGAGCAAGCTCCTAGAGATTAAGTGCATGTTCCAATACTGAAAGGTGAAGAGACATTTACCCTTCCGTTGTGCTTTTCCCTCCATCAGATAATAAACCAGCACCAGGATCTGCTGCTGAATAACGCAAACACCATCAACTACACCCTACTGAGCAACGACAATGCCTTCCTCAGCTACCACCCACACCCCTTCACTCAGCGCACACTGACCGCCCGCTTCCAGGTCAACAATACCCAGCCGCCTCATGTCCAGCTGATCAGGAAGCCTGTCCTCACTGTCATGGGCCTATTGGCTTTGCTAGGTGACTCTAAAATTAAAGTTTACGTTTTTAAGTACCTGCTGTACAGGAATAGCTCAAGTCTCCAGGTGTTGCAGTTTAATATTATTTTAATGTTCTCAATGTCTTTCCTGTATGTGATTCCACTCTCAGGAGAGACACAGGTCGTAGCGGAGGTTTTTAACTCACCAGGAGCCAACAGCAGCACGGTGGGGGTTCTCTCCAGCAGCCACAAACCTGTAATACCAGGCGGCTCAGACAGCTGGCAGGCAGCAGTGCTGGTCTATAACAGCGACGACAACAGCACCTCCACCAGGACTGATGGTGTCACTGTTACACTGCAAGGACTGTCTGCCCAAAAGGAGAGTAGGTTTAACAAAATGCCCTTTAATGTTAGTTTATATTCAGTTTATATCTGTGTGTGAGTAGCTCATTAAAGCCCTGCCTGTTCTGATCTGTATCTAGATCTTGTGTATGTCACATATTACATGGACAACAATGTAACCAACCCATACCAGCTGTGGCAGAACATGGGTAGCCCTGATTATCCCACAGCAGAACAGTTCAGACGCCTCAGGAGTACTCAGGTATACACATTATACACATTATATGTGTTTTGCTTTCTTGTAAAGGGTTTTGACCCACTGATGCTGTGTCATTGTGCCAGGACCCTCATGTTGATGGACCCCATGAGGTTCCTGCAGGGGACACTCTGACTCTGAAAGCCAAACTGCCTGTGCCTTCTGTGCTTCTCATCCATGTTTGCGCCCAGCCCAGAGCCGTGCCAGACCAGGTCAGTGCCGCCACACAGAATAGTTTGGGGCTTCTTCTGTGTGTGTTTGTGTCAAGTGATGTAACTTAGAGCCTGTGTTGCGATGAAAACATGTAAAGGCCCGCAGCCAACAGAAAAAGACCGGGGCTGCTGCAGATTCAGAAAAGGTGTCCTCACGGTTTGAAATGCCACAGGCAGCATATGATGTTAACGGGGTGCTCTTGTGTTGTGTGAAGGTGCTACACAATGTGTGGTGCCCACTAAATACTTACATTTGCTCAAGAGAAAGTATTATAATTAGAGTGATAGTGACATATTCATGTCTGGAAATGACACTGGTCTTTTTAAGAGAGTATGTACTGTAACCATTTTTGACTCTGGATTAGGTCACTGGGTTGCACTTCATCAGAATCACAAGAGGCCAAGTCCTGATTGTCTGGTCTGATCACTGTGTTGACTCCAAGTAGGTGCACACGGCTGTTTCATTGTTCTTGTATCTGTCACTGCAAAAACTCTGCTTATTATCCAGCGCTGTTTCTTCAGCAGCAGCAGCTCAGTAGATTTACTCCCTGTATCGTGATACTGGGAATTACAGTATATACACAATATGCATGGCACTAAGCATACATGACCTTTTATTCTTTTTATTTGCAGATGCATCGGGACATTTGAAGTAGAATTCTCCACAGACCACAAGACATTCAGCAGGATTAATAAACAGAACACCATTTTTACTTCATATGTCTACTCACCTGGTAAGTGATATAGCGACAAAATGTCAAAATGCAGTGCCCTTTACCTTTCAACATGTACTCACATTATTTTAATTAATTAATTTAATTAATTACAATAAATTATGACACACCACATGGTTTTCTGCAGTGGACCAGGGAGTTGACGGTCTATACAGAGTTCGAGCTGTGGACTACTGGGGAAGGAGTGGGGCGTACTCGCTGCCTGAGAGGTATTCAGAGGAAAACTAGAGGTCAAGTCTTCTGGCAACCATATTATGTTTATATTTCTAAACATAGTGTGCTATTTGCATTTTTTCATTTAATCAAATGTAAATCCTTTTTATAGAGATGTTTTTTTATTAATCAAGTGCAGTCTCATCTGTCCAACCACATTTGTTATTTATGCTTATTTGTATTTGACAGTAATAAAGACATTAGAATTTTTGATAAAGCAGTTTCAACCTTTAATTTAAGTCCTCTCTAAATACAGCACTTAACGAATATTAGATAAAAGCAGCTGATCAATAAGCATTTGCTGCTTGAGTTTTGTTTTGTGATCACTGAAGCTCTGGGGCAGGATCAGGTTGTATTCTGTTGTTCCTGTCTAAGACGTGTCATCAGTACTGAAGGAGACATCTGCTTAATTAGTATAGTAATTAACATTAGAGAAACTTTTTCATACTTAAAACATAATTAATTTTCATTGTGTGTGGATTATTGTGGATTCTTTTTCATAAAGACAAGAACAACAGCAAGTTTCTTTGCAAAATTTATTGTCACAATACAGAATGTTCAGATGTTACCCATCAGTGTGGCAATACTGTACATCTGGAGTCAGATTCACTCAGGGGTTTCATTGGATTTGGCATGGTAATATATATTTCATTTTGACTAGATAATTCATGTTTTCATGGGACATCTTGGAATTGGATTTATCCGATAATTCTCTCCTATGACGCTGGAACTCAGCGATGGCAACAAAGGGCTCCTCAATAAACTCCAGGTTGGGATTCGTTTAGCAAGCTCCTGTTGAGAATACAGACAGAAGAGAAAAGTGTCGGATGAGATTAAATGTACCAAAGTTAAATTTACCCTACAAGTAAGTAATAACTGAGAAAAACACACAATTTAGCTGAGATTTACCTCAGTTTTCAGATTTTAAATTTAAGAAATACTAGAATGGCAATGATGCTTGAAAATTAGAATATTTGTCTAATCTCAAGTCAACCGTGATCCCCGTTTCATTTGTTTATTAAGATGAATGTGAAAGACTGAGCACGTACCAGACTGCAGTACCGGCTTGAACTGTCCGGCCATGCATATTTCCTCCTGCTTTTGGCGGACTATTCTCTGGATGGCAGGAGGAAGACCACGGGGGTTGCGGGAGAAGACCAGTGCATAGCCGTCTTCACAGCTTCCGTCCTCCTTGAGGGTGCGGCAGGCATAGGTGATGGCGTAGTGGTCATAGTCTGTGTCAATGACCCAGTAGTTGTCACCTGCAAGAGCAGATATGGAGCCATTAGTCTCTGCTGTATCTGTGATAGTGTTTGTATAGGTTTGAAGAGGCTTACCGCCACTTGACAGGTAGCTCGCCAGTCCCTGGTAGTCCATAAACATCTTTCCTGGGGTGCTAGGGTTGGGCACTGAGTACTGAGCAGCCATGTCAGCGCACACCACCCAGAAGCTTTGACATCACGTGGAGAAATAAATGTTCCATTTATTTGTAGGAATTTATTTAGTTAAACATATGAGATTCAGGCTAAATATGATAAATACCCACCCAAAGAGAGTGACTCTGCCCCTGGAGGAGGCAACCATGGCACCATCGTCTCCCACAGTGTATTCAGCGGAGATGTTGTCGTCCAGGAACAGACCCTCTGGATCTTTCTTCTGCAGAGCGTACCACTTTCCTGCATACTGTTGGTTTGAAAATGAACATGAACTGTACTGAGTGAAATTTGTGGTTTAAGGTGACAGGTTGTAGTAAGTAATAAACTGTATGCTGATCTATCCCTGTTAAGTTCAGTTGTCTTAACAACTTGACATCTTCATCTATAGGAGCTGTTCTGCATAGTTATATAGTAGAAATCCTGGTGGTTAAAGTGATAAAAAACCAAATCAATGCTGAAGGTTCTTAGTACTGAACTTTATTTCAGGATTAGTTCATCTTACTAACTCAATTTCTGAACTCACTCTTTTGGCGTCAAAGTCCTCTTTGACTGTAAAGCTGTCAACCACACAGGTCGCCAAGCTCTGCTCCATGCAGGCCAGGAACAACATCACCAGGGCAAAGAGCTGGAAGTCCATTCTAGGCGATTCTAGCCAAAGTTAAGCATGTAACATTAATTATAATAGGGTGGTTTTTATTTTTAGTTACCTACAGAGGCTGCAACCAGCTAAACCAAAAGAATGAGCAGCATCTTACCTGAGGTGTAGAATGAAGCTGCAGGAAGTCTGTGAAGAAGAAGCTGCTGCTGTGTCAGAGCTGAGTGGTGAGAAGACGGTGTGTCAGCTTTTTATACCCGAGGCACAGACCGCTCCCTGATTATTCTCATTTCTCGAATCTAAATTCAGAGTTTAAATCTACCACTAATCCAGTTATCAAAATCCCCTGCAGTAAGCTGATGAAACCTCGCATCCAGCAGTGTATGGGGTTTTATGTAATTGTTCGTAGGGCTGCATTATGGGAGCCGCTTGCGGGAAAGAGGTGGCCTGAGCCTCAAGTCACACACTCACGTCTGGTGCGTTTATAGCCAACAGGTGTATTTTGGGCACTAAAGTTACATGAAAAGTTAAAATAAGTCCAAGCCTAAATAGTACAGATTGGTTGAGTCCCACCTCTGAGAAACTGTTACAACGTGACTCTGAGTTTAGGAGTTTTTTTTATGTACATAAGGTCCACAAAACTAGTCCTCTTCCCTCACGTTTGTTGGCCTTTTGTCAAATTAAATGCTCCCAATTGGCTGGACTTCTATTTAAATACTTTATTGATCTTCAAGTGAATGTCATTCACTTTAGGCATATGGGGCTTTAATGTTAATTACTGCAGCTAAAACTGTATGTAAACACAAAACATCCTAAATCCGTTTTACATTTGGATGTAAAATCTTTGTAAAGATCAGATGAATGAACACACAGTAATATCTTCCAATGTAAAATCGGATGTTCCCGCCTTCTTCCTTTGGTTAAGTAACCTGTAAATGTTTCCAAAGATTCAAGGTGTAATCTCAGGCAAAACGTCATATAGGAAACAGTTGTGTTAAAGGACGTTTACACTGTTTATGCAACAACTGCCAGTGCAGAAAGAAAGTTTGTGTTTCAGTGACAGTGCTCTAATTTCACGTGTAAAGATGTTGTATAAAACAAAACGCTGGTTACATCTTGCTGCTATTTAGGCAGGTATGACTAGTTTTAATGTTTTCCATCTGTTGCTTCTTTGTTTTGTTTTGAATAAATAAATAGTTTCTTTCATTTACTTTTTTCAGATATACCTAAAAAATGAAACTGTATTGATTCACCTCACCAGTCCTGAGGTGATTTGTTTACTACAGTAGGTGAAAGACTGTGTACCGTGCCAGTAAGTCTGTATTTTTAGTCAGCCCAGGTTTGTTGTTGTTCTAATAATACCCCCTCTTTAGTAGGATGTTTAGTACAGTAAGGCCTGTGTGCTTTGACATCATGGTTTGTTCAGTGCTGTCACAGCCATCAAGTTGACCTGGGACATGTCAACAATGTCAACTCTGCAACTTTGATCTAAAACTAAAGCTAGATTTAAATGGTCTTCTTAAAACACTTGCTGATGACAGAACAAAGTATTTTTTACTATATAGTATCAAGTTAATCGGGAGTGGAAATCATTAATTCACTTGCAGCTGATATGGTTTTCTTATTTTGCCTATTGACAGACAATTTTCAACCAGAGTAATAGGTAAAGGTACACAATGAAGTTCACATACAAGCACCTACAAGTTAGGATTTTCATCTTGGTGGGATTATTAATGTGACACTAGTCCACTAACGCTTTGAAAAAATAAATTGGATCACATTCACATTTTTAATGAATTTCAATCGAAAAAATGAAATGACACCAGCTGTTGTGTACTTGTAGTTGTGTTTATGACATTGCTTCATTACAAACATAACCTCAATAACTTAGTGCAGCTAAATTAGCACTATTACAATATTTGAGTTCAGGAGCCTAAATCACTTTAATAGATGTATCTGGCGATCAAGGAGGGTGTGTATTACTTAAGGTGAACAGTGAACACATCCACAACATGGGAGTGTCTGCCTGTGATCAGCTCTGCCATCGTTACTCCAGAAAAAGGAGGGAAAGGTTTGGAAAGTGCACATGGACGTGGACATCCTCAGACAGTACACAAGCTTTACTTCAGAATGGTGTCTTCGTTTGCTGTAAGGAGAAAGTTAAATGAGAATGTTACATTTGGGATTTCACTTTTTAAATACAATCCACAATTATTAATATCAAATGGTGACATGACAGCAGCTGTGCCAGTGTGCAACATGCAGACGTTTGCATGTGCACACTGGAAGCTGTATATAGGGTGTGAAAATAAACATAGTGATGCTACCTTCTGCTAGCTGCTTGGCAATACGCTCCTGCTCCTCACGGACCTTCTTCTCCTCTTCCTCAATCCTTCTCTCCTCAGCTGCAATAGGCTTCAAATAATCTGAGCAAAGGAGGACATTAAAGATTATGTTGGTTAAGTGAAAAGAACGGCACCCATCATTAACTCCACTGTGTCCCCAAATGAGATCTGGTTACATGAGTTCGAAGGGCACATCTTATTGAGCTTCACCGAGCAAGATGTACATGTGTATATGAATGAATAGGTGCATGCGTCTATAATGAACCTAAACAGATAAACTTTCACCCTCCTGACTTAAAATGCTTTTGTGGAGATCTTTATAAATCCGTGACATTTATTCTAATTTGTAATCCAGTTTGTGTAGTTGATAACATTGCATGTTATATTGTTATATCACATCTTTGCCCCATGTAGTCCAGATTACTCAGGATTAAAGGAGGCTGATCTCTGTGTACATTTGCAGGATAACTCACCATATCTCTTCTTGCCATAGATGATGCCGGCAATCAAAGCTGAATACCTGGCTGTCTGTAATGAAAACAAATTAATACGTAAGTGACAAGTCACTAAAATCTCGATTGCACTTTTTCTTTTTTGTCTGTTTTGTTTGCAGCAGTGGGCGACAACGATAACGAAGTTGGTTTTGAAAACCTGTGGCAATTTCACACAGCTTAAATGAATGACAGGTTTGTCTTTTAACCAGGATATTGAATGTCATACTATTACAAATGCTGTCGGTTTGATTAATGTCCCTCATTTCCTACTACATTTAGAAAAACACTAGCGACAGCTCACCTTGTAAATGCAAACTGTGCCAATAACAACGTCAGTTGTTGATATTTCGTTCACCAAATGCCTTCTAAAACCTAATGCAGCCCAAAAAGAAACTACTAACTTGGTCTTTGTTTGGCTGCAGGCTTTAAAATTACTGACAAGTTGAAGCCACCTGTGCTAGCTGAGCTAGCATGTCTACCAGCTAATGGTTAGTAAGTGAGAGTGCTCCGTGTAGTTAGCAAGGAGAAATACAATTGAAGTTATTTCACAACAACACAGTCTTTTACCACAATATAACGCGAATCACATACCTTAATCAAAGGCGATACTGCAACTGGAGGAACCATTGTTTTAGAGGAGTTGCTAACAGCTAGCAGCAGAGGTCACTTTACCACCGCAGAGCACAACGGGAAGACACGTCTTCTTCTTCTATGGTCTTTATACTGCAGCTCAGTTTGCTGCCATCTTCTGGAGCAAACTGTGATGACGTGTTTTTCATGTATAATATAATACTACTAATAATAATCATAATCATAATGATAATAGTAGTAGTAGAAGGATAAAAAGATACTTGTTTATGTTTGTTTATTGTGTGCAGGTGCAGTTCTCATGAAGCTGTTGTATTTAGTCATTAAGGAGAAGTTATTGAGCAGCACAGTGTTTATTGTGAGCAGATTATCAAAATGCATTGTGTGATACTTGCATGCTTTGCAAGTGACTTATACTGCATACTTTATAGATCAAACTGTTGAATTAAAAAGAAATTTGAAATAAATTCAACAAATATCTTTTAGCCAGCTCTATGCTGATTTTTGAAACCTACAGACAGTAAAGTACAGAGTAGAGTACAGAGACCAACAAAAGAATCTGTGCCCTGGGAGCTGCCATGGTCATAATGAAAGTTATTTCATGGCCAAAACAAGCTAATTTGACCGCTTCACCCAAACAAACACTGTTATGATAATATACAATTTCACTGCAGGAATCTGATTCAGAAAGACTGCTTTTCTATATGTAGTTTAAAATTGACTCAGGTCACAAAAAACATCTTTGCACATTGGATCCCAACGTCACATTTAAACATATATTCCTGACTTAAACATTCACCAATTTCATTGAAGCTGTGTAATAATCATATTGAGGAAAATGTTCACTGTTTATGCAGTTTTGCTGTTTGTGTTTTCCTATTTTGTACTAACTTTTCCCTTATTTTACTATTGTCCAACATTTTCTATTGTGTTGCAGGTATCAAGCTCTAAATGTGCTTATTTAAAAAAATACAGTACAACAATACTGTTGCCTCCCAGCAAGAAAGAGCCGGGTTTGAATCCAACAGTGGGCCAGGTGCCTATCTCTGTTTGTATGTTCTTCCTGTGTCTGTGTAGGTTTTTCCACCTTTAAGCTCTTGAAGACGTTTCACCTTCTATCCAGAAGGCTCGATTGTTGAGTCATTAACACTTGTTGTTGTTCCACTGGGCGGTGGTGTAGTGGTTAGCACTGTGACCTCACAGCAAGAAGGAAGAGGGCAGAAGAAGGAGAGAAGAAGGTTTGATCCACCTTTCTGGGTGGAGTTTGCATGTTCCCTGTGTCTGCGTGGGTTCTCTCCGGGTACTCTGACTTCCTTCCACCTCCAAAGACATGCCTGTTAGGTTAATTGGTGACTCTAAATTGCCCATAGGTGTGAATATGAGTGTGAAATGTTGTCTGCCTCTGCAATGGACTGGTCACCTGTCTGCCTCTCGCTGGATGATAGCTGGGAAAGGCTCCAGCACTCCCGTGACCCTTGAGTGGATAAGCAGTTAAGGAAATGGATGGATGTTGTTCCACTTGGCTCTCATTTGTCCCTGTGACCACTTGAGACACAATGTGAACCACAGTGGAAGCACCTGGGTAGTGATTAAAGAACTGCATTGTAAGCGAGTGATTTGTATTTCTTCATAAAAATATGTCTTTATCTATATTATGTGTTTCTTTTTATGCTTCTGACTCTTTAGTAACAAAAATATAACTTTCTTTATACAAAATATGTATTTTAAGGAAGCAGTCATACTACTTAAATCCCTTAAATCAAATGGAAAAACAAATAGGTTGATAAACTTTCTCATTCTGTTTCCATTAATAACTCAACTGTAGAAGGTGATAGAAGCCATACACATGTGTGATCCTTCACTGGCTTCCCACCAACACAAAGCTGCCAATTTACTGGAATATATGTCCTAATACGCCACTGGTAGTGATTGGACCCATGTACCTATTCCATCTATTTGTTCCCATCACATTCCTTTTTGCACAGTTGTACATTCGAGCATATTATTTCTTCAAGAACATGTGAAATGTGAAATCAGTGTGCCTGACAATGGCGTTTTCCAAAGACGTGGTTGAACTTTTTCACTGTTCTCTTGGCAAATCTCACTTTCCCTCGTTTCTTCGTGGACGCTGTGTACTGATTGGACTTGAGCTTAGAGTAATAGTCTGAGAACTTGTTGAAGAGGATGGATATGGGCAGGCCGTTGAGGATGATTCCAAAAGCGATGCAGATGAAAGTGAAGAGACGACCCAGTATGGTCTCTGGGTAGACGTCTCCATAGCCCACAGTAGAGATGCTGACCTGCGGGGAAAGAGTAGAGCAGTCATTGGTGATGGAAAAACATGAATAACAAACCAAAGCAGCATTGGAGCACATTTTATGACCAATTCATGCAAAACTCCACGTAACCTCAAGGGGTTCACATACTTTTTCTTGCCACTGTATGTAAGTTCCACATAACTCTAAGTTTATTTAACTTAATAGTTAGATTAACTTAGTTAGTTAACTTAAAATAGTTACGTTCAACTCACATAACTCAGTTTCATGCATTCTATCTCTATATCTATATATCAGTTGCAGATGTACTCACAGCTGCCCACCACCATGCATGAGGAATGCTGGTGAAGTTTGTGTGTGGCATGTCGTGCTCCACAGTGAAGACCATGGCAGAGAAGGTGAAGATGCCCATGGCGATGAAGAGGAAGAGGCAGCCCACTTGCTGGTAGCACTGACGCAGAGTGAAGCCGAAAGCCCGCAGACCTGTGGAGTGTCGAGCTAGCTTCAAGATACGAAAGATTCTCATCAGTCTCATGATTCTCAACACTTGGCCCAGCTTTCCCACCTGCCCCACTGCCTGCATGTCAGCTTCATGCTTCATGTAGTTTTCCTCACTGTCAAAGAACTCCAGGATGGCCTGCAGATACTGCGGCAGGATGGCGATCAGGTCCACTGTGTTGAGAACACTTCTGCTGAAGGCTCTGAGGTCAGGAGTCGACACCAGACGGAGCAGGTACTCCATGGTGAAGAAGGCAATGCACATTGACTCCACATGTTCCCAGTATGTTTTACCACTGAGATGACCTGTGGGAGTCCTGTACTGCATCTCCTGCACTGTGTTGAGAGTCATGGCCACCAATGAAATTAGAACAAACAGGCTGGAGGTCACAGCCATCAGCTTGGCCTTGATAGATGAAAATGGCTTCTCCATCAGGTTCCAGATAGCCCTGCGCCTCTGCCCCATGAACATGTCATGAAAGAGCTCCTCGTTCTCCTCGATCTCCACCTCTGCTTCCAGCTCCCTTTGGATCTTTAGCTGCTCATTCAGCTCATCCTGCCTCTCCTCGAAGGAGATGCGGCAGCAGCGGTGGGTGTTCTTGATCCTCACTCCCCAGTAGTTGATCTCCTCCAGGAAGTTGCGGGGACACAACTCGTCCTTGATCCACAGGACACCGGTCCGGTAGAAGTTGAAGATGCTGTGGAAGACATCTGGGTCCCTGTCAAAGAAGTACTCATTGTTGGTCACAATGTAGTCGTCACACAGGTCCAGCTTCATGTTGTGGTCAGTATAGGTGGCCAGTCGTCCTATCCTTGTCTTGGGGTACTTGGCAGCCATCTTGTAGGCTATCTGGTAGGGTTTTCCTCCTACATTGATGTTGATCATGTAGTTCTTCTTGGTGGGTGAAATCTGCTTGGAGAAGCTGCACGGGGGATTGTCATCATCTTCATCCTCATACTCGGCATAAATGTCATAGATGTCCCTGCTTAGTTCCTGCATGGAGTTCCATGTCTTCACACAGCTTTCTTTGGCTAATGGATAAACAATTTCTGAGGGTCTTCGATTAATGTCTGCAGCGACTTTGTAGTTGGGGAAGAGACTCTGTCTCCTGTTCCGCGAGTTTACCATATTGCTGGTGCTGCCCATGCCGATGCCCCCAGACTACACAGCAGACAGAGCTTTTAGATCAGCCAGCATTACTGCTCTATAATACCCCTGTACCTAAGCGTGGAGCAGGATGCCTCATGCCCCCATTAATGTTGCTGACTGATAGGATCCGTGTGCTTACAGGACATCTAAATACCATTATCCCCTGCTGAGCTCCCTGACTGACATGACATTGGCTGCGGGGCATATCGCAGCACATGAATTCACTCACTTCTAGTTTAGAAATACTTTATAACATGACCTTACATTTCCTACAATTAATTTAAGTGGTTCCTGTGTTTAAATACATTTATAAGCACACCTTTCCATTTATTCCATGTTTAATTAGCTACATACATTTTTTTAAATACCTAGATTACGCAACAAAGTCATATAAGAAGGTTATGATAAAAACATACCAGTTGATGTTTCAATATTCACGCATTGTTTCTGGAAAACTACAAGCCACTATGTCAATTTTATATATGCCTGAATAAGTGATTTATTATAGAATATTTAGCAATTTCATATTTTAGTAACAGTATTTTTTTGCGTTTGTGACTCATTGTTTGCAATGGTGTAAGATTCCAGTATTGAAGAAAAACAAAAGAAAGCTGGTGAATACAGAGGAGAGGATAAAGTCTTTAAGCATTAGCCTACTTCCTGTACTTGGAAGGGGGTGCATGGAGTAAGTCATGTCCACATATTCTAGGAAATAATCTTTGTTTTTTACATTAAAACTGTAAAACAACATCTAATCCAAGGCTGTGACATGTCATGACAAACTATCTTAACAAGCAGTTGTGACTTATGGCATTTCTACTGGAAAGAAGTCTGCAATTTACTGTAACATAACTTTGCTTGAGATTGAATCCTCTTATTGGATATCAGATTATTGCCCTGCTGATCAACGGTGCTGGCTGACCAGAGATGGCGTTCTTCAAGGCGACTGCAGAATTAATATTATCTGCTCACAAGGTCTATGGTTTCCTTTGAATCTTCTATACAAGACTAATTTATTGATTTTATATAAGTCCCTTTAAAGCTGCCTAGTGAAACAAAAACATAGGTCATAATCCCTAGACTTTTAAATCCTCGTATCATATATTTCATTTACCATTTGTCACTGAAAACTGCTCATTTGCCACCAGCACAGGTCAGACAGTCAATCCTAATATAGCATGCAGGTAGAAATGATGAAATCAAAGGACCTACTGGGTAGTAAAGTGTATTTTATGAATTTCCACATCCCTCAAACATATTTTTAAAATGGACAGAGTGTACTGACGCTGCTCAGCTGATTTCAGGAGGTGGAACACATTTAACTTCTCCCTGTGTGTTGTCACTGAAAACTAGAGACAGGAGGGCCTGATACCACCGAGGGCTGCGTCAAGTTAGCTCCACCGAGACACCAGAGATTGTGCGATTGTGCAAAAATAAAAGCGCCATAGTTGTGTCAGATGTTCATATTAAGATTAAATGTGCCGGTCATGTATTGAAACTGGATGATATGTGAGGTGATTTGATAGCCAGCGAAGGCTCAGGTGTTTTGGCCGCGGGATAAACTCAGGTGATCATCCGTCCCAGCTCTATTGTCTGTGTGAATACGTTTCTCGGTGCTTTTGGTAGCAAACAACATCTTTATTCATAGACTCCTATGAACAAAGTGCGTCAGAAAAAAAACGCGTTTTTAAAAGGGTATCGATTTGTAAATCGTAATTTTCTTACAATGAAGCGCATACTTCATTTTATTTTGAAAAACTCAATCGGAAGTCATTTTCGCGACTAGCTTCATCTGCTAAGAAAACGCTGTTTTTAAAGGGAAACCAAGGTTGTTGAGGTCTGTGGCTGGCATAGCTTGGTGAAGGTACGTTTAAACTTATTGTTGTTTACTGACTAGCCCAATAGCCTCGGTGTTCCTGTCCGACTAATGCCTCCCTTTTAGTAGCGCATCGCTTTAGTTAGCGGAAATCAAGATACGGGCAAGTGTCAAGTGAAGACAACTGTAAAGTGTAAGCTAACTAGCTAGCTAGATTTAAGCTAACGAGGCTAACGGTAGCGTTAAATACCCGGTTCATCACAGCAGGCTGCTGAGCTCAGTGATGCTGCTCAATTCATTATTTTAAAAACAAAACCTAATCTGTGTTTTAAAAAATACATTGCCACAGTTATATTGAGTCTCACAAGTGCAGTGGCGAACATTTTCTCTGGATGGCTGCTGGGGTTGTGTGTGTTGTGGCCCCCCGCGACACAGACAGACAGATAGACAGACAGCTTTGTGTTAATATCCTTAGTTAATAGTTAATATCCTTCCTTAAGCAGCTTCTGGGGGCTTAGTTAAGTATATTCAGATGATTGTAGCAACCAAACATGTTTAATCTTTTGATTAAAAACAGTAAATGGAAATAATTTAAGATACCCAGTCCATTGTAGCAGTGTGCAAAGACAGCAGTTATTAATTAGAGTAACTATTCATAGACATCAGAATATTCAACTCATTTGGTTTTTAATTTTTTCAAATAATTTATGAGCCATTAATTTTATTTGTAAGGCAAGTCAGTTGAAGAAAAATACTGTGGCAATCGAAACACAGTTAATTGATATTAGGTCTCCTGCTAAATATTGTTATCTGTGGATTTGTGTGGATTAAGTGTTCCTTGTATAGAAATGTCAAAAATCTCTGTGTCGCCCATTGGAGAGTCAAAATGTCAGATGTCAGATAACAGTCAAGGATATGCAGTTTGTTGTTGTACATAACAAGGACGTTCCAAGAAATCCTTTGGGGGGCTGATCATGAAGAATATATTTAGCATAGTTTAACTAGTTTACTTGTAAATGGAACTTATTGATCTGTAATGAAAATACAGATTGAGTAGTTGTTTGATCTCTCACCATTTGCCTGGTCAGTGTCACCAGTAGGATAAAATTGCATGCATAAGATTGCACACTAGAGCTTGAGTTTTTTTCTTTGAAATCTTAAAGTCACTGTATGCAGAATCAGAAAATGTCTGGCGCTGTTGACTCCTGTGGTGGACATATCACAGCAGACGCAGTGGCAGAGGGCAGTAACCTACTTCTTTCAACTGCTGCAGGGCGACAATGTCCGTCTGTTTTTAATGCGTGTCCACCAGGCTGCTTGTTTTATGGTTTTCTTTATGTCTCATCTTTGCTGTGATTATCAAGCTTCACTATCTGCACAACTTGCCGTGAGAATTCTTGCCTTTTTGCAGAGCACCATAATGCAAACACTCTAGTGCTGACTATACCTACAGAAGAGGAAACAACGAGCATGCCCAACAAACCATATGAGGCAACGGCTACATGTGAATGTTGTATGCAGAGGAGCAACGTGGATTCATGACACCATGTGGTGCACAAAAACCTGTGCAAATCCAGCCTTTCTGTTTATGTAGAGGGCCTTTGTTTATGTAAAGAGAAAAGAAGAACAGATTTTCATCAGAGGAAATGGTGTAGGAATATGGAACAACATCTACCCATAACATAACAATTACTTAAAAGGCAACCTCACTGATTTTCAACTTACTTCCTATGCTTCTAGTTTGGGCAGTAGGAATACATGTATGTGTATCGAACTTCCTATATTAAATCTCTACTTCAGTACACGTGATGTTGTCCTGGTCTGTCTGCTTCTTCAGAACTCAGTTTCACAGCTAGAAGCAGTAATATTGTTGTAATGTGCATTACCATGTACATATCATATACATGCATGTCCCAAACTCGAACTATAGAAAGCAGGTTGAAAATCAGTGAAGTCTCCTTTTCAGTAGCATGTTAAAGTATACGGGGTAGCAGGAAATAAATCTTCCCTAAACTGGCGCATCTTCTTTTCTAATGCAGTTTTACATCACTGGCAATGACCAAGCCACAAAAGTAAATTAAAAAGCCACTAATTCCTCCATGGTTTCCTATTAAAGTAAAAGTCAGAGAGTATTCAATCTTGGTTGTAGGTTTTATTTTTGAAAGAAATCCTTGGTTACTGGAGCAACCTATAAAGACCTTGTCAAACTTAAACGATTTCAGAGGAAAGTGCGTAGACAGAGACTGTTTTGAGAAATCAAGCGTTAGTACAGCAGTACACGCCAAACAAAAGCTGGTGAACTGCTGTCAGATGTGCAGCTGAGAGCAAATGTCCATTGACCTCATGTGACTCAGCGTCTGTTTATTTAATGATGTCCATGCAGATGGAGGAGCTTGTGTGGCAGATGGGGGGTGGTCATTGTGGCGGGTGACTCATTGTCTTCGAGTGTGTGGGGTTGTAAATAATAGACATTCTGTCTGTGGTCGGTTTAGTTTAACCTTTAACCTAACCACACCAAACCATTCTTTTAAATATCTTTCTGTCTTCCTGATATGGGACAAAGCAGTCGCTGACATAAAGTTGCAGTTGCTGAGAATGGAAATAAATGAGTTATTTGGTTTTATGGATTTCATTTGGATTTCCTACCTTGCAGCAGTGAAATGAGCTCTCATATCCTTTTCCTATAATAACTGTTATTATGTCCAACGGTGATGTAGATTCATGTGCAGTTTATTTATGAGCACTGTCTGTCAGTCCTGGACATACAGTAGTTGCTCCTGATAAGTCCAGATTGGGTCCTGTAATCAGTTCCTCCCCCCTGGAGAAAAATTACTTTTTAAACTAACCTGCCACATAGTTAATCATATTTGGAAAATTACCATCTTCGCTATCCTTTATAAAGTAAGCATCCTTAACTATGGCTTTTAATACCATTGTTTAGGAGTCTAGATCTAGCCTTATATCTAATAGTCGGTGTAATCCAAACATTTTTTTTTTTTTGCTCCGATTTCTTGCTCATTCTGGCCAAGAATTATATTTTTTCTCTAGTTTCTCTACATGACCTGACCCACCTCAAAAATGTTGGTCATTGTGTGTCTGTCTATAATCAGCACCTGACTGTCATCTGGCCATGGCCCAGGCAATTTGAAAAAAGCTGTCGTTCAGCCACATCTCCTTGCCCCAGACTACAGGTCGGTTCATTTTATGTTACCTTTTATAGATAAGGTCTTAAAAACTATTTGTTCAGCAGCCAACTGCTGTTTTAGTCTAGGTTGCCATCGCTCTCCCTCAACAAAAACATCTCTTCCCGTCATCTCAGATCATGGCACAGTTTGCAGGAGGATGTTCCATGTTGGTCTTATTGGATCCCAGTGCTGCTTGTGATAGGATCAACTACAGTATTTCTGGATCAGCCGCACAGTGGTTCTCATCTTACCTTTTAGACTGGTCTATTTCAGTTATTGTTCAAAACAGTATTTCATTTCATTGGAGCTCTGTCCTGTCATGTATCCCAAGGTTTTGTCTTGGCTTGTTTTGTGTTTTTTGTTATGTTAATCTCTTACCATTACTAAGCTGACAATATTCAGTTTTATATTTACATACTTAAGCCCCAGTGTCACAAAGCAGCCTATACTGCATAATTGTCTGAGCTCGATAAACTGCGTACAGCCAAAAACCTGTATGTACAATTAAATTCTGACAATGAGAAGTTCTTACTCTGTCACCAGCTGGCTGTGACCGTTACGTGTTTGGTTTGTTCAGCTACATTTGAAGCTGACATAATATTAAAAGAAAACCTGTAAATAAACCAGTTAGTGGCATTACGTGAGCTGCCTCATACACTTTCATACAAATCGCAATGTTTGTTCCAAAAGAAAACAGAGGCCAAAGCTGTAGCCTCCTTAAATTGGTTGTCAAGGTTTCCTGCACCTCTTTTACAGTCATGCATATAAAACTAGTTTAATTGTTTTTAACGCTGTCTTATTTATGAGTATGACCTTTCTTTGGGAACAAGTGCTACTTTTATCTGGATTTATTTAGGACAGGTTGGTCTTGGTTCACTGTATATTCCCTCTGGGTAAAGGACAAACTTGTAACTGTACACTGTGTAAAGTGATACCGCCTGTGTTGTCCCACGCTTCGCTCTGCCACATAGCCAACCTTGGTGAGTCCTGATTCTCACAAGGCTTTACTTTTTCCTGATCACACATTTTGCTGTTCTTTTCTTCTCAAGAGGTGCTTGTCATTAAGGCTCATTGAAGTTGTAATCAGCATTGTCAACATGTCATTTAGAGAAAAGAAAATGCTGTTATGTTATTAAAGGGCAGGAGTGTAGTAGATGTACAAAAACATTTTACTAGTATTTCTCTGCACCAATACAGGTTTTATTGAGGAACATGTTTCAGCATTTATAGTAAACAGCAGTGGTTCTCTCTATAAACACTGTGCTGATGTTCAGCAGTGATAAATGTTAGGACGCACAAACCGTCACATACAATTCCTGCTTCGTCGGCTTTTAGCAGCAGCCCTAAGTTCGATTTAACATAAACCAGCACAGGTTCAACAGCCAAGACACTTTGTCGTATTAGAAGCACGAGAAGACTCGAGATTCAGCGTGATGTGAAACTGTGTGCCTACTTTGTTTTGTGCATCTCTCTGTAATGTTCTTAGTAAAATATACAGATGACTTATTAGTTACATCTCGTCACATAGGCACAGATATAGTACGTGAATGTCAACCAGCTGTCCTGCATCTCACGCTCTCATGTCTTACAGCTATAACAGACGATGTGATGCCGCTTGTCTTTAAATTTATTATCATGGCAAGATTGAACCAATTGTAATACAGCTACAATACACAAAGCATTTTGACAAATGACAACTGGCATTGAGAAGAAATATAGGATGTTATTGATTGAAATAGACAAAATGTAGATTGATGGAATGTGGATACTCATAAAACTGCCACTAACTGTATACTACATCACAAATTAGCTAAATGCATATTGTAGTGTGATTACAGTAATGCAGTCACACACTTCACCCATTTAACTGTGATTTTCCCTTTTTCAGGTTGCTGCTGGTTGCAGGGCCCTGTGGAGCAGGATAGCTGTGCCATTCCCCCTTTTGTCCTCTCATGTCCCCCCCTGTGTGTTTTCCTGTGTGTTAGTGACCCTGCGCCCCCACCCACTCCTCACCTCATCCCCCCCTGTCGTGTCACCTCTCCAGCCCGAAGCCACCCTCTCACCCCATGCTTGGGACAAAGCCAGCTCACTGCCAGCCCAATGACTGCCTGGATCGTCCTGCCTGTCAGCCTGTCTGCCTTCTCCATAACAGGAATATGGATAGTGTGAGTTAGTCAAATCTTTCCTGTGTGCTTCACATGTGCTGTCATGTTGAAACATAAAGTATCAACAGTTACAAAGGGAAATGACAACCAGGAGTATGTCAGTATAAAAATACACTCACTGACATGCAGTCAACTGGGCTCTTTCTGCTGATTGACGTTTATTTAAACTGAGTACATTATTGTTTCTTGACACTAGTTGTGATCATTTCATTCACTGTGTTTGTCCTGTGTGTGTTCTTCACCCCTTAGCTATGCTATGGCTGTGATGAATCACCACGTGTGTCCTGTGGAGAACTGGTGAGTGATTTTCTTCAGTTAATCTGAGTGAACTGGCACAAAACAGTTTTTTCCAGACATAAACACAGTCTAAATTCACAGCTATCAGCAGTGATTCAACTGAACACATTGTGTCACTGCTACAGGTCTTACAACGTAACCTGCACAGAGGAGCTGCCGCGGCCAGGCTACCCTAAGACATGCTGCACCATCCAGGACATCCCCCTCATCAGGTCTCCTGCTCCACCTCTCCTCCTCTCTGCACTTCCAAGTCTTTGTTTGTGCCAAATACAAAAGCACTTTTGTTTCGGTGAAGGCCCAGAGGCATGAATTAGCACCTTGTTACACTGTAGCTCTGTGACAGTCATTATCCCACGCTTTGCATATACTGCATTTGTTTAATCTGCAAATAAGCCTCTAACCACAGGCAAGTACAAAAGCACTCTTGTAAAAAGGCATCATGGGACTCACTTGTAGGCTCATTCACAGTGTATTTAGAGGATAAAAAAATTAAAAAAAGTTAAATTTCACTTTTACATCTAGATAACAGAGCAAAGTGGTTTCACAATCTTGAATTCTGAAGTATCAATCACATATTTTTCTTTGTTCCTGGTTTGAAATACTGACAAAGTGTCTGTGCCTTGCGTACAGTGATACTGTCGATTTATTTTTTCTTGTTCTGAAAGTTGTTTCGTCTTCATGTCCCACAGTAAATGTGGCTCCTACCCTCCTGAGAGCTGCCTGTTCAGCCTGATCGGCAACGTTGGAGCCTTCATGGGTAATTTCTCAGTCTGCCTGAACCTAAAACCAAACACACACACAGAGCTATGTGATTAAAATCCATTGTATGTGCAGGAGTATTTCATATAAGCCACTGGAAACAGCTAGCTTGTCTCTGTCCAGAGGTAAATCTGTTTGTCTACCACTCTGAAGCTCATTAATAGATAAAAATGAAGAGTATGTACTGCACTATTTCTTAGCTTAGGGTCATGACCTTTCTGTGAGGTTGCCAGGCAACCATTGGACACTCCAGGAAGTGAGAGCATCTGTAGAAGAGAAGACTTTCAGCTTCCCTAAAATAACTCTCCGCGAAATTCCAACTTTTAACTTTTACAGTGAACAAAACAGAGATAATGTTGTTGTTGTTGTTTAGTCAGAAAAACTAAATTAATTAACTTTATATAAATCCAGGTTCGCTATTGATAGCTTTCATGCTAAGCTAACAATGTTCTGGCTGTAGCTTTATTTTTACATGTGGATGGTAGTAATTTGCTCATCTAATGAGAAATAGAATAAGGGTTTCTGTGAAGCTGTCAGCTCTGGGTTATAAATGTGCTCCACACTTGTGTGAAAATAAAACTGCTGCCTTCTACTCTTCCGTACACACACCATCAGTATACCTGAGGTGTTTAACGCTGGGCTCCTCTGTCTATTCTTTGTGTGGTGGTAATCCTCCATCGTGTCCACAGACATCAGCCACTAGTCTCCAGGAGATTCAGAAATAGCCTGTGGTCTCTAATCAATTATGAATGCAGCTTTCCTTCCACCTCCCCCCGTCCTCTCCCCTGTACTTACCCTCTATGGCCTTCCTCCATTTCTCATCTTGTCTCATCACTGCTCAGTTCTGCCAGTCTCCCCTTCTGCCCTTAATTGCATCTGTCCTGCTGTTTTCACTATAGCTTCATTTTTCCAGTGTACATGGTTTTCTTTTATTTCCTTGGTATATTGAGCGTATAGGCTGTCTAGATGTTTTTGCCTTCCTTCCTGATGGTGGTGTGTATTATTGATTTTGTATTTGTCTTGGTGGTAGGACTATCACAGACAGCAAATCAGAGGTTCATGGTTTACAAACGGTAGTGGAAGACCTGCCTAGTAACATGTGTGCTTACACAACCAGGCATGTGAATAATTTACAGAACAGCAATAAAAACAAATTGCATAGTCATCACATCAGCAGAACGGGTGCAGTCACATGACATGTCACCAGCTGTGCTGTGTTATATTAAAAGGTGTTTCCAATGTGTTGCCCCCTCATTTATGTAGATGTGATTAGAAGTGCTTCTTGGGGGAGAGATTGTTTCTTACACTATTATTTGTATTTGATGCTGCTGCTGCTCTAAGTGTGTATGTATGCTCTCTTGTGTCCTGCAGTGGTGATGGTGTGCCTTCTGCGCTACGCCCAGGTGATTGAACATAGCCGCCATTGTTGGGTCAACACCAGTGCTTTGGTGTCTGGCTGCACCAACGCCGTGGGTCTGGTCATGGTGGGCAACTTCCAGGTAAAAGTTCAGCATCAAATACACTGACATACAGTAAATACATTTAATACAAATATTGATGGTGTCCACCGGACTTCACATTTCTGTTCAACAGGTTGATCATGCCAAATCTGTACACTACGTGGGTGCCGGTGTGGCTTTTCCAGCAGGGCTGCTGTTTGTGTGCCTGCAGTGTGTGCTCACCTACCGGGTGGCTGTGACTGCACTTGACTACTGGATGGCCCATTTTCGAGTGGCTCTGGCACTGGGAGCTATGGTCTCGCTCGTCCTGAGTATCCTAATAAAGCAGTTATTTCCTGTATGTGAACACTAGTGCAATGTTTGTTTTTGTCTGTGTATCAAATAGCGTGTGGAATAGTTTACAATGAAATGAGGCCTGTAGGTGGTTGCATGTCTAACTCCTTGGTCTTTTTATGCCACTCTATGAAGTCCATACTACTTCCACCTTGCTATCCTGATTTCAGTGCCCTTAGTGTCCAATCAGTGGTGGCCTGCTGATAAAGCAGTGGCAAGACCTCTTGATTCCATCTCCTTTTCATTGCTCCAACCTTGAGACACTTCTGCACAGATAAAGATGTTTGTCTTTGTACTGTGAGAAAGGACAATAAGTCCACGATAACATCTGTGGCTCTCTTTCTTTCCATGTTTGACTTGTGTCCACCTGCCCACGGACCGCAGATGAAAATCAACTCTTAACCACGTGGCCACTCTTTAACTTTATCTGAGGACGCAGCTCACCCTCAGGTTAAGTGACTCGTGATATCCTCAGCTCCTTTTATCACTGATTCAAGCGCCTAACATTTTTATTCTCTCCTTCGTGTGCCACTGCTTAAGTGAGAGAGGAAATTGAGGGCTGTTTGTCCCACCCATACATGTCTAGACACGTTTGTCCTCCTTAACCCGTCCTCCTCCCAGGTGGCATCTTCTTCATCCATGAGAGCTTCATCCTTCAGCACGCTGCTGCCATCTGCGAGTGGGTCTTCACCGTGGACATCCTGGTCTTCTACGGCACCTTCACCTATGAGTTTGGCACAGTCACCAGCGAGACCATGATGGCAGGCCTGCAGCAGAGTCAGCACCATGGCTCAGGTGTTATGATGGGCCCCAGGTCTCGGGGCTCGACACTAGGTGGGGCGACCAAGGGCCTCAAGTCCCCTGGGGGAAGCAGCACATCCACACATCTCAACTGTACCCCAGAGAGCATAGCCATGTTGTAGCTCTGCAGCCCAAAGTCTGAAATGTCACTGCAGAGGTGCTTGATGGGATGCCACAGGTAGGAAAGGCGACAGAGGGGGAGAAGAAGATGGGATGTCTTTAACCAACAGCAGGTTGTCCCATCTGCTCTACTATCTTTTATCTTTTGTGTTGGTGCAGGCCGCTACAGCTAAATGTCTTGGTACATTTTCTGTAGTGATGTTGAGAGGCTGAATGTATAGAGCCAGTGTGAGTACTGTAACTGTGAATGTTTTCCAACATGGCTGTTGATGTGGGCAGTTCTTCACTAGAGGTTTCTTTTTTAAAACAGTACCGACGTAAAACTGACGTCTTGGTGGAAAAGGAAAGTTCCTTAAACCTACAAAGTGATTCCCCCTCCCCCAGACACTCCTTCATGAATTACCCAATGCTTTGCGCGGCCCACCTGTTTTGGCCTTTTGCTTATCTCTGCACGGCACACTTTTTGAATGACAGAACAACAATTTATGTTTGAGTTTTGACTTTGCATAGTAAGTAGAAAAATATTGAATGTTTGAAACGTGAATAGTTGCGTATTTTTTACAGGCTGTAAGAATATGACCTTTTTAATCAATCAAGTACAACAGATGATTGGCAGAAATCATTCATGTCACCTGACAATTTGATTTGGTTGCACAGATGATTTGAATGCATTTGATTGTTTCTTTTTTTATTGTTTAACAAAATATGTAAATGTGTATCTTCAAACACTGTTCTCATGAGGCCATAATTCATTCACAGACGTGCATGCAGGATGGCTGCACAAAAACTAGGTCTGCTCTGTCCTAACGATGAAGACCGTGTGTATCTCAATCTCTTATTTGACAATCTCGGAAGCCGTCTCTCAGTGTCCCACATGATGCATGAACTTATGATTTCTTAAACCTTTAGATTACATGCCATATCTTATTACACTCACTCTCATTTCCGGTGCAATATTCGCCATCGGTCATCTGATTATTTACGCTCCACTGGAGTGAATAATGCCTTTTTCAGTGTGTTGGAGTTGAACACGGAGCTCCTTCATTTTTTAAAGTGACACCAAGTCATTTGAAACCGACCTACACCTTATAGTAAAACAAGTGAGAGTGAGATCCTAAAACTATAACTAACTATAATCCTGAATATCACACTGTCAGAATGACACAGTTCTTGTCCACACACTGATTTGATTCCAGGCTGGAGCCTTGGAAGCCTTATTTGATTTTTTTGAGGTTTTCTGTTGCATGATATGAAGCCTTGTCAGCGTGGATGGATTAACAAACAGGCCTGCTGTGCACGGGCTAAGGGGCCCGGGAGTTCAGGGAGGGACCCTCGGGCCAGAACCTGTGTATGAAGTGAGTGTTGATATTTCTTTATTTGAAGTGACAGAGCTCAGTTAAAAGATGTAAAACAAAAAAATAACTTTAACAAAATGACCACAAGCAGCTGGAAAATGACCAAAAAGAGACAAATCAAACGCACACACGGAGAGATGGACGAACAACCAAAAATAGACACACAATTACTGCAAACAACCTCATTTAGTAGTGTTTTAGTGATTATGCATCTCTTTTGGGCTTGGGGCCTTTTACCTGTCTCTGTTCCGGGGCCCATTTAGTCGTAATCCATCCATGCTTCTCAGTAGCTACAGGGGAGGTTTTACTCACAGGCAACAAGTGAACGTGGCGTCAATACCGTGTTTCAGCAGACTGCCACAAACCACTACCACTGCTCAAACTAAAGCTGACCAGTGCTACAGTACCCAGCTGAAGTTACACTCCCGTTCAGTTCTGAAGTAAGTGTCCACACAGTATTCTGCCCTCTGTGTAGTGTTGATACTTTTTTAACTGTCTACTCACCGGATGCCAGCAATACACATTTTTAAAAGGTCACATCACCTACCTCTTTTTATCTTTTGTGGGTTTGGTGTTGTTTAAAGGTGAAAGCTACAGTTCCAACATATGTTCCATCTCACAATGATATGAGGTATGAACTATTTAATATGACGGTGGCTCGCAGCTCAGTCCACAGAGATCTCTTAACAGGTGTTAGCTTTTGACAGGACAGTCAAACCAGTGGATCTGCTGTTACACAGGATGCGTATTCATGCGTCGGGTCAGTTTACTTTCCTTCTTGTTTTTTCTGGGACTGCTGCAGTCCTGTCTTGTTCTGCAAATCTTGCCAAAAAAAAGAGACTGGAATTGTTTGTTTTCTGTGTGTCAGCAGGAGGTGTATGAATCAGTGTGAGTGCACTGTTTTAGCCTTATCCCTCGTACTGTGCCAGGGGAACATGTTCAAATAGTTTTTGTTTTGTTTGGTTTTTGAATCTTGTGTTCAGCTGTAGCCATTTCACCATACTGTAACCAAGTCACGAGGTGTGACTACAAATGGCAGCTTGTGTGGGCCTTCACATCAAGGATGGATTTATTTTCGAACAGCATCAAAACCATAATGCCATCATCTACAGGCCATAATTTAAAAAGGGTTTCTGTCAAAGTGTGCACTTCAGTAAACTGTCACATGGTTTGTTTGTTTGCGGGAGAATCCTGTGTTTCTGCCGGACCTGTACAGCAACACAGAAACTAGAATAATGTATTCATCTTACTTCCTTTATTTGAAAAATGTTTGAGAATGATATGGAGTCTTCAAAAATAACAGATTATTTTGTTTCCTTTTATAAATTCTGTAAATATGTATGATTTGTCTATCATTTAGGTATTTTCATTTGACAGAGATTTATATTGAAATATTAAATAAAAATGATAAATTATTAGATGGTTTGCACGAGTGTTCTTAAACAGGAACATGTATATGTGTACACCACACATGAAACACTTCACCATGTGAAGATCTTCAGTCATCCAGTGGTTAATAGAATCTTTAGGTGGTTGTTTTTATGAAAAGGTTTATTTAAAAGCAGAAAGAGAAACAGGTTTTGGCAGGAGGACAAACAGAATGACTAACAATGCAGTATCAGAGCAGAGGTCCGATATCTTTACCCAGATTATTGCTGTGGTGTAGAGGGAGTCCATTGTAATAATAATGTAATAATGTGCGACTGTTTAATGCCATAGCAGCTGGCTAGTGTGGTGGTAAGTTCATGCGGGAGACCGGGGTTCAAATCCTGGCTCTGTCCTCCCTCCCTCCCTCTAGTAGAGGTCCTTAGGCAAGACTTCCTTACGCTGACCCGGCCTTTGTCTTGTACCTCACTTATAACTCACTTTGGATAAAAGCATCTGACGGTTTCAGACCATGCTGCTTCTGGGAACTGTTCCTGTGCTGTGTGGGGGCAGGAAGACGGTGATGCTTTGAAACAGGTCCGATTTCAAGGTAGGAGTCAAGTATCATTTTAAATAGCACTGAGACAACTTAAAGGGGAAGTCCAACATTGTTCCAAGTCAAAGTCAGTTTACTGATGCCGAGTACTAATCATCCAGTGGCGACTTGTATAACATCTTCGGTAAAGCAGCTCGGTCAAGCGTGAAAAATGTATTTAGAAAATTATTTTACAGAAAGCCTGCCTTAGACTGGAGTGTGAAATATTATTATTATGAAAATATGTAGGGGTTCACCAGGAAGCATCAATCTAACATAAAATTCCCAAAAGGTGCAGTGCTATGGAGCAGTCAGGATCTCTCTGTGCCTCTGTAACGTACATACAGTGCTACTTAAAGCACACTGCTGAGGTGAAATTTTAAATTCTCTTTAATCATTCATTTTTTATTGGAAAAAAATACAAACGAGGAGTTGTTGATTAAAATATATTCCTGTCTTTAAATAATTCATGTGAATTAGACAAATACAGTTTAACATGTTTGTACATTTAAAGCTTGTGCCAGTAAAAATGTAATATAGACTGAAGTGAATTGCTTCAGAACGCTTAGTTCTGCTGTGGACAGCAAAGTCATCTTAAAATATGTTCGTGAGAAAACAGTTGTTTCAATTTGTAATAATCTTGTGCTTATGCTGCTTTCATGCCACGTCAAATGTTTCAAAAGAAAAAAGTCTGATTTTCTTTGTCTTGATATTTCTGTATAGAAGATACTGTGGGTTCCTGACAGTTCTGATTCGTGCTCTTAATATGAAATTTAGGATATTAAAAGTGCGACATGGCAGGAACGCAGCATTAGGCTTTTTCTGTCACAACCCTTTCATGTCACGTGTACATGGCTCCATGTAGGTACTCCAGCCTGTGCGCGCTCTGTTTTCTTCTCTCCTAGTGGTCAGAAAAACAAACAAACAGAAACAACTATTCAGCCAGGGACGAATACTGAACGTTCAACAATTGTACTTTCAAATTCGCGTTTGCACACCTTGTCTTTTTTAAATTCTTCATACTCTGGATTGTCAGTTGGTAATTCAAGTCGGCATAGTGGACAGGAGTTGGTCTGATTTAACACAAAAAGCACAGTCAGGTTATTTAATTAGCCACTCGCACCCTTTCGGTACGTATCTGGTGAAGAATGTGATTGTGAAATTCTTGTGCTTTACCTTCCCCAACCAGGGCAGTATACATCCTGAGTGGAAAAGGTGTTTGCAAGGCATTTCTCGAACCGTCTCTTGTTCCTCAAACTCCAGCAAACACACAGGACACTTGAGACCTTTGTCTGTGACCACAAGAAGCCTGATTAACATGATTCATTCTAGTAATGTTAAAATATAATATACTTCACATCCACACTATTAGGTTTGTCGCCCATCAGCTGTGTGTAACCATCATCTCTCACTCTGTTGTCATCAGTTTCTTCTTCTTCTACATTTTGTTTCTGGTAGTAAGAGCTTTATAGATGAATTACTTTATAGATTAACACACTGAATGCTACTGGAGCAAATGTTACCTGCTTGCTCTGGAGAAATGACGACCACTGTGAGGGTCTGAACTGCAGTTTTGGCAGCTGGAGGAGGAAGACGCTGGTCCCAGTCTGACAGGTCAAATGCTCCTGAGTCAAGCAAGTCCAAGCCCTGCATTAAAGACCTGGGCATGCAGACAGACAGTCAGTGCACTGTTAGTCAGTGTGAAGCAGAACTTTGTGAATGAGGAGCGTTCAGCCTCACCTGGCCAATTCAAGCAGAGCATTCTGGCGATATTGTTCCTCTGGGTTGGTGGGCTCACAGTCATGTTCATCAAAATAGGAAGCCATTCTGGTCCAGACTTTGGTCGTCTCTTCTCTTTATTGATACCTGACAGGCAAACGTATGTTACTTGCCAAAATAAAAGTGTTATAATTATTACTATGATGTTGTTGTAATTATTTACTAAGTACTTTTACTGGAATTTACATCGCCCAATTGTGTCTAACTCTTACTAATTACTGTAAGTAATCATCATGACCTTTACACGTTAGGATTGACTGATTACTTTTGATCAATGTGTCCGAGTTCAGGCAAAAGACAGAAGATGAAAAGTTTCGCATTATTTTCAAATCACGTTAATGCTTATTTTCTATTGTTTTAAAACGTTTAAGTACTAAGCAGCAGCAAGCACAAAAGGCAGGGCTCATCCAATAAAATGGAAAAATAAAATAACTACAATAACCTGCAAAATACCCAAATACGATTGTAACGTTAATAAAATCCTTCGTTATCTGATAAACAATGACACACAGCGACATTATACTCTGATTATTCACTTTGTTTGGTATAGTGAGGACGCTAGAAAGACCTTATAGTTTCTTCAAAAAATTCAAAACATACTATAGGAAAGTAGAGCGTTAAATCTTTAAACAACTCTTGATCGGATTTAAGAAATTAGATCGACCAACCTGAAATGTTAGCAACAAATAACATTTGTCATTCTTCCGGTAATGATAAGTTAACCACGTGGTACATTGTCCAATCACAGCAGAGCGCCGCGCTCTTTCTTCTTCTCTACAGGTTTACTGGTAGCTCCCAAACAACTTTGTTACATTACCGCCACCATCCGGTGAAGGACGTGCAGCTTTCTCCGTAATATTAATATTTCGATAACGTCTTAAAAATAATCTCCGTCTTTTACTTTTCTTGGTTTTTCTTAAGTAGAAAGCTGATGAATGGGGTATTGTACAGAAAAGACATTAATGCACCAAAACAAATCATATCACACATTAAGCCCTGAGACACCATTTTGATACCCAAACAAAAATTTATTGGCATGATCAGACCAGAAGTGAGGAACCTCACTATTCAGAACTACTGACATTCAAAGTAAAAATGAAAAAAAAACAGACATAAAAACAACTCAAAGAAGGTATGGCTTTGGTTAAATAACACTCTACTAATTTGATTTGAAAAGACACCTCTTACATGATCTCTTAAATAGAGTGAGGAAAATATTAAGGCTCTACACTTCCCTGAAAAAGACAAAAGGCCAGATATATCTTGCATGTCAACAAAAACCATGTACAGACCCAATCTGGTGGTCATTTACAGTAGACTCAAGTTGCTGAGGGAAACTGAGTAACCTCAGTCCTACGATTTATTCTCGAGGACCACCATGCTCTTATTTTTGTAGTCTCTATTTTCACTGGGCTCAGACAATTAACTGCAAACATAACTGTGGACTATTGACCTATTCTATCAAAATACTATCAGTATTTTGCCAGTGTTATTAGACACGGTACTGATAGACTGGCACAGACAGCCAGTTACTTAAGAAGTAATATACACTGATGCTGTTATTCCCCAGTTGCATAGTTATTGGAATATCACAGGCTGAAATGACTTGTTTCAAAATAGTAAACATTCATCAGCTTATCAATACAGTAATGACACAACATTATCAAAGTATCTTTGCAATGCCTTCGCACCAGCCCTCTTGCTCTTAGAATGAGTGGTTATTTAACACAAGTACACGCTAAGCATGTTGGCACTTTGCTTACAATGTAGCTGCATTGAATATTTACAAAACACTTCTCAGGATTTATGCAGTAACGGCTGTTGAAGAGATACATAATATTCTCCCAATATCTTAGTGAGGTTCCACTTCACTGTATGACAACAGTTCAATAAACTGATTTCTGATTTTTGCATTTTGTGCAGTGAAAAGACAAGGAATGATGTGACAGCACAAAAATGTGAGAGTTGTTCAAATGTGTAATAGAGAGTAAATGCTGCATGCAAAAAAATGCATGTGCTTTGATTTGTAAAAGGTGATTAATTCAATTGTTGATTCATTTATAAAGGAAACTCAGCTTTGTCACAATGTGGTATCAACATTCTTCTAAGCTTGAATGGGTGAGTCTAAAGACACAAAAAATCATTTCACACATCAAATAACTATGAATTATGAGTAAGCAAATGGTCAATCAGTTTATGCAACTGCTCTGTGTTGTTCCATGGATAAAAGTATCTAAAAGCATTTTACTTTTATCAGTTGTGAAAACAATTTATATTGTGATGCTAAAATCAACAGTTCCCTGCCACAGTTTTCAGACACGCTCAACCAGTGAGCAACGTCATGCAGAGTATTTCATGTCTCTCTACGATGTTTAAAATTTCACTGTTTTCTACGAAAACTAAAAAGATCTGAAACAAAATGTGAGAATTACGAAAAAACAGAACCGCCTTTTTGCCTGTAGAAGATATAAAACACACCCAAAAAGATGTTGTCATGTGAAAAAATGCAATGTCCTTCAAATATTGAGCAGGTCTGCGTCACATTAAGGTCTGAGGACCACTTCAAAAACCCATAGAAGCTTCAAAAACAAATTGCCATTAGTTAAAAAAGGGGAACCTTTTCCACATTTCTGAATGACCTATTAAAGTATTTTAGTCTGGCAGAGACAACAGCTTCACCAACATGCACATAATCCATACATACTTCCAACACCTCCACCTACAAACATTATCCATTCTTGCCTTACCTGTGCTAAGGAAACTTATCTAAACTTAAAGGCTCTCTCTAACTCCCTAACTGAACAGCTTGATGAAGCAGCTGTGGCAGTAGGGTTTGTCGTTTTGTTCTTTAAAGGTGCCTTTGTTAAGCTGCTTCAGGCAGAAGGCACAGACGAAGTGCTCCGGGTGGAATTTCTTGGACATGGCTGTGATACAGCGACCTGTGATTGGTTTCTGACAGCCGGAGCAGAGGGAACCACGGCGCTCGTGGTAGTGCACTTCACAGTAGGGCTGGCTGTCGTGCTCAAAGAAACTGCCATTGACAAACGGAGTGAAGCACTCCTGCAGACACAAACAGAGATAGATGTTGTTACTCTTCTATTATTCTTATCTTGTGATAATGTACATATTAAATGATGAGTAATCTCAGGTACATTAAATAGATAAACAAACATTTGTCAACAGAATGACAAAAAGGCATGATACAGACCCTGCAAACGAAACACTCAGGATGCCAAAGGCAGTTCAGTGCGGAGATGTAATTTTCCAGAATGGCTCTGGCACAGCCGCCACATTTCGGTGCAAACATGTCAAAGTAATCCTTCCTGCAATAAGCTTTTCCATCCTTTTCATGAAATCCTTCAGAGGAAAAAGAAAACAAATCAAGTCAGAGTGTATAATTTTATACTTACTTACTAATTTTCTAATAAAGAAAACACACTACCCTCTGGACCAAAGAAGGATCCACACTGAGCACAGAAGAAGTGTTCAGGATGCCATGTCCTGTCCAGAGCCGTTACAACTTTCTGGAAAGACATTACAACATTAATAGGTGGCCAACGTATACAGTAGATACAGAAGATACAGAAAACATGACAACACATGTAAAGAGCAATGACTCACATCCAGTATAGGTCCGTTGCAGTAGTAGCATCGTGGAGAGAACAGGTTATGGTAATCTTTCTCACAGTAGGGCTGTCCATCTCGCTCAAAGAAGTTCCTGGAGCCAATTTCCTCTTGACAGTGTGTGCACACAAAGTGCTCAGGATGCCATGTGCGTCCCATAGCAGTCACCACCTGGACAAATAGAAAGTTTATTATTTCATTATATTAATTTAAATTCTAGATGCATCATCTTACCGGGGGCATCTCACCTGTCCCACAATTGGCTTACAGCAGGCACCACAAACTCCTTTAGCTACTGTCTGCACACCTAGTTTGTTGAGGTCAGACTGCAGGCTGCCAAGCATGTTGTCCAGCTTGTTAACCTGTGTCGGGGGCCCACCCTTTCCTTGGGCCATAATCTGAAATAGTTGAAAACCGTTGTGTTGAAGATGTACATGAACCAAACAGAAATATAATAAAATAAACTCAGTGAGAGATATTGAAGTCTGAGGATACTACAGCTAAATTCATTACGGTATGCTTCATAGAAGTGTGAAAAGAAAGCATAAGAAACAGGGGTTCATGCCTGCATTGAAGGGAAGATTGGGTCATACTCTGTTTGGCAGCCTACAGAAACCAGGACTTTAGGCAGTACAGGTGTAACTGGCTCCACTGGTGGAGGCCGGATTGGGGTTTCAAGGACAGGGAGATGGGGCTCTGGTTTGGGGGCAGGGGGTTCCTGAATTGTGGCTGGTGGAGGAAAAGGTTTTATAATCTGCCGAATTGGTGCAACCGGTTCCAGGATGTGACGAGGTTGATGAGGGGGAGAAGGAGGTGGAGGAGGTGGTGGTGGTGGTGGTGGAATAGGGACAGGGGGCCGCTGTACTGGTAGTGGTTGCTTAGGTTCTTCTACAACAGGCGGGCGGCGAGGGGTGGAGGGAGAAATAGGTGGGAGCACCTTCCTTACAGGGACAGGCGACTCTGGGGGAATTATGATCTGAGGAAGAGAGAAAAATGGAAAGAGGGAAGCAGACACAGAGGAAAAGGTATAGGAATTAACTGGGGAAAAATTATTTGGGAAAACTGGTGAGCACACTGAAGCCAACCTTGTCGACCTCACTGGTGGCTCCATCAGGACGGAAACGCTGGGGTTTGGATGTGACGATCACACCCTCAGTCAGCCAGTCATCAGACTGTTTACGTCGTCGCTCTGAGCGGCCGATCCCAAACTTTCCCTGAAGCTCCTCTATGAGGCGGTCTTGGGAACTGTTCTTGTTCACAATGATGGGTCCCATCTTCCTGCGCAGGTGACCATCTCGGTACATGGGGTGCACGTTTGGAGTCTCCTTAGTGCGCCTAATCACTGACTTTATCTAAGGAGGATGGTGAGCAGCTCATCACATGTCCAATCATAAATCAGCTGAAGCAGTCACAGCAGAGTTCTGGGCAAGTAGGTGAGTGGATAAACTGTGGGTTTTTAGATCAAGCTGAGATGCAGCGGTGAATGGGCTTAGATCACACTTCATGCACCTGCATGCCTATATCAGTTTCACAACATGTCACGTTAGAGTCTTTAACACAAACCTGGTCCAAAAAGTAGCTTTTAGATAGACAATCTGGTTGACATGTACCATGCCAAGTGCTGGTAAAGTATAATAAATATACTTTTCCTCTATGCTTTCAAACTTGCATGTTTTCCTAATACTCATATATACATATACAATACTATATATACATATATTCTATAACAGAGTACACACTAGTAGTTAATCTTTATATTCAGACACTAGCGTAGAATAAGCAAGAGCAAACAGCAAATCCAAATAAGAGCGCTACATGTGTCAGGCAGCAGCGGCGGTGCATACATGTCCAGATGCAGAAACTCTGTCTATACTGGGAGTTTGCAGCAGTGGCAAGTCCAGTGCCACATCAGGGGTCCCGGGGCATGTGGATGGTGTCATGGAGTCATCCATCCAGCTGGCCTCCGTCAGTGGGGTCATGCTGCCATCTGTGTATGGCCTCTCAGTGTAAGGCGTCATGGTGCCATCCAGTCCATCGTGGAAAGACATTGACAGTTCCTCATCAGCCCAATCTAGATCTCCATTGCCATCAGTGCCTCCATCCACTGAGTCATCTGTGATGGTGTTAGTGGTGCTTGTGAAAGTGTCAGGCTGCACACTGTTTCTGTCCATGGGCAAGATGAGCTCCTCATGCACCTCCTGCATTCCTCTGCCCAACTGTGGTTCCTCCACATGTGCTGTGGTGTGATTCTGTGCAAAACTCATTTCTAGCAGCTTGTCTAGTGCCTCATCCAGGGACGGCTCCAGCATGTGAGGTTGCTGTACTGCGAGCGGGCTGACCCTCTGGGCTGAGGGTGTTGACTCCAAATGCTCTCTGCTGTGGCTGGTGAAGGTCAGTGCAGAGGGGGGCAGTGCAGGGGGAATCGTCAATGCAGAGATTGGAGATAGTGGGGATGTTTTTAAGAAAGCATGTGCAGAAGGTGCAGATAGGCTAGAGACAGTAGCAGGGATGGGTGAAGGACTCTTTGGAGCTGAGAGAGGAGGGGTGAGGTTTTTTGAAGGAGGAGGAGCAGATAAATTCAAAGCAAGGTTGTTGTAAGAAGCAGACCCTTTGCTCATAGTGTCAGGACCACAAGAAAGTTTACCAGTAGCTGAGGGTGAGACCCGTTCCATAGATGGACTAGGGGACTTGGAGGATTTGTGGTCCAGGACAGTGTTAACTGAGGTAAGAGAGGGGGTAGTGGTGGAATTGGAGGGACTGGGGCTATTCCTCATCAAATTGGAGTTAGAGGAAGACTGAGAGAGGACTAGGAGCGACTTGGTTTGGGATGACAGCATGGTGGCAGACACATCTATGGCTGAGTCCAGGTCAAGGTCACTGGCTGCAGACAATGAGGACAGAGGACTGGGTGGAGGGAGATGATTTGGATGGTAAACTGAAACACCACCGTCACCTCTATCCTCATCTATGTGCAACTCTAGACCATCAGGCAAAGAGAACAGAGGAGAGGCACAGCCAGACGGTTGGGAGAGAATAAGCAGAGGAGAAACCACTGGGTTGATGGAGGAAGAGACTGGAGGATGAAGACAGGTGGAAGACGCTGCTGCTGGGTCCAGCATAGAGCCCAAATTACTGGGCTAGAGAACAGAGAAATGTGAGAGTAAGAAAGGAAAAAGAAAATGACAGGAGAGGTTACAAAAGACCTCTTAGCTTTTGCTTGTTGATAAAGTGTAGTCTTTTGACTCCCTTTGCTTATTACCTTAAAGTCAGACAAAGAGGCCATCAGCTCATCTAGCTCTCTAGTGGCACAGGAAGCTGAAATTCTGGCTTGCTGCTGGGAGGGTGTGTCCAAATCACTGTGGCGAGCAGTGGGGCTGCAAAAAGATGTACGATTTGTAATTACACGCAAACATTAAAATGGCACAACAGCAGGACTTAAAATACCCATAATTCCCACAAGATTCCTCACAAGATGAGAAGCCAAATCTTTTCTCTAGTCCAGAGCTGTTACACATCACACTAAGATCAGATAACAAGCTCCAACAGGTGCTATATTACCTCACTCTTCTATTAAAATTTACAACTGGACACCCCGAGACTACAGCTGACAGACCAGCTGACTGTCAGCTTTTACATGTGCTCTGTCCACAGGAGGATAATTTTATTCCAGTTTTTAAATTTTTGTTATGATGTGTGTACCTAGAACTGAAAAGGTGGTTATGGGAAGTCGTCACTGTTTTTCTTTTTTGCTTTTAACTGCCACAGTCATCCAAGAAAGCAAAAGAGGTTGGCAAATGATAGCCATAGATCCGATCTGTAAACTAGCCACCTTTGTGTTGTAAAGTACAGAAGCAAAGATTTCAAAGCCCAGCTCAGGGTGAGTTGACCACACATAATCACATGTTTTGGCAGATACATTGATATCAATAACAGACAGCTGTTAAATGGAGCATATTCTTACAGAATACCTTGTGTTTGACACTTTTTAAATGTAACTCTTACGTATTGACAATCTGAAGCAGCAAAGGGGTGAAAAAGTGAGTTGAGGCAGCATTTAAACGTTTCTCTTAAGCACTGGTTTCATTCTTCCCATATGTACTTACACAAGTTGTATAGACAAATGCAGCAGCATGAACGACTTTAAGAAAAGATGAAGGGAAAGTGTGCACCACTAGAAAATGCATTTGAAGTTGTAGTGGGGGGACTGTACCTTGGTGAAGGTACAGAGCCCTCCAGCTCATTCAGAAGACTTTCCACGGTGGGTCGGGACTCATCCAACTTCGTTCCATTCCTCTTGGGCTTCTCCTGAGTGGGGGGGCCTACCAAGATGTCAGGGGTGCTGCCATTCTCGTAGTGGGTGATGCTGCAAGATGGTAAGGGTGGAGCAGCCTCCTCTGTGGACAAATGACAACTACAATTAATTCTGCTAACCACAAACAGTGCTTACAAAGCAGAGGGATGCATGTGTGTCTACCTGTGGTGGGGAATGAAGGGGAGCTCTGCTGTACAGCGTTAAGTTCCAACAGGAGCCTGTCAAGCTCTGAGAGGTTACTGCCCAGGGCAGAGGTCATGGCTGCTGTTGATGAGTCTGATGACTTCTGTTTATTTGGAAAACTGAAAAGATGGAAAGAAGAAACCAAGCAATAACAACTAGAGGTAAAAGACAACATGATATTAGTTTAAATATACGTGTATTTGGTGGAAGTTTGACTATTGGCAGCAAGGAGCAATCGGTTTTCATGTTGTACTGCTAATTCATATTTGGGAGTAGTGAGATGCAAAGTGCTAAAATCACAAAGAACAAGACTGTAACACTAAACTAATAAACATGAAGATAATGCATACGATATTCACATATTGGTTAGGGCTGAAGGATATAAATACTAGTAACACTAAGTAAATCTTGACGAGTTACAATGGAAGTATCTAATAATACATAGAATAGTTGAAGGGTTCGGAAAGCTACCTGTAGACGTGGTCCTCTTCAATGTGAGACAATGGAGAGCTGCTACTGTCCCTGGACCACGAACTCTTCTGGGCTGAACCTAACGACTGCAAAATACACATCAATTAGTCATACCTACCCACTGAAGAATGACAAGACAGGATGAAAAACATATTGCTCAATTTCCTGTTGTTTTTTATCAGATTTTGATCAGAGGCACAGAGACACACCTGAGAGAAATACATGCTGCTTTTTACTCTTAACTGGTAAAGCCCTAAACAAAACTGTTTGTTAAATTGCTTCATGGAAAAACATGAGTTAAAAAGTGAGGTTCCAATTAAATACCTGCTGAGAGGAGTGGTGAGAGTCCGACTGATCTACCAGAGAACCATTCAGAGCCTCAGCTGTGGGCGGGGGAGGGACTGGAGGTGGAACTGACACATCCTGGTATGATTGTCCTCCGGTAGGGATGGAGTAGGGCGTCTCATCAGGCAAGAACACAGGCCGCTTTGAGATGTGGGACGTAGTAGATTCCAGGTCCGCCAGCAGCGCATCTAAATTAAATGTAGCTTATATAAGATTTATTTTGTTGCAAGACGCACTACAACATGAGAAGATATCTTGTACTTGCCAAAAGAAATCAATGGCAACATACAAAGCAAATCTGTGATTGTCAAATGAAACTAATATTTGAAAGTCTAGATTTGCAGCTGCTTTTAGTGTTGATTGGATCTTATTTATTAGATAAGATATTTCAACCTACAAACATGCCCGAGCTGGAGACTAGTTCATTTTTTACTGAGAATTAAATCTTATTCTGAGAATGACTGTGACCAACTGAAGTGAACAAAAAAAGACAGTGTTTCTGAATACTGTCCAGGGTTGAGGGGGTACAGTGTTACCCCACTGAGTGTCCAGAGTGAGGAACGCAGGAACAAAATAGACTCTTACATCACACAATCCATGCATCCTCAGCCTGTCCAGAATAGACAGCAATCACTGGCTGCATACTTGGACCTGTGACAGTCTGTTTCAAAGAATCACTGCACAATTAATTTATAGAGCCAGAAAAAAGGTTGGAAAATTGTCCAAATAACTAAGAAGAAAGGTATCTTACTGAGTTGCTGTCATTTCTAAAATATAATCTATGTAGCTAAAAGTTGAAGGTCTGGAGGTTATTTCAGAAAAAAATGAATGAACATGAATGGAATAAATGTAATTCTTTATGATTTAAAAATATTATACCGACCACTATAGTATTTTTGAGTTGTCATCTAAATATTTCTACTTCTACAAACAATCAACCATTATTTTAAACAAAGTTGCAATATATTAAACAATATTTAATGTAAAAAGTCTGAAAAATTGGCAAGCTTTGAAATTGTGAGAAACCCCAGTACCTGTACTTTGATTAATTTTTCCAGCAGCTGTGTCTGTAATATCCTCCAGCCAGGGTTATATGTGAAGTAGACAGCAGTACAGGCAAAGATAGTGTGAGCAACATGAAATGATAACATGCTGCTACTGTACTGGGGGGAGTGGGGAGTGGTTTTAGAGCCAAAACTGGGTGACCGTATTCTTTCAACAACAGTATCATTTCAGTGTTCCTATAAATTAATCACAAACACAATGGAAAGTTTCCTAGTGCCTTATCATACATAAATTTGCATCTACAGATTGTAACTTCAAATTTCTGTATTTAAATCTAAAAAGAGAGCAAAAATGGCAAAAGATTAAATGCTCAACTGAGATTAAGGAGGATAAGTTTATAGGTTAAGTGTTATGTAAACCAGAGTCTTTCACACACAACTTTACATCTGCCATATTCAGTCACAATACTTTACCATAGTCCCAAAGGAGATCCTGCCCAGGCAGAAGCTAAATGTTTAGGTCACGAAGTTTGAACCATAATGTTCATAAACCACAAGGGAGCACAAGCCTATTTAAAGCAGTACGCTCAGCGAGAAGCCGATGTCTGTGCAAATGTGCTGAAATATCATGACCAGCTCAAAATAAGCTGCACCTGGTGCTGACATGCAAAACAAGGCCTTACTGAAGTTGACTTTGTCACTCATAAAACAAAGCGTCCAGAGAGAAAAATACCACAACACGTTTTGGGACAGAGATGAGTCATCTAAAATTCTGCACAGGATTTAGATTTAACATGAATATTTCTTATGTAGCAGATCTTCAGAAATGCCCCAACACTTACTAATTATGGATATATATTCCTAGAAAGTTCAGAGTAGTCATGACAGAGAGGACACACATAATGCCCAAAACACTTGTAGACAAAAGGCAGGTCTTTAAGACTTTGACAGCGTCGCTGCATTTATTACAATCGCTCGAACCTCCTGATATTACACAAGTGTACCCATGAACTCCAGAGTGGATCCAGAGGACATCCATTGATTACTCCTCTATTCATTCCTTTGTGTGTTAAATGTCTTTAAAGTAGATTTTTTACTTTATTGTAATGACAAAGTTTTTTGTTTGTCTAAAATCAATCAGTAAAACCTGAAATAGTGTAAGTGTTTCTTTGAGGCCTTCACTCTCAGTGTCTCTTCAATCAAATGGGTTTTATAGAAGACCTGTATTAAAGTGGAAGCACAGTAATTCGATCGATCAGTCAATGGACAAAAAAATTATTTGTGTTTATCTTAATAACCAATTAATCATAATAATAGTAAATGTCGAAGCCAAAATACTAAATCACTAGATCCTGAAAAAGCATTTGGTGTTTTTACACTAAAACAATAAACAATAAATTTGACTATAAAACGAGTCAAAATTTAAGAAATGTTAGGTTTTAAAAAGCAGCTTTAAAACAGTAGGAAATTAACTGAACTGAGAGTTTGAAATTGACTTGAAATATGACTTCATATAGATGCCACTATAATCACAGCTGCACATGCACCAGCATGGATTCTGCTATTTCTAGATCAGAACATACTAGAATAAAAGAACCACATTAGGGAAGAACTGTAACATAGTCAGACCTGTTTAAGTTTAGTGTCAGAAAAGTCTAATTACTAAATCCAAAATGCCAGCTTGTATCCTTTTATAGCCCTTGAGTAAGTGGTCTGTATTACACACTCTATTCTTGACAACGTGTACATGGATCTTACAATAATACTAAAATGAGTAATTAATATAATTTACTGCAGGTGACAAAAGCATAAAAACCTGAATATGCTACTGAAATTATGATGCTTTCTCTAGGGATGGCAGCATTGTATGTGTGATAAAGAGGTATTTTTCAGCCTCAAAAAGGTTTGGTCCATGAAGGGTTAGAAGCATTAAGAATGCAAACATGCACTGTAAGCCAAGTAACAGGCTAATCTTTTCCATTCCAGACAGGGGGTAGGAACCACAATGGACAAAGTCCAACTCTGCTCTAACAGCATCCTAACTCAATAGGCCATTGTGCAAGGTCTGGAGGATAAAAGCTGTCATCAAAAAGAGCATGACTGTGACTAATAATTCAAGATGAATTTATCAAACCTCAGTCAAACCATGTCTAGATTTACTTTAACACTAACTCTGTCTGACAGAGGAATCATCTGTGGTCACACTGTTGTAACTAATGTTCATCATGTTCAACAAACAACTCTGAACTTATGTGGACACTGTACACATACTTGTGGCAGTGGGCACATGTATAAACTTGTCTGTGCACACCCCTCCTCACCCAAGGCTTTACCAAGGCTCTGCAGCGTTTATCAGATGGGAGTTTAGGTGCATGGAGAATTCCACACATTCCTCTGTTCGCTCCATAGAAACAAACCAATCAGGCAGGGGACACAGGGAAGGTGGCTCTAACAAAGGGTACACATGGTTGCCTTAATGCTGTGAAACATCCAATGTGTCTTAACAGAAATCAAAACTATGGTTCGAAATAAAAGCAGAATAGATATTCCTCTTTAGCAAAGGTTTCTAGGTAGAGAGACTGTGAGGAATATATTTAAACACAAAACTTCATCTGTCAGTCCAAAAAATGAAAATAATGTGTTGACAATTGCAGGAGCTACTCCACTAACTACAGCATGCTTTGAATTCCAGGATAAGGGAGATGTCAATGTTTTTACTGTCCATTTCCCACTCCATTTCAGCATGGAGTACAGAGCAGGCACCAGGACCAGTTAAGATTTTTTTCTATTAACATGTGGGCAACGCTGATAGGCTACCAGGGTCCACAGCTCACCTGTTTATAGCCAGGGAGCAGACAAAAACAGCCCCCACACCGCAACCCTACCCAACACGATATTTATATCAAACAAGACGGGCAGGGGCCAGGGAGAGGGGTGGAGGGTGAGATGCCAGTGAGACAGACAGCAAAGATTAGGGAGAAACCAGGCACAGAGAAACAAAAAAAAAATAAATAAATAAAGACATAAAAAAAACAGCAAACACATCAAAAGATGAATAATATTCAAATAAATAAATTACAATGTACAGATAACAACTTGTTAGTTCATTACATCTCACAAACCAAGGATGAATGAAGGCATCTTAGGATGATAACTTCAAAATAAATGTACCTAAAAATATACCACCAGGCAGCCCCATATCAGAAAGATGACACCCCCCTTGGGAGAGAGCTAAGCCAAAATAAAAACCACTTCCCCAACAGAACACTAAATCAGAGACAGAGGAAAGAATTCATTCATAGGAGGACAATATGTCATGTAATTGGATTGAATGAGGAAGATGCTCAAAGAAAGGCTGTCTTGTCTTTCTTATGCTGAAACACTGACCTAAACACCCAGCCGCACGACTGGTAGATATCCAGCAAGACAGTAAGAACGGCCATCCACAATATCCTGATAGACTGGGTCACTGTGAAGTTTGCCCACATCACCCAAACTGGCAGAATCATTTAATATATATATTTTTTTTTTTGTGCTTGTGTGTAATTCAGCTTACCAGAATAAGGTTGTTGCATTATTTGTGAGTGTTGTGTTTGTAATGTCCTTTGTTGCTAATTACTGACAGCTGCCACAGATACAAAAAAGACTGAAATAAAAATAAACAAGAACTCTATGGAACATGTTTTTTTCTACATGAACTTTTAAAAATCATTAAAGTAAAAACAACAGGCAGTAACACGTGAATGTTGTCTTAAAGCAATTGTACAAAGCCGCCTGTAAATTAGTTTCTATATGACTAACCAGTTGTGTAAATGTTTGACACCTGTTGCTTAAGATAAGTGTTTACAAAAAGCTTAACAGAGTTTTATACCCAGCCCTAGTAACAGACTGTGAGGTGTCAGCAATGCAGACACAAAACTTAAATTGTATGACATTAGAATGGAGGGAAAAAACAGAAGTGTAATGTGGTGTTTACAGATATGAACTTCTCTCGTCTTTGAACATGCCCTCGGGCGTCCCCAAGTTTAAATAATGTTAGAACCCAGCAGAGACTCAGATTCCTGCTGCATTACCCAGACCTGTCACGAAAATAATCAGCACTGTTCTCAGAGCCAAGTTACAAGGCCAGGGAACAAGGCAGGCGTGGAAACAGCATGACCAGGGGAAGAGTGAAAGGCGCTACTAGTGAAGTCACAATGTGGTACTACAGTATTAAATAGGAAAACCCCTGTTCTAGCAGCAGGACCTCAGGCTCGAGGACCACCGCTGCACCCTCTAACAGTGTTTGCTGGCTTCCAGCACTGACTCTGCTCATTGTTTTTGTCCTCTGTTTCCTGAGGATGTGGGGCAGGGTCTGTTGCCTAAGCGATGAGGTCAGCCATGCAGTTCTCTCTTCCCCAAATCCAGAACAGGATGGGTGTGGGATTCATGAACAAGAGTGATTTACAGTCAGGAGCTTCCCTATGGCTAAGCAGGCAAGTCCACTGGTTAGGCATGGTATGCACTAACCTTACAGCTCTCAAAGGGTGATGATAGCTAGTCTGGTAACACTAACTCTGTGCTGCTCAGACACTTAGACACAGAAACCACTAAAGACCTTCTAAGATCTTTTGGTATGCTGTGCAAACGCTGTAAACATTTAAAGACCATGCTGCTTACATCTCAGCCAACTTTTACTCCTGCCTGGAGAACAAGGTGTTCCTCTGCAAATTGATCACAGTAAATATACCAGGACTGCTGTGTGTTCACAAAATATTTTTATGCATGTGCTGCTGCTGTGTTAGGCCACGTAGCCACCTCCTGCAGATACGTATGGGACTTGTGTGTCTGCACACTATAGAGCTGAGCAGCTCACACTGGTATATAAGATGTCGCCACTTCAGTGACAAATAGTATCTGCTCTCTGTGATATTTATTCTGAGATGATAGAATAAGACATGTTTGTAGACTGGTAGGGTAATGCACATTATTCTTTCTATCTGTTCCTCTTCAATGCATTCACTTCCAATCCTCATGAAAGTAAAAACACTAGTAAAATTACTACCAACAGAACAGTTTTACAGGAGACCACAGAATATTAAAAACGTACAACAACAGCTCAATTCAGTCAAGACTCTTGATTCAACAGTTTATCAAACATGAAATGCGGTAGAAATGCTGCTTTTTTTTCCCGTGGATAATGTGTACTGTAAACAAAAAATTTTTAAGTCATATTTTGAAAACCAACCTTACCACTGTTGAAAAGATGTGGATTAGCCCTGGAGGAAAACAATATGATTAAATTTACAATTACTGAATAAGACTGTAGTTGCTGTATTAACAAAATGGGCTAAAGATTGGTTAACATGAAGGAACCACCTTTAGGTCCTTACGGTTTAGGTTTTTAATGTGATTTAATAGTGGATATTTCTTCATAAATATACAGTTATCAAATAGCCTAACAGTAAACCGAGACCCTTGACCTTTCTGGCTGACATATCTGTGATTTGTTAGTAATTAACAAGCCACCAGTTTAGTAAGAATTTACAGCTAAAAGGCGAATCTGTCTTGCTTGAGTGTTATTTTCTTTTTAGTCATGACCCTCAGTGTAATGCATGTCTGATTTTCTTCTGTGTTAACCTGCAGATACAGAGCAGGGCCTCTTTAGCCACTGAGGTCAGTCTACCTGAATCTCACACAATCCTGAGAAATTCACAGATTCTATTCTACAAACACAAAGTACAGCAGCAGGAGACAAAAAAAACAAACATACAGGACACTGTCACAATTGGTTTACGGGTCACATATGGGTGAAGACTTGTTCCATAAGCCATATCAGCAATCCTAATGTGGTCTGGCTGCCACCTGGCCTGTACTGTAAAAGACTGATGAGAGAAAACCTGAGGAAAACTCTGACTCAGAGGAACGGACTGGAATAGAGCTCACACTCTGCTGAGGGAATTCCCTTCCTCGAGCAGAAAGCAACGCAGGCGGATCAATATACACAGATAGAGAGGAGTCTGATCAGGTTTCCAAACAGCTCCATGTTGACTTGTCAGTCATGAGGGAGCCTCTAGACAAGAACCTGTGGGAGTTTTTAGCTGCGAGTTTACTGGAAGTAATGTAAACCACAGTCATAAAGTATTTACAGGTATTTAGTGTGGTTTGTTTTTGCAAATTTAGTGAGAGCGTGGGAGTGTTCTGCCACACGATGCATACAAAAATATTTACATCGTTACAGTAGAACCATTTACCTTAACAGTTCTCTCATCATCAGGTTACAAAACCTAAAAGCTAAGAGACATTTCTAATAATCTCTAATTGTCTACAATTACCAGAAGATCACAAAAGACCGAAACCATCAGCCTCTGTCTGGTGGCAGCACACATGGAGCTGAGAGTATGGGTAGGAGGTGAGTCATGACCCAGAGAGTATTTGGCCTTGGACCCTGAGTGATGTTCGAAATTCCTTAGCAGCCTCGCCCCCTCCTTCAGCCTGCTGTTCACACTGTTTCAGTGAGACTGCAGGCTCCCGCACAACCAACAATCAGGCCTTTCACTGGCCCATGGCAGCTAGAGCATCTAATGTGCCCTGGAGGTATTCTCACAGGCCAAGCTCAAAATATGACCCAGTGCCTCTCCACTTAAACAATTCACAAAGGTATCTTACTGTCTTTGTGACATGAGTATAATGGAAGCATTTCTACAAATACCTGTCATGCAGAGAAGGAGTAATTTATTCTGAATTAGCAAGGCAAATATAGCTAACTGACCAGCTGTTGAAAAACTAATAACAACAGAATTAGAAGTTCAAAAGTTCAGTGCCTAAGGTCAAGGGCCAGTGAAATAAAAAGGTGACTGGTTAGTGACACGCAAGAAATAGATGGAGCTGATAGACTGCATGGAGTCTACTATTTTGTTAAACGGATGAACACATATTCACATCTCGGGGTATTCCAACTAACACCTGGTGTTTCAGAACTTGTAATGGGTATTTTCCTTAGTAACACATTCAAATTAATTTGTGCATCAGCAGTTGGTATTGTCAAATGAACGCCAATTGAAATCCTAAAACCAGCTTTCATCAAAATGCTATGAAATGTCACTGTTCCTGGCAATTTTAGAAAATAACTAATCAGGATGAGAGGTTGTCTTCTATTTTTTAAATCGGACTATTGTGTAGTAATAGTAAATCACTATGCCAATTTTGTACTTTTATTAAGATGGTAGACAAAACGAAAAGAAAATGTAATTGTTAATACCCAATTAAACAAAGTAAACTAAGTAAGGCCTTTGACACAGTTACACTGACTACAAATGAGGTCTGTAATGCATATATTGGCCATATATAGTTACAGACATGGCTACACAAATATAAAATATAAAGCCTGCCCTGTAGTAGAAATCAGAGTAACAGCACAAAGCCACAAGACTAACAACAACTACGAATGTGTGTCTTAGTAGAAAGTGACACAGTGAGACATTTTTTCTTGAACTCATGACCCCATATGTGTACTCACACACAGTATTTTAACTACAGTACAACAATAATTCCCATATAGTCCTGGTCCCATCCTAGTGTGCTGTAGTGTGGCTTTCAATCTGTGAGACAGCAAAGTGAATTGAGAGGTCAGTAATTAACCCGAGGATCAGCAGCAGTTAAGGCTGCTCCATCTGACTGTAGACACACTACAGGGCAGCCAGGCCAAGGTGGAGCTCACATTGTGCTGCACCGAGCAGTCTAAATGGGGAGGCCTGGTGACTCCACCACTTCAAAGCTGGAATGAATAGCCTGGGGGGGGGGAAGTTGAGGAGGTAATGTAAAAGCTCGATGTCAAAATGTCAGCCAAACATCTCCTTTCTCTGGCACACAGGCTGATTAAAACGAGTTGGTCTGAGTGAGGAGTACCATTAGATCACCTGAAGCGTGCAGACAGGGAGAGTTTAAAGGAGCTGCTGCTGCTGGGGACTGACGTTAGCGGGTCCCAGTTGCTAGGTTAACTTACTACGATGCTTATCTTAAACCAAGTGGGCAAAAATGGGAACCGTACCAAACATTCACGCTGCCACGCCGTGCTGTAACACTTGAGGCACATATTAGCGAGCTTTTTCCCGAGCGAGGTGACAACAATGACCCAGAAACTGTGTTTGCAACATGAAATCTGGTCGTAACGTCAACTCCTCCACCCTGCTCTCCACTCCTCACTGGGCACTGTAGGGAAACACTGAGCTCTCTCAAAACAACTTCTTCACTTACCTAAATCGTCCATGGTGACTGTGTGTCTCCGTCCTGCGTCCCTCTTGTGTTTTGCTGAGCTTCTCGACTCCACGAAGTCTCAGTTTTCCTCTCTGGACTTCTGCACCGCTGCCCTGAAGTTGGTCAGGCGAGCTGTCGTGAACGCGCAGCAATAGATATGTATGTGTACTTTCCCAGAACGCGCGCTCTAACTGAATAATGAGCGACATCTAGCGGCCACAGGCTGCGACTACAGGTATCAATGGTAGACTCACACGTGTTTCTGAAAGTAACGATGGCATCTTTTTTATTTTTAATTATTGGTCAAACAACACCACACTCTGTACAAGTAATCAACGAAAGAAAATCATCAGACATATTGTACATGCTCGACTAGACCAGTTTTTCATATACTAAATCTGTATAGTTACAAACAGGTGTGTCAAATAAATGAATGTATGTGTAGGTGTGTACAAATGACATCTAAATGCACAAATACCAAATTGCACATTCGATAATTACTTGCTCTTGCAAATTACAACTTCAACTGCAAGTCTAAACTGAATGATATGACTGTATTAAAGTGACTGACTGTGATTGGGTTATCTCCCTAAAGCATATCTGTAGTTCACATTTTTAAGGTAGGCCAAAGTTTTATAATAGTGACACATAACCTGGCCTGTTTGATTTTTAATACATCATCCTAAACATAATCAAGAAATACAAAAGCAACATAGAGATAAGAAAAGGGTCAATTCATTTATTAATTCACTGTTCATTAAAAAAAACACCTTAGAAGGTGACCATAGATGTCATATTCCCTCCCCAGAGACTGATATGAGGAAGCAAAAAAATAAATAGTGTTCCTGCTGCAGTGGAAGAATTAACAATCTCACCTTGTCTTTGCACCTTGTACACCAACAGTATGTATACACTTCTTGTGTAGAAATATTTACTATGTCAAAATCCAAATGATACCAGCTCCCAACGTTAAGTAACGTAACAAGTAAAGTGAAAAGAGAAAGATGTACACTACAGCAGTACAAAATTAAACACCTAAGCCTTCACACAAATAGAAAATATTCCACTTTTTTCCATTTTTTTGCATCATACAAAAACTACTGGGTACATGTACCATTCAGCTTTTATTGAACACATTTTGCAATACCACTGTATTAGTACACAATTCAGCCTACTTCGGTGTATGTTCACTTGGTCCCACCAGTGATCCAGGTTAGCGGGTGAGTACCAGTACTGAATGGACCTCAGTACTGTGAAGATTCACTGAATTAGGATTTACTACAATGAAAATGGTAAAAATTGAATAAATATTCAATTACTGAAATTTAAAATAAAAATGCATTTTATTCTAAAAACATACAGTAATATATAACTAAATAAAAGTCTAAAATAAACCAAGTGATAATTGTTAAAACTCTACTGATTTCAGCTTCCTCTCCTCCTTCTCAGTAAGAGGCTGCTGGGAAAGGATTTTGTCGTGCAGGCGGTGGTGTTTGCCTATACCCAGTTTTGGGAGGCCTCGATTCAGGCCCTCCAGGAGCACGCATGACTTGCACAGTGCCTGGCTGGAGATGTAGCCACAGCGGCTGCATGTCCCCTGCACAGGCATCTTTATCCCCTCTCGCACAGACAGGTTCTCTCCTGAGTGGATGATATCCATGATGGAGCTAGACCTTACACTCTCTAGGTCCTTCAAAAAGGTCCTAGCATAGCCACGATAAGCATTGGGAGAGTATATACATTCAGTAGAAAAGTAGTCCAACTTCTTGAAGTAAGCATACAAAACAATCTCTTTCTCATATGCATATTTAAGGGGCTTGCAACGCGGCACAACCCCTTCACCCTCGCTGGATGTAGAGATGGCAGTGCAGCGGCGCAGTCTAGCTATGTCCCCTCGTAAGACGTTCATCAAAACAGTTTCAGCCACATCATCAGCATTGTGACCTGTGCAAAAAAATAAATAAAATAAATAAATAAATCAACAACCACATCTACCAAATGAAAAGAAAAAAAAAAAGCTAATAAAATATTAGATGTTACATTTTACATTTCCAGTCTGAAATTTCTGTCTTTAATGAAAGGTATCTGGGTTGAAGTTACCTGTGCATATCTTATCCACCTTCAGCATGATGGCTCCTCTGTCTAATGCCTGCCGTCTGAACACTCCACAGAAGGTGCAGTTATTTTTCAAGCCCACCTGCTTCACTATAGCATCCATAGTCCATCCATACAGCTCCTCATATGACACAATCTTCAGTGGCAGCTCATACTGTTGCTGATTCCTCTTTACGGTCTCCAAGGAGTCATCTCGGTAACCAGTGATTCCCTCATCCACTGAGAGAAGCATAAGTTCAAGGCCATAGTTGTATCGCTCATTTAGGAGCTTCATTACATGTGCCAGCACTGTGGAGTCCTTTCCTCCTGAGGCAGCGATTCCTACCGTCTCCCCAGGTTTGAACAGCTTTGCTGCCACAATTGTCTGATGCACTTCCTCTTCGAAGGCCCAGAAGAAGCACTCCTTACATAGCGAGTGACCGGTTTTTGGACGTTTCAGCACGGCACGTTTCTCGGCACAGCTGCTACACAGGACAGGCATCTTGACAGCTAATGGAAATCTGAAAAATGTAAAAACTTAGTAAACCAAATGATCCTGAATGTTTTAATGTCAAAGTCAGATGTATAATTAAACACCAACTCATCAAATCAAATCTCATCCTTTCACTATTTTCATAGCATAAATAAACAAAGTTACAGGTAAAAAAAAAAAAAAAAAAAAAGTACCATAAATACGTTTATCTCCGGGATTTCAGGGTATCTCTATGGTAATAATATTTTATTGCAACTTAAACTTATATTAAACACTAGAAATCTGGCAATTAGACCAACTTATACAAACCACCAGTGATTCGACAAACAGTATTTTAAACTAGAGAATTCAATACACTTCAGGACACTTCACGACAGAAAAAACATTGTGGATAAAGTGAACTGACCCTTCAGCGATATTTGTGGTCTGATGTTCCTAAGCCAAGCCGAGAGTTAAACAAAAACATTAAAAACGCTTTATAATAGGAATTTACTTTAGACATAAGATTTTAATCGTGAGCTCTGAAGATGAAGCTCAGCTGACCAAGTTAGTTAGAGTTTGTCAATTCAACAACACACGCAGACCATAGACTAACCAAAAGGTTGATACAGATGACTAAACCTTTTTTGCGTAAGAGTTTAAATAGTTTGATATAATTAACTCTGAAACACATACATAAAAGGCAAATAGCCACTTTTGGAGATATGGTCCAAACTCACTTAACGTTACTAAACGTGTTTCAACGCCTAGCTAGCCAAGTTAAGCTAAATAGTAACATTTTCATACCAAATATCCGATGGACCGAAGTCTGAATTGAGAAAGAGGATGGGAGTACTCTAGCGTAATACTTTGAAATATGTACTTTTTCTTACTTAAACAATATAAAGTATTAGACGACTAAATAAAGTAGCATGTTGTTCCATCACGAGTCCAGCTCATCTTCATGGCAGACCGGAAAGTACCAGGAGTTCTGAGCTCCTGCAGTGCCACCTACTGGTCGGAGGTGGTCAGGACACATGACAAACTGCAATTCCAGACTTGGGATGCTGTATGGTACTTAAAACAATTCAACATTATTGACATGACCTTTGTCCATTATGTGATGTCCCTTTAAGATATAAAGAACAACCAACAACCAAGTCAAATGTAAGCAATAAGGATTTATTAGTTTGCTTCAAAGAATGTCACTACTGCAGCAGCTGCAATAGATATCAGAATGCTGTTTGGTAGAAACAAAGGACAAAGGGTATCTGCTGGAGGGGAGTAAGGTGGCCGTGGTCAGGGTTCATAACAGGAAAGAGTCACAAGCTTAGATGACAGGGTGAAAAGCACCCCGCTGATGCCACTGCATGTCTCTGATGCGCCGGACTGACTGGATCTGAGGAAACTGGGCCCCGAACTCAGTGCTGTCCTTATACTCCCCCTTTTCAAACAGGTACTGATAGCCTCTGTAGCCTGGATATTGATAGCCCACCCAACTGGTACACCAGGACAACAGAGAGGGAAAACATGTAAGAGACAATCAGAGGTCAAAGGACAGTAATGAGTGACAGGTAGCAGATAGTTACAATTTCATTAAACATGGAGGACTCACGTGCCACTCTGAACCCGGACAGATGAGACCTTCTCCTGGTAGCCGTGTGCGTGAAAGCTGGGGACATCATCATCGATGATTTCTATCTTCTTTCCTGCAAAGCTGGGGTTTTCGTAAAGGACAATCTTGTGCTCCTGGCTGTCCTGAGAGAGGAGCAAAGCATAAACTCGCATTAGTGCAGAGGGTGACATGTTAAGCAGCTGATTGAATGACTGATGGGATTATGGAACCACAAAAATATGCCTCCTTACCACTTTAATCGGGCGGAATGCAACAATGGTGTCACTACGCCTGCTGTTGGTCCAGGAATCCCAGCGAGGATACTCCCCCTTCTCAAACACATACTGCTCCCCCTTGCAGTTGGCCTGCTCATATCCCACCCATCTGAGAGGGCAGAAAGGAAAGACATATAAGGTTGTGGTTGGCATGGGGCCAAAGCAGGAAAGAAAACTGTGACACGCATAGTTGTTTTTGTCCATGACATCCCCTACTCATTCACAGAGCAGCCCATTTTTCTTTCTCTGTTGGGAAATAATTTCCTAGGTTTACTGTCTGTCTCTGACCCACACTCACGGTCCACACAGCACCAGTATGGAGCCCACTTTCTCCACGCCTGCTTCCTGGAGGTTGTTACAGGGACCAGTCAGCTCATGGCAGCGTCCCTGGAAGTTTTCTTGCTCATAGATAACCAGCTGTGACGCAGCAGGAGAAGAGAGGAGAATTGTGTTTTTAGCACGTTGAAAAAGCTCTCGAGAGCATCATTGAGCTGCTGGTCTCAATTTGTGCTAGTCTAGCATGTTAAGAGGCTGCAAATAAGGACTGCACAAGAGGAGGAGGTTGTAAATTATAAGGTGTGCATGATTTGGTGTCTGTAAGTCTGAAGCATTTCCTCTCACCTTAAATGCACTGGTGCCTGGCTGCTGCTGCTTGGATGCAGGGTTCTGGTGGTCTGTGGCCATAGTGAATGGATCAGCAAGGAGGAAACTGAAAAGAGATACAGACAAAATGATATAGTTTTGTCTCTGATTAATAGCTATGGATGTCTACATGGTATGAGTAGTTACACATCTTAATGTCTAAATTGAGCAGGTTAAACTGTAGGTAATACCACGCTCACTGATTTTGTTTTCTATTATTTTCTCACACACTTCTGCACAGAAGCATCCACGCCTTTTGCCCCAAAATAAGTTATCAGCCTTCTAAAGACAAAATTACAGCAATGCAAAATGGGATATAGATTGTAGAAATCAAAATCTGAAATATAGAATCAAAAGGAAGACATATTCTGAATATAAATGTTAATTTTACATTTATATTTACAGCATGTGCCATGACGGACATGAACCTCTTACCAGTACCTGTCTGTGCCAGTGTGTTTGCGATGGCACGGTGAGCTCAATATATACGGGACGCCCAGGGGTGGAAACTCTGCCAACAGTACCCACAGAGTCCAAGCCAGCCTGCAGATCGGCCTGCCATAGGCCCAGCACACTGAAATGAGGGGTCACCATGTAGCCTCCCCCCCACCCCGGGGGGTGTCACACTCCCACAAAGTTATTTCATTAGTTGTCAGTTTTGTCCAGCCCGTCATTGTTCGATATTCACATGATTCAGCACAAACAGTGCCAAGAGTCCCACACCTACAATGAGAGGGAGAGAGAGAGAGAGAGAGAAGGATTGTAAAAGATGGGTTTTACTGCGCTGGAGTGATTCAGACGCACATGAATAACAGCCCAAATACCGCTGAATATTTCCACAAGTGTAGTTTTATTTAGTATTTCATTTCTAGAAAACGGTATTGTTGTTGTTTAATGTGAAACCCCACTGCAGCTGCCGTTTGCTCAGATAAACAGCTCCCAAGCTGAACCTGTTGACCACACATGAAAGCTTTCTTGTACTGGCAGTAAAAAATAGTTCAGTGACAATGTATTTTATTTAATGCATGCAATACACCGTTGTTGGAAAGTATGTAGTCCACTGTTTATCAGTGGGAAAATCCTGTTTACCTGTGTAGTTATTAGTTACTCGACTATTTAATTAATTATATACTGCCAAAATACAACATTTATATACAATTTTAAGTTAAAGAAATGATAATATAATTCATTAAAAACCATTTGCATGGACCTAACCCCTTAGTTGGGAACCAGTGGTCTAACTCTCAGTGGCCTCTCACTGTTGCCTGTTTGAAGCAGATGAAACTGGCTCCAAAGGAAAATACTGCTCGTGCATAGATGCATCGGTATTAAAAGTCAAATAATGTTGTTGCCTGTACCAATATAGATAATAATATATAGTCAAAATTTCAACTCATGCTGGTGGTGGAGTATTTTTATCCCTATAATTCTTTGACTATTTCAGTTTTCACATACTTTATACGTTACTCCATTAGCTTTTACATGGTTTTCCTTTACATTCGTCTTACATTTGCTTGGCACTTTGAATTTATGTTTCAATGTAGGATGTATGTGCAACGTTATGATACAGTTTAAAATACATTTTCTTCTACTCAGACTCAACAAGGAGGCGTCTGCATCAATGTGCATGGGCAACATGTGATAACGTGAAAGGAGCTGTGAACTGGGAGTATATTTATTTTTTATTTTAGAACATTTCTTAAAATATTTCCAAATAGCTTGAATCGTTCTTCATATCTGCTGGTGAAAGTATTTAGACAGTGAATGTTTATTTACATCACTGTCATTGGCTGAATTACATCTTTAGTCATGCAACCTGTACTACTGATGTACTGATATAAGTGTGTTTTTGTATTGATATAAGCGTCAGTCATCATGTTGGATCATGATGTGGCCACACTGGCTTTCTTCTCACTGCACATACTCTGTTTCTGTGCTGCACACTACTCTAATACTAATCAACCCTGGTAATCTGTAAAATGCTAACAGTGTTGAAAATAGTGTTTAACATGACATACCATAATATAATGTATTTATAATGAACTCAAACATGCAATACAAGTTGCCGATGTGTTTTTTTTTTTTTTTTTTTGTAAAGGCCTCATGGTCCCAAATGGAGACTCTGAGTACATGAATGCTCCAAATAATATGTTTGTGATTTATTCAAATGTGGTTTGATTATTTGATTTGATTTGTTTTTCACCTCCTTACACTTAACAAATGAATTCAATTACTAGTAATCAGTCACGGTTTAACTGAGCTTTCTTGAGATGAAAACGGAGCTGTTAATGATAAAGCCATCTGTTATTTGATGATTCACAACACAGAGGAATTTGAATTAGAGATGTGGCTGTTACCGATGCTTTATGCTTCAGGGAAAATCACAGATGTAAGTGTTGGATGGAAGGTGAGACTTCAACCTAGAAATAGTCCAAAATATACTCTAAGAATAATAAATATCTAATAGCCTGCATATGTACTTTTATGTTACAGTAAAAACTCTTAGGACTGTGAAACATGAATTTTGACCCTGTGTTATTAAAAGACTAATATTAAACCTACCAGAACTATATATGTTTAAAAGATGCTTTTTAATAATCACGAGTTTAATGTAGCTAATATTAGTTCCTTATGACTACCTGGTGGTCATGCACCATGAGGATCATTAACCATCACATGTACAATGATCACTATGGACAGGAATGCAGTGCACTCTGTTTTGATGGAAGGCATACATACAGTATGACATCATTTCCCTTGTAGTTAAGCAGAAGCATATTCACATATTCACTTTATAAGTCATGGTCTCCAAATGCTGGATGAGCTTACTGACTTAACTGGAACACACAAAGAGTAAAAATGGCACATGTACCGTAAAACTAAATTCAGTCCAAAACACGTGTGGTTTAATCTGTAATCATGTTGTTTCTATGTTATTTCCACATTGATTTTGTTGACATATTTGAAAGTGTTTTTTTTTCCAAATCTTTGTAGTCATTTCCATTTTCACTTACAAATATAACATCACCAACACACAGGACAACTCCAGGTCAAACAACTTTTATTCGCCACTGAAACATACATGGCACACCTCACTGGGCACAAGCAGCGTTTGCCATGGTCAGGTTAAGGCATAGGGCAGGCACTGTCTGCAGCGTAGGGGAGGCTGAGGGAGGGATTGGGAGGCAGGTGAGGATCCTGCTCAGCTGGCTCCAGCTGTGGCAGGGGGGGCAGGAGGTGCTGGGGCAGGTTCGGGGTCGGGGCCTGGGCCGGGAGCTGGATCTGGGTCAGGAACAGTGAAGCAGCCTCTCTTGTGCCACTGCATGTCCCGCACACGTCGGACAGACTGGATCTGTGGCGCGGGGGCCTCCCAGTCGTTCCAGTGCTTGAAATCTCCTCGCTCGAATATAAACTGACGCCCCCTGTAACCTGGGTACATGTAGCCGACCCATCTGGAAGAGGGGAAACAGTGAGAACAGGTCATAGAACAAATTAAAAAACTATGTGGATTTATCTGGTTGGAGTTGGGTGGAATAAACATAAAAACAGGAGAGCTTTGTATGAAACAAGGACGTAGAGAGGAGCTTACGTTCCGTTAAGAGCCTTAACACTTGCTACACGATCCTGAAAACCGTGGCCCCACAAACTGGGCACATCATCATCAACAATCTCCATCTTTCTACCAGTAAATCCAGGGTTCTCATACAGGTGTAGCTTATGTTCAGCACTGTCCTGCGAAGGAGAAACACATCCACATCCTTCAGTGTGTCTCCACTAGATGCTGAGTAGGTAAAACAACGATGTTTGGTATCAAAATGCTACGAATTAAAGGAATGTGTGGGTAGCTCACATATGAAACCCTGCACACTTTTCATGTCTGGAGATATTTATAAGATTTGTGTGTCTGCAGTGTCAGCTTTGTATTGAGACTCGGGACCCACCACTTTCAGTGGCCTTAGAGAAAAGAGGGAGTAGCTGTTCTGACTGTTGGTCCAGGTGTCCCAGCGTGGATACTCGCCCTTTTCCAGAATAAACTGCTCCCCTGTGAACCCATGCCGATCATAACCCACCCAGCTTAGAGGAGAAAGAGGAACACAGATAGCAATGTGAGAAGGGGAGTGTTTAACAGATCAAATAAAATTTTCTAAATGAACTTGAGTCAAACAGTTTTGTGAGTGCGGCATCACTTACGGTCCTGACTCAACTATCACAGATCCAACCTTCTCCAGTCCTTTCTCCGTCACATCTTTACACTCTGCAGAAAACTCCGCCTTGCAACCCTGGAAGTTCTCGAACTCAAACAGCACCACCTGGATCACAGAGCGAGACGCGCATGTTACCAGTCAGCATGGCACTGACACAGCCGCGTTCGCTTCAGTTCCACTTGGGGAAGTGGCACACTGTATGTCATCTTAGAAAACCACATGTGGTGATTTGATACGGGGGTTAAAAGAAACTAAAATACACAGAAGGAGCATAAAAGGGGTGCAAAAAATACTGACACTGGAAAATCAAGCCAGGTCTTCACCTTTGGACAGGACCAGTACCTTATACGTGGCTCCAGCTCCACCCTGGCTCTTTCCAGCAGCCAGCTGCTCCGGGGCACTCTGCTGCTCTGACATCCTCCTGATCCACTGCTCCTCCACTTCTTGGCAGCAGCGCACACACACAGAGACAAAGCACCGTCCATAATGCACATACACACAGGCATGTATATATGCACACAGGAGAGAAGCTGAAGTGTCACAGTCGCAGCTTCTAACTCACGCTTGAACAGAAGGATTGTATTCATTTTGGCCTAAAGTACAGTAGCTTAACCTTCAGCTTACACTATATCAAATGATTGTGTAACTAATGCTAGATTATTCAGGTTTGTAAAGTATACACTCATCGTCAGGTTTTATTGCAATCCATGATACCAAAATCCTCCAACCGTGACTTTTCACTGATGGAGGACAATCTAACTGTGCGTTGCAATGGAATAAATACACTTCAGCTACTGATTCCAGTGTCCAGAATGAGGCTTTTACCTGGGTATGCCTGCAAGGAAATGGTAGTGTCCCTCTTTCTCAGTGCCACTTGGTGTTTGGTGGGGTTGAGCCATTAGAGGGCAGGGACAGGGGGGGTATTTATGGTTTATTTCTGGCCACAACAGCAGAAAAGGGGGAGCTGTTGATACAGCAAGTCTGTCGTTCACATTGTGTCCGTAACGCTGCCTCTCAATAGGCAGCTGTGTTGGCACACGCTACCCTGCCTGTCCGCCTGGCTGCCAGTGAGCACTGTGTGCGGGCACAGGGGGAAAGAGCCAAGAGGATTCAGCCCTGCTCAGCACAAACACACAAACATACACACACTCTCAGACTACGCCCAGGCTCAACCGTGCAAAACTTCATCACATCTTTCTGGCAATTTTGGGTTAGTATTATCAGCACTGTCGTCAAATGGTTCAATTCAGATGTTCGACAAATAGCCCAGAATAGAACTTTGATCAGTAAGAAAAAATATTTGATTCAGAATATTTTGACTTTCAAAGTGCTTCCTGTGGTTCTAGTTTGAGAAGTACATGTACTTTCATGTTGTTTTTTTTTTTTATTTCTCTCTGCCTGTTCTAAAGGGTTTCCCTCCTCTGTTTTGAGGTAAAACACCCTCTAGTTGACATCATGGGGAGAGACGTTTATATCATCAGGATTTTAGATGATGTCATCTGAAGGAGCAAGGTGACCAGAGACTGCAACTTTTGAGAGTCTGAGATTGATGTGTTTTGCCATTCACGCGCGCGCATGCACACACACACACACACACACACACACACACACACACACACACACACACACACACACACACACACACACACACACACAGAGGATGTAAACTGAACATCTGTGAATTCACCCTTTAAGGTTTTTAAGTTTCCATAATTCTCACTAAACCAGAAAAATCTAAACATCTGTTTAATGTTTAAATGGGTATGTATATGTAAACAAGCACTAAACAGAGACTGTAGCTTAACTCACGTAAATTTTATTAAGAATTTATTCACTTTTGGACACTGGTCAGCATAACACAGTGCAATATACATCTTTACTTTCAAATTTTAAAAAAAAGGACAAAGAAGGACATAAAAATAAACCCTCACATTTTATGACAAAGTAAAACATCCATGTACATAGCAGACCAACAACAGACAAGACATAGCCAACACAAGGGGGCAGACGTCAGTGCTGTAGTGCATCGAATGACAAAGTGCTGTATAGGAGCGCAGAGTGAGTGGGTGGATGGTAAACATGAGGAGGAACTGTTATCTGTAAAAGCAGCTACAAATAGTCAGGTGTGTTTGGAGCACTGTAAAGGGTAAAGTCATTTAAACAATGTAGTGACCAACAAACAACAAACCACCCCTCCACTAGAGTAACCCCAACACTCAGTCAGTTTGAGCAAAAGCCTGTTGTGTCAGTAAAGATTGTGCCCACACATTAATGGGGACAAAATAGAGGGAAAATTGCACATTCATTGGAAAACCATTGTCAAAACACGATCGTGTGTGTGCGTGTCTGCTACAAGAGAGTATGGCTTATTATGGATGCTTACAGCTACAATCAATCAACCTTTTAAAAGGAGGGAAGACAGGCTGATTAGTGTTTTCATAAAAGATTCAAGAGAACATTTGTGCTGAGTAAGAGTGTGCATGATTGACAGATGCAAAGTCACTTAACCCTCTCCCCCCCCAAAAAAAGTCCCCTGTTGATCTTATGAAAAGACAAACACACATAGACAAAAGCACATACAGTACAGTATGCTGTAACCGTGACACTGTTAGGTTGTGGAGTGTATCAAAGTAAGACTGTGGAGCCTCCACTGCATTGATGCATCTTAATGTTTTCAAAACTAGCTCTCTGCCTTTGTTAAACGGTTCATAATACAAATATAACATCTCTTGATTACAATTACTAACATCATATACAGTCCCACTTACAATCAAGTCAGTGGTGATTTGTTCTCTATGTTCAAAAGTCATTAGTGTCTGAAATGTTATCCTATGGCAATGACCCCCCCCTCCCAAAACAACCTCCACACACATACATACGCAGCTAAGTAATGAAACTAAACACATTTTGCAGAGGTTTGGCTGGATTGTCGTCCAGCATTTGTGAAGCATGTCCAGGATAAAGAGGCGTTGCGGTCCCACTAGTTAACCATTTCCTGAAATGCAGTTGTTGGCAGGATATAACTGCCCCCACCCAGACTTCTTCTGGTCCCTATTTAAGTGTTCACACGAAGTCCCTCCTGGTGCAGGAGAGCTCCCACAGGTTCAAGCATGAAATGGATAAAGCACTGCAGCCTGATGTTTTTTCCCCCTTGCTTGTTCTTTCTGTCCATAAAAAAGGCACCATGCACTTTTATCAACCCAGACAGGAAGAGAACGACAAACAAATAGAAAAAACAAAAAACAAAATCCATCAGCAGCTGTAGATTCGACTCTCTCTACTCTCTGGGTCAATCAAACATTAAGGCTTCTGTTTCATTTAGATTCTTCCGTTAAGGCAACCTTGAGGAAGAGGGAAGGGAAAGATGACAGTGAAAAAAAGATATACTGCAAATAAATGAGATTTTTAACACTTGAAAAGTCTCTCACCTCATTATTTCATTAGTTTTCATTTTCATATTGACTCAAGCGCTTCTTGGACTTCAGCTCTTTCAACCACTGGGGTGAGTCCTCCACACTACACAGATAGGAGGCAGAAAACATTACTAAGTTGAAAGTTAATACAGGAACAAAAAAATAAATGTGCAAACTCAGTCTATAGAGAAAACATCTTTTCATCAAGTGTCTCTTACCCATTTTCCTTCCCACCAGGCGTGGGCAGTACACGTGCTGCCCGCGGAAGGAAGGGTGACTTAGGGGATCGAGAGGGCTGCAAAGGTGGCGGGAGCAGGTCCATCAATTTGATTGTCAGAGTCACCCCTCCTTTTCAGCTGGGCCTGGCACAAAAGCAAGACAAATGAATTAATTGCTTTAGAAAAGGTCATCCAGGTGAGCTTACAATGAAAGCACTCAGTGTAGCCATGACAAGAGAGGCCAAAATTAGGTACAATAAAGTGACTGTAGATTTTCTCTAGATTTTTTCTATTTTCTATGGAGCCCGATATCCTGTGGCAATGACTTCCTTATAATGGTTCGGGAAGTAGATACTATGGCCAAAACCTAAATGTGTGCAAATAAGATTAAAACTCACCTTTAAACTTGAAGGGTCGACCCCAGGGAACAGGGCAATCCTCTGCGGCTGAGAGGAAACAGCAGGGCTGGCATCAGCTCCTTTGTTCTGCTCCTCAGAGTCTGAATCATCTTTACTCTCAACTTTTGCCTCTGTCATAGGAAGAATACAAGTTATTGTCATTTGTGTGGACACAGCATAGTCACTAGAAAGGTGTAGGGGGTGAGGTGCAGTTAGACATTTAGCGCTTCATTTCTGGGAGATCAAAAGTGTAAGTATCTCATTTATCTCTTTAGTGCATCAGTAACACAAAGACTACAGGTTCTAGGCAAAGTACTAACCCGTGGAGTCTCTGTAAAGCCAGTCCTCAGTGTTTTCTGATTCTCCGTCTGCCAGCACAGCACTCTGACGGGTAGCCCTGGTGGGCCGTGTCCGCGGCGCTCGTTTCTTTGCCAGCTGGGCTCTGGAGCGGAGAGCACTCGTGTCTAACAAAGTGGTTGGAGCCTGATGATTGAGACACAGAGAGAAACTATGTCAGCCAACATGCATTATGAGCATAAAAGTAGAATTGAGAACATGAACATGGCTTTCTTAAGAAGCCTACAATTCAAACAGGCCAGTTGAAAGACATGTATGATCTTAACTCAGGTGACACTTACATCAGGGAAAGACAGGGTCTGGCTCTCAGATGATGATGAGGGAAGAAGGCTGTCCGGAGAATCACTTTCAAACTGTGAGCCACGTTCACCCGGCGTGTGTGGGGGGGTGGGTTTCCTTGGTGATGGGCTGAGGTTGCTTTCTGAACTGGGAGTGGCAGGAGTGAGGCTGACAGAGAATACAAGAAAAGGGGTAAAAAAGTTGGGAAACACTTATGAAAACAACTGTGCAGCTGCTGTAACCACAGTTTCACATTCCCGTTATCTTGTCATCATTTCAGCGATAATCAAAAGCAGTTCATATAAAAAACACATATGTAATAGACTGCAATTTAGCATTTTTTATTAATTTGAATGACCTTGTTGTGAGTGTTGATTAACATAATATTCTGGCCACAGGAGGTCAGTAATACCTTGCAATGTAACTACCCACACAAAACAACTGTACTACTGTGTTGCACAGTAGTACTGTAGTAGTAGTAATGTTAGTAGAGATTTCATTGAAAATCTAATTGGATTCAATGCAAACATTGTGTATGAATCCATCCTTTATGTTTAAATCTTTACCAACTGTTGCTCCTGAGACTGCACACTCTCAGACAGTGTCTGAAGAGACAATGGCCTCTAAAAACTAAACTCAAACTGAAACTAGCAAGCTATGTTTACATGCCTTCATTTTAATATATTGTGTTTTTTATTTTATGCAGTGGATTCAATATATCAGGGGCAGTCTTGTATCTTTGTTGCACTTGTCTGTAGTACTACACAAAGTATTCTTGCACAATCATATAATGACATGTCGTATTCATTCCATATTCTTAATAGCAATCAGTGGCTGCTTATAAAAAATACTCTTTTATGCTCCTCCACACCATTACGTCACACCTGCATTTGCCGCACCCCTTTCTCTACACAGAGATTAGAGCAGTAAAACAAACAGATAAAGATAAAATAAACACTAAAGACACACACACATAAAGTGAAAAGGTCTGATAGTTCGGGGACACTGACCTCTGTTTTCTGAATGTTAATGTTAAATAAAAACATATCAGATATCAGAATAGTGGACAGAGAATGTATGTTTACCTGTCATCAGTGCGCAGTCCTGTCTCCCAGGTCCCGTATTGACTGTCAGTTTCATGGACCGGTGTTTCAGAGTCCTTCCCCTCCTCCTCGTCTCGGACACCTTGCTTTTGTGGCACCTGGAGGCAGACAGGGTATTGTTAATGGATGCTGAGCAATCAATTTGGATCCAAGTTATGCAACAGGCCACCGAGACACTAAAAGTATCTCTCACTTCACATCTGCAGGTGACAGCTTAAAAATCTTAAGTTTGGCAAATATGTGGAAATGGTCCATTTATTATCTTCATTGCAAAGATCAACTGAAAATCAGTTTAACTAGAATGGTAACATGTTATTATGAAAAATAAAGGAAAGTTGGTTAAGCCAACAGTGCTGCTAATAGATCTGCATCTTTTTTGGCTTGAGCCGCCTGCAGTGGTAAGATGCATAATGAAAGGTGAAGGGACGAGTTAATAGAGACAGGACTGAAGTGGGGACAAAGGCTGAGATAGGTGGGTGGGTGATTTAGTGTGTGTTTGCTGTCTACTGAACCATGCCTCTTTTAATGAGGCTGGTACAGAGGACACACTGTCTCAGAACCACACAGAGCTTACAGGGACACGCCTGTGCATGAACTGATAACCCTGGCCTATATAGGAAAAAAAACACAAAAGATAAATCCTTGTGTCCTCAGATGCAGCCTGAGGGGTGGACAGAGAAATGTGATACACCTGGCAGTCCAGGTTCCTCCTCGACTATGAGAGCAGGGATATTTATTTTAACAGTGACTACAGATCACAGCTCAAAATTCTTCACAGCTTCCTGAAAGCTGTCCTTGTCTGTTCTGTGTATGTGAAAACAGAGCTATATCAGTAAGGCATAAAAAGCCCCAAGACGACGGGATAGATGTAAGGTTAGAATGAGAAATTAAAGCTGAGAGTGTGAAAAAGGAACAGCGGTGCAGGATGTCATTCATCGGCTAAGCCTTTCCTGACAGCAAAAAAGAAAACGTAGTACAGCAAGAATGGCATTCAGCACTGCTCAGTGCCTCAGAGAAAGCTCCGGCTGTCAAGTCCATCCTCTTCTCAAAGATTTACTGCATTCACACTCTTCAAGTTGACATCACAGGATCGCACCACTTACACTTACACATACAGACACTTACTGTATCTGGTGGTTGTGGGATTAATTTAACAGGCCAGCTAATGCAAGCAGATGAGATGATCTGCCACAAAGAATATGCTAGAGGGAGATGTACCTAAACTACCTGTATAGAAACATTGCTATGTGCTTAGTTCATTACAATAGTACAGAAGGTATAGATCTGATGGGGAATCAGGGACGTTGCCATTGACCAAATGACACGCTATTCAACCTAGTTTGCTAGAAATATACTGAACCCTTAAGTTTCATCATGGATGATTTAAGCTTACAACAAGACATCATTAACCAAACCATGACATTAAACAATTTTTGGTTCAGTTCCAGCGGCAGGCTTCAATATTATGTCATTTTCCTCTCTTCTATCTTCATATAACACTGCTATCACTGCTCGAAAAAAAAATCAGGGCTTGTAAAATGTTGGTCATAAAATTTTCATTTTGCGTGTGTTACTCAACACACCCCGAACACACCCTCACCTGATCAGCATAGATGTGGAACACTGCCTTTGCTGGAACAGGCCCCACCAAGCCGCTTAAAGCTGTTGTAGATTTCTAACTTATTATTCAGTAAAATCGGATCTTTACAGCTTCAGTGCTGAACTTCAAATGAACTCTTTCTCTCTTTTAGTGTAGTCTGCATTAATGTACAGATAATGCCAGGTTAGAAAAAAGGCAACTTTTGAGCACTAGGATTGATCACAGTTACACAGTAACAGGTGTGGGCTCTGCTATGGACTACAGACATGGAGAACATGGTTAATGGAGGAACCAGCCAGACTAGTAGCAAGGATTTATGGTTGTCAGGAGCAAGGTTTTTCTTTAATAACATTAGCAATAGTCAGTTTCCTCTAGACAGGAAGGGTGTGTCAGGGGAAACAACAAAACAAAGACCGGATGAATGGAAGGATAGAGGAGAGAAAGGGCTGATCACTAAATAGGGTTAACTGACAATCTGATGAGGAAGGGGCTGGAACAAGGTTGTGGAAACTTGTTCTTGATAATGCACTGATCGCTGATCGCCACACATAACCTGACGACACATTCACAGAGGACGGAGGAACAGCCGCCTTTGGAATGCTCCTATCTCGACAGTTAAATGGAAAACGAGTTACTGTGTTTCTGTTCCCTGAAAAGGGAAGGGCTCTGCTATAAAGCACCTAACAGATGGTCTTACATCAGAGCAGAGCACACAGAGTGAGTCACTGCTCTACATATAATAACTGTGTTTACATGAACACAACATCCAAGACACAAGCTTACAACTAAGTTTGTGATACTGTTGAAGAGTGAGTGTCCATTTCAGTATTGCCATCAGCTGTCCCATTTGTCTACTCAAAATGGATAAAAGTGTTATCTCCAATCACATATCTATAAAGAAAACAACCTCTGGTAAAGGTGTTAACATACTTCAGTACTGCAGATAGCACTGCTATGAAAGTGAGGTGGCTCATGACCTTATCCACATAAACAGTAAATAGGATCTGACAAGACCACCTTGAATACTGTAAGACTACTAACTACTATTAGACTACTAAAAATGTTTTATCACAACATTAAATTTGCTGTATGCTGTATAATAATCAATAACAATATCCTGCATATATTCAAAAAAACTGCTCCCACAAGCACTAATCCCATGCACTATAGCCACATGTCAGAGGGCTTACATTAAGACAAAGTCTGTGAGACAAACGGAATAGTGTTGTGTTATTCTATCATTACATAAGTAGTACAATACAGACAAGGGACCAATGCAGTAAGAGCACAGGAAAAGAATTTAAGAACCTGACTTGGCTTAAGACTTTAACTCAAAGAGAGCTGAATCTGACTTAAAGGATTATTCCCCTTTCTTTCAGTCTGGGGTTTGTTTTTCTGATTTTTGCTGTTATTAAGATTGTTGAGAGTTTAGTTTTTATCAGTACCTAAATGTACAGCATACAGCTCAACTGTGAGGATTCTTTGGAGATAAGCTACAACAAAGTGACACACAGCAGCTACATGTCTACAAGTAGCTGCAAGTAGTTTTTCAGTTCAGATGATGTCATCTGGAGGAGCAGGTCGACCAAGACTATAACTTGGTCAACATGCTCCTATAGACTGTATAGTATGAAAGATGACATCACCTGAAACAAAGAGGTGATTTAACAGAGTAATGAAGAGTGATTTAATTAAGTTTAATACAATTTATTTATGCAGTACCCAAACTAGAACCATACAAAGCAAGTTGTAAAAAGCTGAAGTCACAGTTTAAGGGAAACTCAACTTGTCTCCACTTGTAGCGTACTAATGCATAAGGAGCCACACCAAGTCTAACAAAGCTTATCAAGTGATGTCACAGTAGCTCCTATCAGCATTAGATAGCATAGCATGGGTAATGTAGGTGTCAGGCTCAGAAAATTAAAAATAAACAAATACATAAATAATAATAAAAGAAACCTCTGCTGCAGAACCAGTTATTAGTGCAGGACAATGTAGGAGTGGAGAGCTAAATCAGCAACATACCCCTTTAACTGGCTTTTTGAAAGAATGAGTTAAATTAAATTGAATTTCACTTACTACTGATGGTTTTAATAATGTGTGCCTACTGCTTGAACAAGACAAACAATAACTTGTGACACCAGGTGGGTGGTTTTGAAGTATGGTCAACATGACCAGTTGCTCGTTAATATTTACACAACAGCTAATATCACTCAAATTCTATGTCAGACTACTTAACAAGCTTTAGAGACTGGGAAATCTGTCACCCTGCTAAGACATCTGACAGTGAGTTATCACACGTCAGTCTCCATCCTTCATATATATACTTCAACAGCCATAAGGTGAAATATCATGGAACCCTAATTCAGCTATTCACAGTGAGACTCGGTAAAGCAACATTTACTGACTTAACAACTCTATTTGCTAAATGTCGCTAAGTGCACACATAATGAATATGTGTGGACAAAACCATGAATCGCTTTCTGCTCCATTTTCATTATCTGCTATAATGACGTTTCTTTATATTTTCTGAAGAAAAAAATATTAAAAATTTGAGTAAGAAGGGAGTGACAGTTCTGATTGGATATAAAAGTAAAAAAGCATTTGTAAAAGTGGCAGAATTGGTGCAATGTTCCACAAGCAGTGTCCATTTACTCTCTCATTTCCACATCTCCTCTCTCCTCTCCCCCATTTCCTGGCAACATCCCATCCATCTAACAGCCCTGGCCGTCCTGCCCAACTGACCTCTTACTGTCACTCATTCACCAGTCCAGCAGGGAGGCACACAGCTCTCACAGACCACAATCATAGCTGGGACAGAGTAAGACGTCAACACAACCAACAGTCGCACAGAAGTTATGAAAACACCTCTTATCTTTTGGAGCTCTGACTCATGAGGTGTTGCACAGCAGTTCAGCAAAAAGGCATAACCTAAAGATAGGAACAACTTCACAGCAATGTATTCATATCCCTACATGGATTTACAAATCTGTGCTTTACATAGAGCATACACCGGGTTAGATGTCAGAGTGGAGAGTCAAGGAATCACAATCTTTGTCCTTGTTGGGCTTTTTTTTTTTTTTTTTTTGGTCAAAATCAACATTATAGTCTTTTTTCTCTTAAGAATCTCCCTTTCAACTCTTGTCAGTACCAATTCTATTCAACAATGGTTGACAATAGAACGGCCTGAAGAACCTGTATAACAACAGCACTGCTAAACAAAGAGAGATGAAATGATGTTTATATTGTGGCAAAGACAATATAAGATGGGAAAGTGGTTAAGACAGAGATAGAGGAGAAACAGGAGTGGCTGTGCACAACAACGCAGATGTACAAGTTCTTGACATGTTTGGCTACAGACCAAATAGCTGATGAAGGAGCAGCTGCTAACACAGGGAATGCATGGACATTGCTGCAAAATGACTGGAATTTTTTACTCCACCAGATGTTACAGTTCTCCTTATCCTAACTGTTTGTAACCAGTATCAGAAAAAAGTAAGTACCAGTGTTTGTATTAAATGTGTGTGTAATCTTACAGCAGTAGGGGTGTTGGGTGCAGTGCGCCTGCGTAAAGACAGACGTTGCTGGCTGCGCAGTGAGAATCTGCGGATGGACTCCCTGCTGCGTGAGGCCAAGGAGCGCAGGGAGCTTGTTCTCTTGAAGTCCCCAGTCTCATCCTCCCCTCTGCCTCCCCTCTCTACCGAGCTGGATAAAAAGTTGAGTGCCCCATGAAGAGAGCGGCGGACATTTCCCACCCATCCTGACACCTGAGAGTGAGCCACTGACAGCTTGTCTCCCAAATACTCCATGGCAGCTCACTAGTAATGAGACTTGCTGTGTCAGAATAGAGTCTGTGAACTGAGCTGTGACTTTGGCTATCACATAAGCAGGGGATCATTAGAGTCTAATTATGGAGAGGTGACAGTATCCTAGGTATTCACTGATGTGTGTTGCAGGGTCAATACTGCAGCAGTGAGGAACAGCTCCACAGCTCAGCTGGTTTGATCTGGTGATGCTGGAGGTGTCTTCTGATCACAGCACTGCAGTATGAGAAGAGCAGCCGGTCCTCTTCCAAATGGCCTTTCTGCTGCGCAATCCCACTGGAGCCGTCAGGTCTCTGTTTCAACTCATCACTGTCAAGGCTCCAGACTGGCGCCTTAAGTGAATTGTGAAGCTTTCTAATGTCTATTTCGATGCACACGCGATATGCTAGCTATGAGAAGCCTGCCACACCATCCACGTGTGCGTGAAAATGTTACGTAAGGTCAGCACTTAAAAGTAATGATGCAGTACACTACTTTTTGAGACAGTCTGAAAAACCAACAGGTTTCTCAGCCATGTTTCTCTGGCATCAACTACTGAGGTACTCAGGTGATGAGCAATAGCAGAATCGGAACTTTCAATTATCTATTTATATCATACAGGTTGATTGAGTATGAGAATGGTCAAAACAACGCTCTACCAATCGTCCAGGTATGAGCTTCTATGCCCTGATCTTAGCCTCACATACAGCTGAACTGACAGCTGTCCCACAGTTGATGTTGATCTTCTTCTAAAACAAGCCCCAGTTTCGGAGTTGAAGAATCCATCCATTCAACAAGGCTACATGCCCATAGTGCGTAGTACTACGCTACCTTCTGGCAAAAAGCTGAGAGATGAAATGGTGCAGGACAGCTGGTGGCAAAAAGAAAGCTGCCGTAGTAATTCGTATTCCATACGGAAAGCCAGAAGGCAACTGATACAGTATCAAACAGAGGAAACAGAACAGGGTTCTGTGATAAGGAATACAAATCCAGAGGAGAAAAGATGAACAGAGGAAAAAAAATTATCCCCTCGCCTTTTTCTGCAGGTATGGGCAGGTAGGACAAAATGCGTCAGCAATGCTGCTCTCTGCAATGAGTGCTAGGACTCACCGTCAAGGAGAAACTGGGTGGAGAGAGGGAGTGTGGAACAGAGTAGGGGAGAGTGAGAGAGAGAGAATGGGAGGTCCCTGATTCAGAGCAGGAGGGAGAACGGAAGGAGATATATGTTCTGCAGTACTCTGTTGTTATAGCCTGATCCAGTTGCAGGGCAAGACACTGAAGTGTCGCAGCCAGAATAGAACAGCAGTGGAAACAAATGTTGATGGAAGCAGGAAAGCTATTAAGTAGCATCTATAATTAACACAGAAAGAGAGAGTGGGAATGACAAAGTGTGATGAGAGGAATGAGCTCAACTCAGTGATCATGTTAAGGGGAAAACTATTAATAGAAGCATTAGACATGCATGAGAGAGAAAAGTGAAAGACAGGTGTGGCTCTACCAAAGAAAATAAACCACTTTGTCAGCACAATGAATCCAAAAGCAGGAATCTCAGCAGTCGAGTGAATGTTTGTTTAAATCCCTGTCAGTCACACTAAGCACAACACGAGCTTCGAACTTTCTGATACATACATGCTACGATCTTAAACAGGCCTCTGTAATATGGTGCCAGTCATCTGGTACCCTAAATAAAGCCACAGTGGGTGACTCCAGAGGCACTTCAGAGAATTCACCTCAGAGCAAACTGGGACAGAGGGGCTCGTATAGGTTGAATCCCTGTCCACATATGCCCCCTGCAGGTAATCTGATTAACTTTACTCTATTTGCAAGACTCTATTTCTAATAGCACGCAAACAAATCCCTCTCACCCTTCAACGCTGAACAAAACTAAATTACTATTATTATTAATATTATTTATGGAGCGTTAGATGAAAGTAATTGTCAGTTGCAGCCCTTTATAACAGAAATGTCCAAATTCCTTTTCATAATATTCTGTCACAACACATAATGGTGGTTTGGATGAACAATGTCAGGAAATCTCACATCCATTCACCTTTTCTTTCTACTGATTTTAATAACAGAGAAAACATAAGGCTATCATAACATAAAGGCTATGCATTAAGATTTAGGTTATTACCACCCCTCTAATAAAGCATCACCTACTGGAAGTGATTCATGGCTACTTGCCACTTCCCTTCCTCTGCTGACCTCATCAGTCGGTGCGCAGCTCCAGACAGAAACTGAGCCATCAAGCACACAATAGAACTGATACAGGAAGTACAAACACTATACTGAATATAATAACTACCTACTTTACTTGCTATGTAAAAGGACATATATGGTACATCTTACGGAGAAACATCTGTAACAAGAGAGTTGTGCTGTCACTTACCCAGAGGCAGCGTGCAGTCAAGCAGCATGACCACATGTACAACACAGCTCTCAGCACAGTTCCCATCTCTGCTCTGTCCCACTCACCAGATCAGACCCTCTGACCAGTGAGACACTACACAGCTATTACATCATCTGTGTGAGTACTTTATGAGGATGCTTCTTACAGTAAACACATTTAAAGGGAAATTGATAATTTCTAATAGATGAATACTCACAGATTTTGGCATTAAACATTCTTTGTAACATCTGTAAACACCACCACATTAAATTAACCAGATGTTTTACATTTTTCTAGCAAGATTTATGCAGTTGATACAAACATCTAAAATAGAGAGAAAGTGATCATACAGTACAATGCAAACAATTATATTTGCTGCTTATTTTACAATAGTTAATTTCACATCACATGTGCAACATTTTCTGAGCTGTAAAAACATCTAAACATGGTGCTGACCTGCTTGGAACATTTGTAATAAGCTCCACTACAGAAGTTTCAACGTCAGCCCGCAGATGATTACAACTCAGCAACATTTTAATTAAAAAAAACAACAAGCACCAACACCAGTAAGGAGAAAAGTACGTGCATTTTGGAATGATTCACACAAGGTGAAACACAACCACTAGATGGTGGTAGTGACCTTAAGCTCATAGTAACTTAATTTCAGCTCTGTATCATGGCACTGTGCAATTATGAGACACAATATGCTGTATGTCTGGGTAGGCTTCCAACTTGGCCCTGCAATTACAGGCACAGTGACAAAGAGCCTAACCCTGTTTATCTTATAAAAATAATTGTGATTGAATGCACATGATTTAAGCATGTATGTGATCTGTATAATTGTAAAAATGCTGGGATATTTTATTTACTCTGTCTCAAAATTCAAGATCTAAACTACAAGGTTAAAAGTTAAGAATGACAGGTGTAACCAAGCAGCCCAGAGGGGGAGACACACACAGATAATATAATGTGTCTGCCTGGATGCAGGACACATGATCATTACGCACCATTTCTCTTGTCAGCATTCTCCAAGCTATGCTGACAGGTTTTCTGATAAATGAGCAGTGGGAACATGTATTCATTAACCATTTGTCCAATCCTGAATTACAGGTCTGAGAAGCCACTTCCCTAGATTGTGATGTGGGAAGGGTGGAGCTGAGGCTACGAGTCAATGCTATTAACATTAGTCACAGACCTTTTACTACCTGAGCACAGCAGCTGTCAATGTTCAGTCAACTAACTGCATTCCACTCCTAACACTGCATTAGACACATGCAGACTTACACACACACACACACACACACACACACACAACAGAGTATATACTCAGGAGCACACAGATTTTCCTGCCTACAGAGTTGTTTGATAAATAGTCCAAATAAAAACAGTGAGTGTAATGAAGGGCGTGCAGCCAACAATCAAACTGAAGCAACAACTTAGGCAGCAGCTTTAAATCTTACTGAGTTATAGCTTCTGTGGAGCACAGATTTACTGTCGCAGAGACTGAGCTGCAGTTCTTACTCACCCAGCTGTGGCGGTCCCGCTCTCTGTGAGCGCTGCGACTCCTCATCCTGGAAAGGTTTCCCTCCATGGCACTGCTTGAGGGAGCTGATCGCCGTGACACACTGCGAGACCGCATCCTGTTCAACTCCTAAAGACACACAAGGGGAGAAGTGTGAACGCTTCCTCACCTAATAAATATCATCTTTGAAAACTGCATAGTTTATCATCAATCTGTGAGAGAGTACCGGCCATATCTCTATCAACACTGACAGTAGCTTTAGTATTCAATATGCAGATCGCTTCACTTTCTGATTTCCAAATTAATGTTGCATCCATTTTAAGACAAGTTTACACTAGATTGTTTCGCTATCCTACCAAAACTTGTTGCTGTTCAAAATCCATATGAAGCTTGAAATTATTTATTACTCACCTGGGATCTCCTGTGGCGCTGAATCTCCCTGCTGCTGTCTTGACGTTGTGGCTCTCTGGGGAACCAGACTGGCTCTGCAGGAAAGCTGCTGGATGCTCCTCCAGGAGGAATACCAGTTCTGGTCTGATTAAAAGGGGCCAAGAGATGTGGCTCATCCATCAAAGTAGACCAGTGCCTCTGTGGAGCCAGTTGCCGTTCCTCCTGCCTGATAAAGAGTTGCTCTGGGCTGACTCTGTTGGCCTGTTTTCTAGGTTCGGCCATGGGCTTGTCCACAGATATCTCATTAGGCCACATCTCCCATGGGTCCTGAGGAGAGGTTGTCCATACTGGGCTAGAGAAACTGCCTGAAGTCTGTGATGGCACCTTCCAGCTAACATCTCTCTCGGGTGTAGGCTGTAATCTACTTCCCAAACCAGAATCTACTCCCTGAATGCTAGAAACGGAAAACAAGTCTTTACTGGGAGAGAGTTGCGTCTGTGATGTGAAAGAGTCTATATCGAGAATGGCAGGTTTGTAAGACTCTTCTGCTCTGGGAGATGGCTCCTTCCATCGTGTTGCAGGGTCACTGCGTTGAGGAGTAGCCTTGGACAACGGGTCACTCCAGAGCACAGAGTCCAGATCCACAACTTTAGGTCTTAGAGGTGAAGACTCTGACTTTGCCCTGTCCTGCTCCTCTTTCTTCAGCTTCTCTTTAAGGCGCTGTCTCTCTGCTTCTTGCTGTTTGGCAACCTGTCTTATTTTCTCTGCCTCTTCTTCCTCCATCTTTTCTCTCAGTCTGCGCTTCTCAAGCTCCAAAACTTGTTGTCTCTCCCTTTCTGCCTGTTTTTGCTTTTCAAACTCCAGGAGCTGTTGTCTCTCCATCTCTTTCATTCTTTCCATCTCTTCCTTCCTGCGCCTTTCCTTTTCCAGTTCTTGTTGTCTTCGCCTCTGGTTTTCTATTTCCTGCCTCTCAATATCTAGTTGTCTTTGTCGCTCCTTTTCTAAATCTTTCTGTCTCTGTCTTTCCAGCTCTCTCTGTTTTTCCCACTCAAGTTCTTTCTGACGCTCCTTCTCCATCTCTTTTTGTCTTTCCCTTTCTTTATCGAGTTCTCTCAGTCTTAACGTTTCCTGTTCTAGTGCCATCTGTTTTCTTTTCTCTGCTTCTTCTCTCACCATCTTCTCTTTTTGTCTCTGCTGTTCAAGCTCCAATGCCTGCTGCATCTCTTTTTCTTTCTGCTTCTGTTTTTGAAACTCTAGAAGCTGTTGTCTCTCCATCTCTTCCTTCCTGCGCCTTTCCTTCTCCAGTTCTTGTTGTCTCAGCCTCTGGTTTTCTAATTCCTGTCTCTGAATATCTAGTTGTCTCTGTCTCTCAAGCTCTCTCCGTTTTTTCCACTCAAGTTCTTTCTGACGCTCCTTCTCCATCTCTTTTTGTCTTTCCCTTTCTTTATCGAGCTCTCTCAGTCTTAACGTTTCCTGTTCTAGTGCCATCTGTTTTATTTTCTCTGCTTCTTCTCTCTCCACCTTCTCTCTTTGTCTCTGCTTTTCAAGCTCCAGTGCCTGCTGCATCTCTTTTTCTTTCTGCTTTTGTTTTTGAAACTCTAAGAGCTGTTGTCTCTCTAACTCTTTAAATTTTTCCAGTTCTTCTAATTTCTGTTTCTCCTTCTGGATTTCCAGCAGGTGTCTCTCCTTATCCAGCTCTCTCTGCCTCTCTTCCTCCCTTTGTCTTTGCCTCTCTTGTCTCTCCTTTTCCTGCTTGTGCCTCTCTCTTTCAAGCTCTTGTTGTTTCTCTCTCTCCATTTCCTGCTGTTTCTGCTTTTCAAGCTCTATCTGCTTCTGTCTTTCCAACTCTTGTTTCTCTTTCTCAAAGTCTTTCTGCCTTTGCCTTTCAAATTTTCTTTGCATCTCTCGCTCCTTCATTCTTGCAAATTCTAAAAGTGCCTGTTTCTCAAGCTGTTTCTGCTTTTCTTTTTCAAGTGATTTCATTGTAGCCTCTCTGTTCTTCTCAACCTCCATCATTTCCTCTGACGTCTGTCCATCTGACACCGACCTGATCTCTTTGAGTGACATGTGGCTTCTCAGCAGTGATTCATCAGCTTGATCTTGAGATTTAATGGTTTTTCCAAAAGCTTCATCCAATGACGGATTCCTCCTTACTGGAAGATTCTTCCCTTGAGAGCTGCCCAAAAGAGACCTCACAGAGAAATCATCAAAAGGCGAAGTCATGCCTCCTTTCTTTGCTCCTGCATCTACAGGAGAAACTGGCTCCTGTATTTGTGCAGTCAAAGCAAAGTAGGTTGCCTTGGGTTTTGGCTGTTCCTCTGTGTGTAGTCTTTTCAAACGTGGAGGTGCTTCAGGCACCTCCTCCTGCTCTACCTCTTTAGCTGAAGCCACTTCCCTTTGTGTTTCTCTCAGCATCCCTTTCTCTTTGTCTGGTATCTTGGACAAAGTCGGTAGTGGTCCATTTCTGCAACGCTCCGATTCTGAGATACCGCGGATGCTGTTCTGGTGTTGCAGGCAAAGCTGGTTCTTTGCGTGCTGAAGCAGTCATCTCAGGCACCACCCTGCTCCCCTCTGAGCGTCTAGAGCGTAGGGTCATGGCTTTATCCTCCCAGTGAGCTGGTGGAACGTTCTCACTTACTGCCCTGTTCTCTTCGACTGCCTGCACTGTGTCAAAGGCATGTACCACCCGCAGAGGACTTGACGGAGCAACAGGTTCTTTGTAGGTGGCAGTGACCAGAGTTCCCTCATCCTCACTAGTTTCTCTTTTAAATGACGGGCTTAGCAAATCCTTCGACTTGTTCACAGGCTTAGCCTCGTCCACCAGTAGCACACTGTGCCTCTCAACAACATTTTCAAACATGGATGCTCTCACTGTCAGTACTTCACTGGTAGGACCACTTTCCTTAGAAGTGACACCAAACATTTGTCTCATCTCAGACTCTTCAGGTGTAGACGCCACTTTGAGCTGCTCTTTGGAATCGGTTAAACCCACAAATATCCACTGGTCACTGGGGCTGACAGCTGCCTCTTCAGTCTGAGAAATTTAAGACATGAACACTTGTTCATTCATCATCATCGTCATTTGAAAGAAATAAAGGCTTTAAAAAACAACTTATAAACAGAGAAAATACTGTACAAAAAGGAGTTCACATGATTGAGTGAACAAATGTCAGCACAGAAACGGTATCCCCTTGTTCCATGGTAGCCTTGTAACAGTGGGTGTGGTGCAGAGGTGGGAATCAAAGCCTGTGTTTCCCAGTGATCTCTTTTCTGCATTTTCCTGGCTGCCACCGGGGATGATTAATGTGCTGGTCGTCTTAGGTTTCATAGCTTTGTACATCTGATTTCAGTGACTATTATTTTTGGTAAAATGCCCCATTTCCTTTGGGATATCTTCCTCTGAACTCACACAGACAGAGGTCGGCAGGAAATATAAGCTCTCTTTTTTGTGAAAGGTGTGTTTTACTATGATTTTCCTGTTGCCTGATGAAAACATTTACAGCAGCATCATTTTAGATTAACATTATTGGTCCGCAAATGTTCCTATGCACTCTTTCCTTTTGTAATTTATTATTTTTGATACATTTTGTTTTTTAAACATGTCATCATATTTTGACAAGACATGACAGGAAATGCACTGAAATGTAACTGAAAAGCCATTCCAAGCTCTAGCTATGAAACACTTTGTTATTTTAATTTGCCTGCTAAACACAGACCAAGTCCAACAGATCCTATGAAGATTCGTCCCTCTCTTACCCTCCTCTGAGGATCTTTGCTGATCTCATGGTGTTCTGTGGCCTCACTGAAGAAAGCACTGCCAATGTCTGGTGACCTCTCTGTTGAAAACCTGATGAACATACATGACACATGACAAAAGCCATGCATGACAATGGAACTGCTGGACAAAGACATAGAACAAAAACAAACCGCAGAGACATTAAGAGAAGCTCTCACCTTTTAGTTAGGTCTATGGGCAAGGGGCGGGGCTTCAGTGCTGGTTTTGTGACAGGACTCTGTGTTGGTGTTGCATCCTCTGTCAGCTGCTTGATGCGCTGTTTAACACCCACCGTTGGTTCGGTTTCAGGGACCAGCTGCACTGGAGAGTTAAGGTCTGAACCTTGGCCTGTGGCACCTGCTCCAGGAAAGGAGGACGAATCGAAAAGGAGACTGATGCGTGACTTGATGCTACCTCCACGCCTATTATCATCAGTCTCTTTCACTGTTATGTCTTCTGTCGTTTTGTCACTCTGTTCTAAGATGCCAGGCTTAGCTGCGCCATCAGGACTTTGTGGTGTGATATTCTTAGGGGTTTTCTCTAGCTCTCCCGTCTGCGACAGTGCCTTCTCTTCTGAAATGTTCTCCTTGGTGTTTGTCTTAGGAGTCTTACGGTGCAGAGAAAGGCCAATAGACTCAAACTTGGATGTGAGATCAGCCGAAAGCGGTCGTCTCCCACCCCAGCGAGGAGCAGGAACTGGTGCCTCCGTCTTGGTGGGACTGTCATAGAAAATGGCTGATACAGGTCTGGGCCTAGAGGTTCTGGGCTGAGGTCGCAGTGGGACAGCTGCCACAGCTTTATCTTTTTCCATTTCTTCTTCCTCCTCTTGACATACCTGATCAAGACAACCCATGGACTTGGCTCTGGTAATGGGTGCCCCAGATTTGCTGGATGTCACCTGGTCCTTCTTGTCTTCCTTTTTAGCAGTTCCAGACCATTCTGAAACTGGAGGTTTCTTAAGGCTCTTGGAGTAGGCCAAGCTTTTTGAACCAGATTTTTGCCTTTCTGCTGGCACAGGAGGAGTGGGTTTACTGAGGTCTAAAGGTTTAAAAAGCTGGATTGCTGGCTTCGTTGTTTGGCCAGTGTTAAAATTATTAAGTGTTTTAAAGGTGGTAGGGGCAGGACGGTTGGGGTTGGTTGACACCAGCCTAGGTTTGTCAGTGGCAACTGGTTGCTGTGGTTTTGGACTGCTTGGAAGCTCAGGTTTGTATCCTGCAAGACGAGTGGATTCTGGTCGAGGCTTGGTTTGAGGCTTAGGGGCAAGTATGGGCTTAATAGTGGGGTTTTTATCCACAACAAAAGGTTTGGGAGTGAGTCGTGGCTTGGGGCCTGGGATGGATTTGTTAGGTTCTGGAGTGATGATGTGGGACTGGTTGATGGCGGGGATCTCAATGAGGTTCTTGTTGCTGGAGTCAGTTAGGGGACTAAGATGAAGTCGCCCTCCTGTCACTGTCCTGCCTACCTCCCCAGTCTGAACCTCCACCTGAGCAGCCATTGTTTTCAACGGCACCTTTAAATGGATAAAATATTTTTTTATTATTGACATATTCAAAAAAAGCACTACATCATACACTATTCAAGTCATAATTAACCACACACTCTCTCCCCATTACTGTGGACTTTGCTTTGGGAGTGCCTTATACTGCACAAATACACGAGTGACAAAGATATTCACACAAGATTATTGATCATTCTGCAGATTAGAATGCACATGTTGATAATCTAAGGGTGTTTTTTGTCATTCATATTGAAACTGATCGGACGGACTGTTTCTCTCAAGACAATTTGATAAGAAAAATAGTGTCAACAATATATTTAACAAAACCTGACTGTTTCTGGGTCCTGGGGCTGTTTTGTGCATGCTATCCCAATGTCATGGCTTACTGAAACCCATGAACAGAACTCAGCTATAGTGACTTGAAAAGCCTTCTATGAAACAGGACTACCATTGTCTTTTTTATAGCAGACATTTGGACTTGTAACAGAAAATGTACAGGTGGATTGGAACTATTGAAACTAAATGATATGCAGTAATTACTGTTAATTACCAGTAATTTTTAATCAAAAAAGTGAAAATGCCATATGTGGAAAAAAAATACAGCTTCAGCCCTGCTTGCATGTTGATGGGTTTCAGCTGTGCCAGTGACAAGTTCAAGTTACAATACATTATCTGAGAGCTATTTACATTTTATTTTTACATACACTACATTTGTTTAGCTACTTACTTTGTATATTGTTTTAGTGGATATTTTAATATCAGTTGCACTGTGTTAAAAAATGCAAGAAAGAGGTATAAAATCTATACTAGCCAATCTGATATGTGCACTGATGAACATATTTAATAAACACCAATTTATGTGCATCATTAAGCTGAATTATCAGTGAACCAGGGATCATGACTGAGTACCCGTTGAGGTGGATCACTGATACAGACAAATTAGACTTAGACAGAGACTGGGGGATTCCACTGCAAACTCACACCAGACTCCCCTTAAATAATGAGCTCCTCCTCTAAAAAACCTTCATGTGTTTATCTTTCTGATTCAGTGACTCTAAAGAAGCAACACTGATAAATTATTCTGACTCTGAGTGTGGGACATACTCTGGTAGATATATAATATATATTATATTAAGATACAGACGTTGTTTCTATTGTGTGATCGCAGATAGAAAACACAGTAACTCAAGCAGTTCTGGGTTAGCCCTTTAAGAGGCTCCTTTATCACATCCGATAATGCTTTCCACATGTTGTCATGTTGTGCAATAGTTCTTTCAGAAAATGACATGCTGGATGAAAACAGCAAACAATTCCAGCATATCTTACCTGACCAGAAGTCAACCGTCTGCTGTAGAGCTCTGGCTTCTGTTGTAACCAAGCAGCAAAGTCATAGCACTTAGGAAGAAGGAGCTGAAGGGGCCTTGAAGAAGATAAAGAGAAGTGTACTCTGTGTCAACAAAGCATATAAACTTTTCCCTTCTTGAGACTGGTGCACTGAAGCCAGTGGTTGACAAATCACAGCAGAGCTACTATGTGGTTGTTCAAACGCGTTTGTGGTGTTCTCACGCCTCCACACAGAAGCAAATAGATGATAATGTTCGCATGGACACAGACTTGAGTCAACATAGTCACACCCATACATTTGAGCTGATGACATATGTCCAGACATAAAAGAACAACAAACTGCACAACAATTGTCAATAACCCAATGTTTTTTTTTTTTAGGTTTTTCTGTTTTATTTTTATTATGTCCTTGATCGCCGGTCACCTGCTATCATCCAGACTTGACACCAAACATCTATTTAGATTAATCTGTGAATGTTGGAGCGATAAATTCTGGTGTTTGCTGTCCTATCATGTTTACTCTTTCCCGCACATCTCATTATGTACACAAACTGTCGATAACTTCCATGTACAACTACTTTTTTGTTGATTAAGTGACTTCAATCCATGCATTTACTGGACATTCGTGCAATAAGGAAAGAAACAGAAACAGTCTGATGCTGAGAAAACACAGCGGATTGTGCACAGCAGTCAGAAACTTAAAGGCTGAAAACTTGAATTTCAGATGTTAACAGGAAAGGCCTTTGCTAAGATGGAATGCCAAACATTCGCTGGGATGGTGGGTCCAACAGCACAGCTGGGATTAGAACTCCTTATATAGCTTTAGACATACGAAAAGCTCATCAGGACAACCACAAACAACAACAACAAGTCCAACATCTGCATTTCCTGTACAATAATACACATATATGCTGCATACTCAAAACAACTGGCTTTAAGTTTGGATAAATCAGACGTGTTTCCTATCAGGAAGTGCCAACAGAAATAGAGCAGGACAAAGGCAAGACCAGCATTGTGTTTGTTGTGTTATAGCTCAGAGTGGCACGCACAAAATATATACGTCAATAGCCTGGTTAAGCCAGTTATACAGAGGAAACTTCCCAATACAGATAACAGATAACTTCATGTCAACTAACAGAAGTGCTGTAGCTATTTCTAAAGTGAGTTTTCGCTGTGTTAAGGAAAGCTTTAAATAACTATCCCCGGTGTTTAACATGAAACTGTGAGCTGAGGACTCGGTGGATAAAATGTATAGGTATTACTGATACACATGATCCAGTGGATGAAGGTGAACTGTAGTAAAAACAGCTGGAGAGCACAATTAACATCTAAGTTAAAAGATTAGATTCAAGTTATACAAATCACACCACAGATAGTCGATTAGACGGAGAAATGTTAATATAGATTATTTTACGGCTATGAAATCTAAATAGTCTTTGAGCATAAGCTAATTCACTGAGCTATGATTATGTAGTGATTCCCCATAAAGACATTTCCCATTAAAATCAGTCTTTCCCAGTGTGAAATTTACACCCAGCGCCTGTGTTTCCGTTTGCTCACCTAAAACACCACGTATCGTGCACAGTACCCGGTCCAATCTAGCAAAGGACAGAGTTGGCCTGCTCACAACAGGAATACATTTAGTGCACCAGTATTGCCCGAGTATCATATATTCAAGGCAAATGTGAAGTTCAAGCAGTCTACAAAGTGCGGAGACTTTAGATAAGATGAGAGCGCAACAGCTTGCTGGCTAGCAACCAACAAGCTAACAACTGAAGAAGCTGGACTCGCAAAATGGTAACAGTCACTGGACCTGTGTTTCTGTCCCCGTTTGATCCGAACTGGAGACAACTCACCAAATGAGAAAGTCCGTGCTGCTCTTCACTTGTCGAAACAACTTCAAGTACAACGTTTGAGTTAACTTAGCAAAAAATAATGACGAAACGTGACCACTGGTTAATACGGGGACTAGCAGGACAGCTAACTTAGCTGGGTTACTTAGCTAGCCAACTGGCTGGCTGTCCCGTGTCAGGTTGCAGTGTTGTTGACAGGATCGACTAGACGCTGAACGAGCTGCCGGACTGGTTAGCAGCTCCGCCAGCGTCAAGCGAGGCAGCGCGACACGCCTGTTCCGGTTCTCACTTTCAAAATAATAACCTAAGTTATTATCGGTTTAAGAGGTTTTAGATTTAAACAGATGTTATACGAATAGAAAAATGGACATGATAATGTACGTGATCATTCTCGGGTGAGTAAGTAACGTACCAATAGGGGCAACTTATATATATCACTCTGACTTCCGGTCAACGTTAAGCTAAATGAGAGCAACTTGACGTGTCAGTAGTTTGATCCTAAACTGCAGGGATAATGTGATTGGGCCAGAATGATCCCATCCCAGCCATGTTGTCTATCTGCTCATTTTCTAATTGAAAGTTATTGCCAGATTTAAAAACTACATTAAATTAGATTATTGCTAATTGTATGTCTGTATGAAATGAACAAGCAGATCATATAATTAGTGTAGTTCAGTATCGTGGTGGAGTTCATTAACGTCTGAATCTCTTACTAGCACTGTGAACATACAAAATATTAGTCCTGCAGCTAAGAAAAACTGATAACTTGACTGTACTATACTACTTCTACCTGGTAAGACAGCCCTCAGGTGGAGAACAGTAAATACTGCATCTCTATGACACCAGCCACTGTGCTACTTTGGTGGCTAGTGTTTGACCTTTGAAAACATTAAAGCATTGACTTTGACTTGAACCATCAACAGAATGCAACAAGTTCCTTGATTGTGCATAATTGTTTATTAATTGCAACAGACTAGTAACATTAACTAGCCTATAAACTTGTTCAAAATTAAATGTGAATATAGAACCTCAAAAAAAAAGAAAAGAAAAAAAAAAAGTTCAATCCACTTTTCTTCAGGTTTCACAAGCATTCCTTAAATGTCAGCGATTCTCCAACATCACACATTTCCAACACTGAAATTAAACTGGGGAAGTTGTGTTGTTAGAAAACATTCTACAACAAAAGATGACAGAGGAGAAACTGAATGCAAAAAAAGTGCGTATTTATCGTTTAACCAGGCAGAATATACTAGAATGCTGCTCAAACAGATCTAATCTCTTTAATACAATACTGTGTTTCCACTTCCTTACAATGATATTATGCATTGATGTTGTTATGGAATATTAGGACAGATGTCACTACAGGAAGCCCCAGAATCCATCCTATTGAAGGGTTTTGAAGTACCAAATTATTACCTGATGATGAACACTGAATAAATGTTTTCATCATTTTCAAGGTTCAAGTCGAGTTGATAATGTCTGAGCACTGAGTATCCTGGAAAGAGTCAAAGGTGCAATGGACCTGCAGCTGGCTGACTGCTTCTCTAATATAAACCACCCATCTCTTATCCACATTACTCATGAACATGACCATCACAAAACCACTTGATGTAAGTCAGGTATCTTGGAAGCAATGAAAAGCCTGACGTACACATAAAGCAGCTTCTTATATTCCTTGTTTTACTCAGCTTTCAAACTAAATGTAACCCTCAAGGCTTTCATTGTGTGAAAGGGGGTTGCTGCAAAGCTCTTATCTAGCTGTATTAATGTAAATCAAACAAATCACATAACACCTCAATGCTGGATCAAGCCTATGGAACAAGGACTAAAGCAGCATGAACTTTGGCTACATACTAAAACCTATTTCCATCATTTAAAGTTCCAAGAAAGGTCTGCATGGAAGTAAAAACACAAGCAGAGGGAAGATGGATTCAAGAAAGTGTGTAATTAATTGAACTTCAGTGTTGTCTATTTTGTGTGAACCATAGATGTGCTGAACAGAAGCTTCTGCTTTTTCTTTTTCTTCTTTCCTCCTCTTTCATCTGAAACAAAAAACACAAAGTATGAATTCAATTCTAAGAACAACCGTTGGCTTTAGACGAAAGAAGCATTTTTCTTAACTATAACACAGTGAATATAGACTTAATAGGTTCCAGACCTGGCTCAACCACAGGTTGGGGAGGAGAAGCTGGACCGTTGTCCAGCTGCAGAAGTGCCTTCTCAAAAGCCTGGCTGAAGGAGTTCTGGAAGCTGGGCACTGGGACACGGTCTGACCCGTCACTCTCTCCATCACTGTCTGCTGCGGGGGGAGCTAACAGCTTATCTGTATGGCACAAAACAATTCTAACGTTATGAGGCCTCCAGGGATTTTGACTGTTCAACAGCTGTAAGACCGGTTTTACAGGAAATAATACACAAAGCTCTAGTAATTTAACCCACTCACCTGCAAGTACAAAGAGGTTTCTGATAATCTTCACCCCACTATACATGTATAATTTAAACAAGTTTTTGGTAGAGTTTTTTCTTGAGCCAAACTGATTAACCTGGCAAAAAGGGCTGTGACTGAGGAGGTGATAAGATCCCAAGAGTCATTCTAACAGAGGTTCATATGTCCTCTGCACAAATGGCAGAACCTGCCACAAGGAGGACTTTTTGGCAAGAACACAAAACTCTGTCTCTGTTGATGAACAGAAATTTTTTATCAACTGGCTAATGCCAACCGTCACTTTGTCATTATGAGTTACTGAACAGAGCATGATTTGTATACACAGTATGTATACCAGTATACAAAAAGTGAAGCAGGTTCTATACTTTCCAAAGTCAATTAAACTTAAAATTAATCCTCATTTCCACTAAAAGCTATATGACCAAACCACATGGCACCACAAAGTACACTGACAATCTTGCTATTAAGTGTTTCAGTGAATCCTCTTAACTGCTGCAGGTCCTGACCACAAACCAGTATGCACTACTGTTTATTGGGATGTTATTAAAACAATTAAACCGTGTACATTTATGTGATTCATGCAGGTATTAGAATGTAAACAAATGAGTTCACTGGATATTAATTCCACCTTTTCAACTGAGACAAAGGAAGGGTAAAATTAAATATAACATTACTGCACACATTTGATAAAATATTGAACAGAGACAATACTAAATGTATTATCTAAATCATTTAAAATTTCAAAACTGTGTGATGTCTGTCAAACACTTTACAAGTGACAACAAAATCTGCAGTCTTGCACTACCTTTCTTTGGAGTGATCCTGGGCCCAGCATCAACTCTGGCTTTCCCATCTCTTAGCATCTACATAAGAAAGTCAGGGTTTCACCTGGTCAAATATGTATAGTATGCGCTACAACATTAGCACTGCACTTATGTTTTAACCTTGTAGCAAGGGTAGTTACAATCAACAGACGTGTATGTATTTGCCATACACACCTGTGCAAAGGACATGCAGTGGGAGTCTTCCTCCACACTACCCACAGTGGGGGAAGGGCTTTGCCCATTCAGACTCGGGAATCTCATCCCATCTAGGACAGCAGAAAAGAGCAATGACACAGCTGACAGCTGATGAGAGTGAAAATATGGAACAGTACATGTCAGAAGAACAAGCTTACCAGAGGAGGGACTGGTGCTGAGGGGTGATGGAGGGAGAAAAGTGACATCAGGCTGAATAGGAGGACTGCTGTTGTGGGGTGGAGAGCCGAATGCTGGGAAATGGTGAAGGTTCTCGAGTCCAATATGCACCTCAGGATCTGTGGGGACACAAGTTCAAATATTTTGTCATGGAGCTGCGAAGTTGTATCCATTTTCCCAGACAAATAGTTTTTAGCTGTCATTATTTAAGTGCTCAGCTGTACTTACATTTCCCCTGCTTCTTGTTTTCCTCAATTTCAATTCGTTTCTCTCTGCGCTTCTCATCTCTCGCTTTCTTCTGCCTCAGGTGTTTTCTTTTCTCCAGGTCATCTAAAGGTTTGTTGAGAAAACTGAAATGAAATGTCTGATACAACAGCAAATTCACATCCCTTAACTGGAAAAATGGTTCTAACCTGCAAAGGTGTCCAGAGTTTCTTGGGACAGGATTGGTGGCTGCAGAGCTAACTCACAGATGCTGAACTCGCATGTGAGCGGCAGATGAGCCAAGTAGCGATGCCGACGGCGAATCTCCTGCAGCGGAAATGCAGATATCATCAACAACTGACTTTAGCATTTTGTGAAATGTTTCAATTTAGGTTTAAACTTTACAAAAATTGTTACATGCTGTGATCAGTGTTTCTTTGTTTGCTGACCTCAGTGACTGTGTGTCCCACTACCTCTACCACTGTGGCAGTAATCGAGTTAGGACTGGCCTCCAAGCTGCCATATTCACGCAACAGACAGCGTACATTCACGGGATGCAGGAACATCTGCTGGCAGTCATCCGCTGGAGGGAGAAACATAGGAAAGAGAACAAAAGGTGATGAGATACAGGTCGAGTCAACATCGAAACTTAAATGTAAAAGGACATAAAACTAACAGCCAAGAGTAAAGACAAACATGGATCCTGAACTTTAATGGCCAGACTCCAGAGAGTCCTTCAACATTTCTATGACTACTGTGTACAGGGCAGCCACATTTGAAGGTTTTTAATGTTACTTAACAGGGTCACTCCATGTTTTGCTTTACTCATTCTCTTTACAGATTTCTAAAAGTAACTTCTTCATTATAGCAGCCAAGCTAAAACCATCTTCATCTGAGTTTGTAGGAAACCCCACAAAAGGCTGGATAGCAAGGGAATTACCCACCTTGATAGAAATAGTAGTAGGGTCCATGCACCACACTGGCTGAGGGACGGCCTGGCTGTGACTGACTGGCAGGGGTTTCCCCATCAAGCTGAGGCTTTGGAGCAGCATCCACCATCGCCTCTGGAGGCTCCTCCAACACACACTGCATAATGTCTTCAGCGATCTCTGGCAGCTCTGCAGCTGTGTCCTCTGGGAGCTCCGCCACTTCATCATCAAATGCAGAGGAGTACTGCAGCACAGGCTAGAAAGGATAGAAACACCTCTTGGTGAGCATAGGTTGAACCAGGTACACCACATAAAAGTAGAAAAAACCCAAGTAAAACACAGTATGATCCCAACACCTTTAGATACATTATACACAAAAAGGTTGCAACAATAATACATTTCAGACTCACCCTGGTACAGCTGATGTTAGTCACCACTTCCTCCACAGGAGAAGAAGGTTCTTCCAGAGTCAGAGAAGACAGGTCAAGGCTGTCTCCTGCATTTCCTTTGTGCTGCTTTAGAAGCATTTCCTCTTGTTCCTTAATCACGAACACATACAAACAGAATGTTAAATGTGTAGGTTTCTTTAGTTTTATTTTGTGTACATCCACAGGGAGACTAGCAGTAAAAAATGCAATCATTCTACATTCAGTGACACTGTAAATACCCACTTGTCAGCTATTACCAATGTATTTGCAGTATTTCTGTTCATTCCTGATTGATGATATGCATTTAGATGTACTCCCATCATAGAATCATGTTTCTTCACTTTGTACTGTTTATTATGTATTTATGAATACAGGTAAAATAACCTAATTGCTTGGCATGTAGTTTTAGTTACCTGCAAAAGACAAAGGGCGCTCTGGATGAAGCAGCCATGGGCGTCCTGTTCCTGGCTAAGTTGAGTCTGCAGGACCACCTTCTCCTCTGCTACCAGGCTCAGGACCTGTTCCGGAGAGGTCAGCAGCAGCTTGGAGTAGGGGCTAAGACACATGTCTAAAAAACAGACATTAACACAGGTTTAATGTAGTGCACAGGTAGCCTACTGGTTAGTGCACAGCCACAGAAAAGCAATGTCTGCAGTTTGAGTCTGGTTGGGGACATTTGACGTACATCCTTTGTCAAACTATATAATAAAGGCTAAAATGCAAAAAAAATTATCTTTCTCAAAAAAAGCCAAAGGGTTTAATGACAATGCAAAGATAAATATATAAATAATCCTGTCACATTATTTACTTGTTGATTGGTCAATACCTTAAGTGTGTATAATATGCTCTTGTACATCAACTCTTTTGAAATTTAAAAATGTCTAAATAAATCAACAAAGCTGCTTTTCTTTACCTCCAAAGCGAACAGGCTCCTCCACCTTTACCCAATGAGAACTAGGCATGGCCACCAAAGACCCCTTTTCCCTCCGCATCAGCCGCATGGTGATTACATCACCAACAGCATACTGCCTGGTCTCCATGGCAACCACACTGCAACAAAATATAAAATGATAAGAAGCTGCCAAAATAACTTTACTCAAAAGATAATCTGTTCAAATTCTTCTGTCTTTTGTCATTTAGCTTTTTCTTCTTAATGATGAAATTAATTGAAATTAGCCCAAAACTATCTGGATCTGTGTGGAAGTGTGGAAGAAGTGCAACTCTCTCATTTGTCATTTACCTCTTAAGGTCTGCAGTGTGCACGGCCTCATAGCAAATGGGGCACTTGGACCAGCTCTTATCACTAAGAGACAGATAGTGCAGCATACACGGCCAGCAGAAGATGTGGCCGCACCGGGTGATTCGGGCTGCCACAGGGGGGTAGAGGCAGATGGGACAAGATGGCACCTCATGGCTGTAGATGCGCTGCAGAAATACACAAATGGATTGTGATTAAGTGCTTCAAAATGCCAATTAATTTATTCCTTACGTTTATGTACTGGTAGCACAGCTCAATAGCACTCACCACTTGCTGCACACAGTCCCAGTTAACCAGAGTGTCTGGATCAGTGAAGTGAGCCTTGTAGTCCTGGTCATCAGTCACAACAAACTGGCAACTGAAAAACACAAAAATGAGATGACTCCCATCATGCAGCCTCTGTATTTAATATTTTCAACAGTCTAAGGAGGTGCTTACTTGGCCTGCAGAAAAAGCTCCTTGTTGAAGGGCTTATGCTTATGGCCCCATTTATTTCGGCGGCCCCAACAGGAGTGGCCTCCATCGCCAACACCACCATTACCTCCACGAGGTTCAAAAGTGAAGTTCAACAGGTGGTTCAAGCTTATTTTTTTCGGTCCAGAAAACTGAGCCGGGCTAAACTCGGCCCGGCGCGTCTCTGCTACCTGGAGAGGCAGAGGTGGACAGAAATGTAGAGAGTAAATTTTAGTTTTCATAATTACTCACACTGCTGAAATGCTTTTTCACATTAAATACAACAAAGTCCTTTGAGAGAGAAAAAAAAAAAACCCAACCTCCTCACGTCGTCCTCCACCTGTAACTCCATTCTGTCGTCCTCCACCTCTCTGAGGGGGTCTCTTGTCAAAATTCTTGCTTTTCTGTGAATTGGTGCGACGAGGGCCTGCGAAATTGTCGGTTTTAGGAAAGGAGGGCTCACGCTTGCGGTTGTACCGCTTGGAACCTCCATTATTTTTACCTTCTGAAATAAAAAAAAATAAAAAAGTGTTAGCTACAAGAACCCATGAGTATCGTGATTTAATACAAGCATCTTCATTGTGCAGATGTGTATTGCGGGTTGTTAGCCAGAAATAGGTAAGTCTGCCTTTGCATGACTTTTTTACACAACTTTCAAATTTTGCTCTCTGCAATTTCACTCCATCTGGTGGGACTGGTGTCGCACATAAAGCTTTTATTTGTAGATTTCAATTTAATCCATATTAATACAGACACTAGTTTCAAGTAGGGGTGTTCACCCTTAGTTAAAAACAAAAACAAAACAAAACAACAACAACTTCACCACACCATTATGAATTAAAGTCTGTAAAAGTAAAGGAATATGATTTTAGTGGTATGTTAGAGATAAACTTACAAGGAAAAAAATGCACCAGGTTAATATAGTTAAAAACTACCTTTATAAGCACTCAGGGACTGCACGTTTGGATATGTGAATTGTGTTGGCACGGGAATGACCCAAACAGTTGGAGAGTAAAACTTTTTAAAGCAGCATCATTTTATCGTTGAAGTGTCTACGTCTCTGCACAAATACAGGGGAAATAACAAATACGGCGCTTTGTGCTAACACCAGCTGCACTTCAGACTGCTGCTGGGTCAAAGGGTTTGACAGCGACGTCAGCCGTACCAGAAAAACAACCTCTGCGCTACTGCTAGGCCCCAGCAGGCCACACGGCGTGTTTAGCTCCGAGAGCTGCCAGCAGTGAGAGATATTACTGTTGTTCAGGGGGCTCCCACCTGTCTTGGGTTTAGATTCGCCCGCTGCTGGACCTGTGGAGCTGGAACGGGGCGGAACCTTGGTGCTGGTGCTGCTGTTGGGGTTTTTCTCCATGTCTGTCTCCGTGTAGTGAGCGGTGCAGAGGCCGAGCTCCGGGCAGAGAGCCGTCGAGCTCTTTAGCATCAAACAGAAAAACGAAAAGGGAAAGCGGACTGCTCTGAGTGCGGGTCAGGCGACGAAGGCCCTGATTCATTTCTGTCAAACGCGGAGACCCCATCACGGCGACATCTTGACAATAAAACAAATCCGAGAAAAAAACAGAGACACGATTTCGGCGTCTCAAGTTAAACTGGCTGTTGGAAGTGAGAACGAAGGCTCGCCACGCGGGGCCAAGACCCCCTGATTTAAGTCTTTTTCTCGCTAAGGAAAACAGTGTGGCCTTAACAAGGCGTTCAATGTTTTCCAAAAGCTGGAAAACGCGTCAATGCAAAGATTTTGACCTAAAAAATATATCCGTTACAGCGAGCTTGCACTAATGGCGACGGGTCGCCAGACAAGAACCCGAGAGACCCGGATGTTTCTTATACTGCCTGCAATCTGTTTGGTACACAGAGCCAGCTAGGGATTGTGGGATATGTAGTACTTAAGGCACTTTGACAGCTTCTCTTTAAGTTTACTATTTCTGAGTAAAATTTGTCTTTCTCCCAGCCTTTTAGTGAACCAGTTCCAATAATGTTAAGGTTTAAGCTATACCAGCTGACAGTAGAAAAGAATATTAAATAAAACCCTTTACACCGCTGCATACAACAAATTCTGTGAAAGTTATTTTTAAGGGAACCAAACAAATGTATGAGGTTCAAGAACAGTTCTTTAATTTACAAACAAAATACAGAAAGGTGCAATACACAGTATAAAAATAAACTCATTAAAACAAACTCTGTTTCTTAAGAAACAGTCATTGTCTTATTCAGTATCAGTATCTTATTCAGAATAAACATTAGCTGTTAGAAAGATCAAACGTGATTTTAGTTTTAAAAGATTTATAGTGACTACTCAGCCAACAGAAAGTATTTATTTGACAAAAATAAAGTACTGTGTCCCTCTATAGAAAGACAAAGTCAGACCATTTCCTTTGGTAAGAAATGCAGTGAACATCTGAACTAAACCATGGTTCCTCAAAGATGGCTGTACAGTAAAATTATCCAAATGCTTCATCCTTTTTATCAGTCCTGTAGCAAAAAAGTCAAAACCAAACATCCAATGACAATCACACAGCTGCCGCCTTTTACTGCAGTATGGTACAGTATTAAATTACTCTTCTTCGTCTTCCTCACTCTCTGTTTCATCTTGAAATGTTTCCTTGTTTTGTCTTGTCAGAGAGCAGTTCAGAATTGCTTTTCGAACCTCTTGTCTTTCTTCTGAAAATGAAAAAGAGTAATAATAGCAAAATAGCATTTTTCTTTCATCTTTCATTTAGTCTGCCGGTCTTCAGTAAAGTATATAGTCTGAAATATGTAATTCTGAGGGAAAGTCCAATTAAATGCTGCTTCAAAAGACCACATACAGTAAGATTACTCCTTTTCACGTTTAGTGAATATTAGGATTTTATTACTTAATAGTTCAAAAAACAAATGAGAAAATAATAAAAGGGCATCAAGTGACTACTATATAGAGTTACAAATAATATCAAATAGCATTCAATGAAATCCCTTACCTTCGTTTTTACATTTAGGGAGCATTCGATGGAGCTGCTGGGTGTTGTATCGGACCAGAAACTTCTGACATGTTCTAATGGTTCCTAGAAAAAAACAAAACACTGCAGTTAATGGCATAATTAATATGTATAATATTATATAATTCATATTAATTTAAGATTGTTAAAATGTATTTCCCACTCATTATGGAATATTTGCTGGTGCTCGTCTTACCTCCCACATGCAAACAGTTCAGAAAACATGGGATGTTTTGCCCACGACTTTCAACACTGGTAATAAAAGGCAATGCAGACCAGAGGAGTTTGTAACATCTTTTGGGGAAACGCAGGAATACTATTCCAGTGTGGGCGTTCAGATATTTAACTAAAAAAAAAAAAAACACAAAGCAGAGAACAGAGAGCTCATTCAAAACAACAGCATTGTGACAGCATTAGATTCAACTACAAAATGTATTTAGGGAAATATAGAGTTTGGGGGAAAAAAATATTTTTCCTGCAACACTGGACAACATGAAATTGTTGTTAACACGTTAATGCAGCATTATCACTAATAAATCAAGTAGAAAAAATTAAAAATAATACAGCATATCGGAGTCTTATGTCATCCTACTGCATGGGTACTTTAAGTTCACATTTTCTCATTAACCTGTATTTTTGATATGAATGAAGCAGGTTACGTTATTAAGCGTTTTAAAATTATGAATCAGCTTTTCCTAAAATACTTCTGTCACTACTACTAACCAGAGAATCGGATGCTGCAGAGAGCCGCCCCATAGTCTCCGTGTATGCGGGCCACCACTGACTTCACCGCGGCTGCAATAGCTCGGTCATCCAGCAGCAGCAGGAGGCTCCGGTCTGACACGTTGACCTCGCAAAGTAAGTATCTACCAACAGAGGGTTTAACATCAGTAATTATTATGAACAGACATAATGTGATCAAATGACACACGAAGAGCACGTTTTACCTAGACTTCACTCGCACCATCGTCAGTCCATTCTTCTTCTGTGGAAACTTCCGTCAACAACTAAATGCCTCACGGAGAGTTGTGCTAGCGCCGCACGCTGGACATGAGTAGCAACGACGGATGCGCTAGACTGGACGAATTAGTAGTAATTTGCACATCAAGTCGATGTTCTTCTAACGAATGTGAATAATACTATGATATCACGTAACGAAAAGCATGAGAAATAGATTGCTCGTAATTATGGTCTGGTTGTTGTTGTTTGTTGTAACACTCAGTCGGGAGGAGGAAACGGGAAGCGCTGTGGCGTAAACCATTCATACCCCGTCGGTAACTATGACAACCTCCATCTCTCTCAGCCAATCACAATCTGACTTTTCCGTGTCCCGTACACAGTTTACGCCATCTTGAAATTACAGCCGCAGTTTGTGAAGTCGCTCCGAATTTAAGAAGCACAACAACTCTTTTCATTGTTGTTATAGTGTCCGGTATGAACGGTTCTCGAAGCAAACCGGCACAAAAATTCAACAAGGGACAGACGGGCGCAAACGCCGGCTCGGAAACGAACCACAGGGATCGAAAAAGTGGTGGAGGAATGCTGAAGAAGCTGAAGTCGAGGCGCAGTCAAACGGATAAGTGGCCTGTGTTCACAGAGGATGAACTCCGGGCTCTTGGAAGAGACGTTTCCCCGGACCATGTCCTGGGTCTCCGGGCTGTGACGGAGGGTACGTCTCTAAATGTTAATATGGCCTTAAATAAACTCAGTACAATCACATTGCTCGTTATTTAGCGCATGCTAACGTTAATTGTAGTTAAGTATTTTCAGTTAACCAATTAGTCCTCTAACTAATTATAGAATTGTAATAATCTGCCTAATGTTAGGTTAGTTAAACAGGCAGCATTAGTTTCTGGGACTAACTATGTTTTAAGATGGGTATCTTAATTCTTTTTCCGTTTGTCAAGTAATAATTAGGTTTCCAGGGGCGTAGCTTAGAATTCCTGGCCCCCAGGAGGATTATTGTCTTGAGTCCCCAGACCTTAAAGCTACATAGAGTAAAGAAACCACTCTGCTTCGTGTGTGTGTGTGTGTGTGTGTGTGTGTGTGTGTGTGTGTGTGTGTGTGTTACAGGACTCTACTCATTAAACTTTTCCTTTGTCTTGATCTCTATCCACTCTTAAAGGAAAAGTTACTGCACCAGTTAGTCAGAGACTTCCTATGTTTGCCATTCAGAGCTGAAGATTTAGTTTGACAATACAGCTACCTGACACTGCTAGAAATAAGGCTGAGGGGGCAGCGGTTTGGGCTGGAAAACCAAAACAGTGAGTTAAAACTGAAGCTAAAATGCTTTGGAACTGATCTGATTTGTCACTATTAGTGAGCCATTTTACATTATCCATATTCCTTGAATATGACTAGTGCAATACTGAATATTCCAATCAAATATTTGTCTCTCAGACCCCTTAGAATTGTCATCACCTTCCACTCCACTAGTGACTGCACAATTAGTCTGTTGTCTGTTGTTGGACACCCAGTCAACCACAGTTGCAGCCAATGTTCAATGCCTTTCATTGTTTTTGGTCTTTTCCCGGGCGAGACAACAATAGCTTTACTTCCTCCCTTTCTCACTTCACTTTGTTGAAAAGTTTGGAGCCTGTGTTACTCACTGCTGCTGCAAGGTGCAGGAACCAGTTTTATGAAACTGGACATAAGAATTTCTGTTTGCTAATGGGTGGCTGCTCACTGTGATGCAGCGAACCTACTTGCTCTATGTTTGTGTTTCTCTTAACATGATCTCATGCTTTTATTTCACATCAGACTATCTTTGCAAACCAGAGGACAACATTTACAACATTGACTTCACTCGTTTCAAAATCAGGGATCTGGAGACGGGCACAGTGCTGTTTGAGATTGCCAAACCTCCTAACAGTGGTAAGGGACTTACTAACTTGTGAGACACCACAAAGCCTAATATTTTGCAAATGCTGGCCTGACTTAAATGAAATTTAGAAACTATGAGCTCCCTTATAGATGCAGCTGTTCATGAAGCTCACAGAAATTAAATATATTTTTCTTCTACAGCCAGGGTAATTTTAAGTATTTTAAAGCTTTCACTTTCTTACAGCCTGACTGCTCAGCAAGTTTTAGTGATGTTTAGGGAGTTATGTTAACATCATATAGTGAAGAACTCCACCTCCTCAAAGTAGGCCTTCTCATTGCAGTTAGTGATGAGACCTGTCACAACTGTGTCATCAACTTACTTTACAAATTTGTTAAATCTGTGTTTAGCTGTGCATTCACTTGTGTAAAGGGAGTAAAGTAGGACACTAAGGAGAGCATGGATGAAGGTGTTTTCCCATCCTGACCATTTGGGGGCTTCTAGCCAGGAAGTCCAGATTTCATTGACCGACAGTGGAGTTCAGCCCCAGGAACCTTTTAAAGAGCTGTAATCCACAAACAGCAAGAAAATTATTTCCATTTCCTCTGCCCCAAGTGGGAGAGGGCAGTGTGTTGGGTGTGGTTGATGGCATCGTCTGTGGATGTATTGGACAAGTATACAAATTGTAATGGGTTTAGAGTGTTATCCATTGAGACAGAGTGATGGTGTTACCTGATACCTGATTATTGTACCTGATGTACAATAACCAAGCATAGATTTTATACCTTTTCCATATGCATTTGGTAGCTTTTATCTCCATAGTGTGTAGAAATAAGCGTTTACATTATTAAGTCCCACAGCTGCAGGGATTACTTAAGCAATCTGTCTTTTTTATTGCTAACTTTGTACTAGTAGCACATTTTTCATGGATTTTAGAAAAAGAATTGTGAAACATCAGGGTTTCCTTAACATTCTGTCAAATTCATCAGACAGTTAATGCAATGACAGATTTCTTTAAAGTATGTGGTGAATGATAATATAATTGTTTGTGATGACAAATGTTTACATTATGCTGAGAAATAACATCAAGTATGCTGCTTATGCTACTAAATATTGTAACGTTTGCCTTCCCTGTCCATACTGGATGCCAGTCAACTAAACATGCATGTTTTCTGTGTTAAGGTCCGGTGGAGAGTGAGGAGGAGAGTGGAGATGTAGACACCAGTGCTGGACGTTTTGTCAGATACCAGTTTACACCAGCCTTTCTAAAACTGCGCACTGTTGGTGCAACGTAAGCAAATAAACTGTGGCTTTCTGCGTACTAATCAACCTTTTGAGTTGAAATGCAGATATTTGAATTTTTTGTCCTTGTTCTTTGTATTTCCAAAATACAGTGTGGAGTTCACAGTGGGAGACCGGCCCATTAACAGCTTTCGAATGATTGAGAGGCATTACTTCCAGGGACGCCTTCTCAAGAACTTTGACTTTGACTTTGGCTTTTGTATTCCCAACAGCTGCAACACGTGTGAACACATTTATGAATTTCCACAGCTTCCAGAAGACCTCAGTAAGTCCCAGTGTATTTTGGTCAGCCACCAATATAAATTCTATAAAGACTATATTTTTATGTAATGATCCATATCTTCATTTCCTTTCTCTTTGTCCATCTCTGCCCTCCTCTAGTACGCCAAATGGTGGAGCACCCCTATGAGACCAGATCAGACAGCTTCTATTTTGTGGACAACAAACTTATCATGCACAACAAGGCTGACTACGCCTACAATGGTGGTCTTTAATATGTGAAGGGAAAATGTGTGCAATACCTCCACAGGGAAGGATGTCTTGGATTATAAACACCCAAAAGCGTCTTTCCGGGAGGCAAAAGTATTCTTTCCTTTATGGACACTCCTATGAATGTGACAAAATTCTTCAGAATCAGTGGCCCACATCTGCCTCCAGATTAAATTATCAGTCCATTTATCAGTACCTCATGGAGCTTAGTTTTTAGGAATGAGACAAATGTTCTGTTAAATATCTCCCCGTTAAATCTGACTGAAGCTTTTTTTCCTTCTGTCTTTTGCTTTTTGCTCATACAAGTATTATGTTACTGCTTAAACACTTTCGCTTTACTCTTGCCGTCTCTGCTGGAAAGGGACACTTTGAGTCACAGACCTCTCATGGCAAAGCCCATAGATTGTTAGCTAAAACTACATTTACTTCAGTATATAGATGTTATCAGTTGAGAGTACCTACGTTTTGCAAGTGACAATTGGGTTTTTCATATATGGAAAAACAAGCATTAACTAGATGTTTTACAGTATTGTTAGTTATAGATGATCATGTAGCAATAGTTAACATTGTTTGAATTTTACTTCCTTAAATATCTTAGCTGGTTGTAAGACATTGGAGCTGTTTGTGTAAGATGTTTAAGCTAGGGATCCTTTTTAAAGTGTACATTGTTGGTTGACCAATCTCTTCCTTAGGATTTTTTTTTTCTTCTTTTTTTTTTTTTTCAATTTAAGAACGGGACGTGCTTCCAGTGGACTATTTATCCTGCTTAGTGTTTAAAATTTTTATTTCAAAAAACTTTACATCATTTGCTGGGAATCTAGTTTTTGTTCTAACAGACTCTGGCGTAGGATATACAAAAAGCAGTTGAATGTAAGTTACTGCATTTACTGGACACACATTTTATAGGGTCTTTATCAACCACAGTATGTAATCACACAGAGATTAAATTTCAAGAAATCTGTCTTCATAGTTTATTAGGGATAACAGCGCTGTTAATCCCTCTCTACAGGAGGATAATTTGTGGTAACCAGTAAACATTGTGGTAACCAGTTTAAAACTAGTTGCGTAGTTCATCTTCTGCCGCTCTGCTCTCAGGTTTTCAATCTACCAATGAAATGCCACTGTGGCACACAACATGACAGTACAGAGGGATGTAGCTTCCTAGTTGATCAATTTTTAATGAGTCACTGGGGTAGACCAATGCAGTTTTTCAGTAGCCCAGCAAAAAAAAAAAAAACTCTTCCTACCTTACTTGAGCTTATGGTGCTCTTTTGTTGTTGACACTTTGTGTGGGGTCATTCAGGACGTTGTCATACTGTTATATTATTTTGAATTCTTCCAAGGTGTTCCTAAAGTCTTCTAAGTCAGCAGAACTATGAGAGTTTTTGGTGCCATTGTTTGGTACCATTAATGGATAATTTGAAAAATGCTGGGAAGTAATTCTAAACCTTGTATAAGGTCAGCATTGGTGTAACACATGCCTGATTTGTCGTGAATCAGCTACAGCAAAACCAAACTTGCACAAATGCAGTGCACAAATGACAGGGGCTTCCATTTACTGTACAGTCTTAACATCGATTGAATGTGCCTTTTATTCAGGTGGTCATTGTGTTTCTTGATGTATGAGAACCGTGTGCTGTATCCACCTACAAAGCAAACACTGCAATATAATAGTTCTTTAAACCAGTAAGCAGAAGGGAAAACATTTTAGCTCTCCATATCACATCCTTTTACACTTGATCAGAATCAGAATGATCAGTGACACCTCATCAGCCCCTAAACAACCT